>NW_026623111.1:60990345-61311595 GCF_023065955.2 Ursus arctos
AAAAATTAAACTATAAAGAAACTGATTAATTTCTATTTTAAAACTAGAGATGGATTCTAAGAGATGTTTAGGCTGCAATCAGGACAAAATGAGTATACTTTAAAAATACTTAAAGAAAAAATAATTTTCAAATAATAATAATAATAAAAATACAAGAGTATTCTTTCCCTCAATGAAATTTAAAACATTATTCCAGAAACCAGAATTAGGAAAAAAGGGGAAGGGAGACGTTCCCAATGTGTTTTTAGTTATTTAACTCTGAAGTTTTAACTTCAGTTGAATGATAAAGGTCTGAAATTAAGTGATGTATCATGAAAGCAACATCTGTGCACCTTTCAAATGGTAGCCACAGGTGAACTTCAGGGAGTGCTGGCCTATATTTGGAGGAAGGGGGGGGGGGTGATAGCTTTTAATTTTTATGTTTTTCTGTACTCTCTGCATTTTTTCTTAATTTTGAAAATGTCAGCAGGATTTCAGTCCACATTTGTTTTCTTCTTTAGAATTATTTGTTTTTAAAACTATTACATATAACTTTTAAAGGAATTTTACAGATCCTTGAAGAAAAATGAAAGTGCTGGGGAACTAACAAATATAAGAGGTAGAAAGGAGAAACTGAAAGTATTTGAAACCAGGCAAGCGTAAAAAGACCAAAGGAAATAAACATTAAAGCAATAGAAAAGATCATTACTAGCAAAACAAGACATTAAAATTAAGACAGTATGGAAAGAAATACAGAAATCACAGACATATAAATAGGAAAAAGATGGGAAATCTTCTGAAAAAAGTTTTAAGCAGTAACTGGTGTTCTATCTCAGCCAGAAAATAGAGTACAGAGGTTCCTATCCTTATATTAAATCTTAAAACAGAAATCTCTAAAAAGGGAAGGAGAAAAGGAAAGGCATTTTCTCAATCTTAAGAATCTATTGGACTTCAAGTATACTCTAACAGTAAAGTCCAAATATACTCTCATAAAAACATTTTTGCTGCTTAAATTATGAATTAGCTAACCTATATGTTATTTTGGGACTCTTTAAAGCAAGTGGTGGCTGTGACGTTAAGATCGCCTGCCCAAGCTTGTCTGATTAAAGTTCTCTTTACCAATAATAATGTTTGTGAAATGACTTACCTGGAAGCAGAAAAGACAAATAGAACAAATTACAAAATCTTCTCTGGACGCACTTGCCGAAGGTAATACTGATGTCATGTCATATATTCCCAGGGTAAAGAAGAGAAAAAAACCCAGCAAATGACTCCAGATGTTTACGGTCTCATTAGATAAAATAAACAAACTGGAAAACAAACAGACATGCATCTCAGATTCATATTGACTTCCTCACCATCAGCATTTAGAAGGTTAGGGGCCGTTTCGGGGGCAGTTAGCTAACACTTGCTACTTTAAGCCCTTAACCCCATCTTTGCTTTTGTAAATACGATATCTCACTTAGTTTAATTGATCTTTAGGTTCTTCCACGTCTCCACCAACCCTGAGATCTTAGAGCTTTTTTGGTGCTTACCTCTATTGTCATATTTACCATTTCCTTCCTTATCTGAGTTATTTATGTATAAATTCCATCTCATCCTCCAGCCTATCAACTCCCTGATGGCTGGCACCATCCATTTTTATGATACCACTGTCCCAAGCAGAGCGCCTTGCTCAGATTAGAAGCTAAATGTCTACAGAAATGATTGTGCAGATTAAACTAAATGTGAGCTACCATACTTTCATGTTCAAAACAGGTATCTGAAAACATGCTAAGTTTAAGGTTAGGCACAAACTTAAAATACCTTTTTAGTACTCATTAAAAGCAAAGCTAAACAGACTCGAGAGAAGCAGAATAAATACAAACTGTTCCACTGGAAATGTCCTTTAAGATAGGCATGCTAGAACAGCTTTGCTGTGGTTGTGTGAAACCAAACTAGTTCCTAGGTGGCATGAGTTCCTCCTTTTTAGGTACAATAGGTTACTTTTAACAGCAGTACTATTTGCTCACTAAATGCCTGACTGGTTTGAGTTTAAGTAGCCTTAACAGCACAGGTTAGTGCAGAGTGTACCACACCAACCAGGAGTCAAGAGGTTCACTGTCCCTCCACTCTCCCCCTCAGCAACAAATTAGCTTTGTGATCATAAGCAAGTCACTTAACCTCTCTGGCTCAGTTTCTTCATCTACAAAACAAGGGAGATGGACTAAATGCTGCTGCAAGTCCCTTCTAGCTCCTTCATTTTGTGAGATGTTTCCCTAGCTGTGGATAGAACTCATCTGATTACTTACTGTTTAAAATTCTCTTGCATTTCTCTTACAAAATCTAATCTTTTTGTTTGAATTAAGGTCTTTGACATTCACTGGTTCAGATTCCTTATTAATAAGCATTAATGTATAACTCTAACTTACTGAATTTGTAGGAATCACCATGGTTCTCATTTTCCCATTTTTACACATCATAAACAGACCAGGGTCTCACACTATCCAACGATCATCAAGAATAAAGTGAAACTTCTTCTCATGAATTTCAGGCTTTACCCTGTACAAAGCACCAAGTATACAGACTACTTATATTGGGGCAGGGGTGAGGATGCAGGAATGTGAAGGAACACATCTAACTAGAGGACTTGTTTGATGATCAATACTCTGCTCTGCCTATTGCCTCAGAACCTTTCACTTTGTGAAATCCAGTATAACCTGATTAACTGAACTGAGAGGCACAAGCTTGGCATGCTCCTTCCAACTAACAGTGTTGGCAGGACAGCTGTGACATACAAAACCTCTCCTTATATCCAAAATCTGTCCTGGTCACTCTTGACAGCTAAAAGAAGAGAGGGCAAAAGCTGAGCTGGGAAAAGACAAGCTGGAGCACTTGGAAGAATATTCCCTGTAGAGAATCTATTCTTACTCTGTGAGAAGTTATGCTTCTCTGTTCAGCTTCAAAATCAATAATCATGATGAAAACAAGTCACCATTAATTGAGTGCCTGTTTGGCGCCATGCCCTGTGTAGCATTTTATACACACGATCTCATTTAATCCTTAATATTTTTTGAAGCAAGAATTGTGATTACCCTTGTTTTTACAAAAGGGTAAAATAAGATTCAGAGAGGTCAACCTTTGTTCAAGGTCCTGAAATGGTTAAATGGCAGATCTGGATACCCAAGTCTTTTTGACTCAACAGCCCAAGATCAAAGCACTGTATGTATTTCACTTCTCAATCCATGAGATTTGGACACTAACATCAGAATGCAGAGGACTACTCCTATGTGGGTAATAAAATACTTGAGGTAATTCACTACCTGTTCTGTCCTTGTGGAACTTCACCTCCATAGCAGGGCCCTGATTTCTTGTATAACAACTTATGCAAAGGAGACACTGGGGAGGCAAATAGTACTCAGGATTCAAATTGGGAAGGCCTGTGGGCCATCCACTGAGTAGGGATGGGCAGAATGTCACCTTGTGACTGTGAGTCCAAAACACTCTCAAGGCAGGGCAGAAAGAACTGGGGAAAGACCATGCTGAAAAGAAGACCAAGAATCAGATGTGTGATTGCTTCTTGAGCAATTCAACAGCCTACATTCCAGCACTAGAGTTTGTCACTACAGAATCCTAGAATTAACCAATATCTGTACCTTAATTCTCTTAAAGTGGAGTTCTAAATTTAAGTACATAGAGTTTTTAAAAACTTTTATTTATTTATTTGACACAGAGAGAGACAGCGTGCACAAGTAGGGGGAGAAGCAGGCTGAGGGAGAGGGAGAAGCAGGCTTCCCGCTGAGTGGGGAGCCTGATGCGGGGCTCAATCCCAGGATCCTGGGATCAGGACCCGAGCTGAAGGCAGACACCTAACCAACTGAGCCACCCAGGCACCCCCATATACAGTGAGTTTAACACAAAGCTATTCTAAGAACCAGAACACTGATTTTTTGGTTTTGTTTTTTAAAACCCAGGCTTTCAAGGGACTCATGGTTTTAAAGGTTTAGATGATAAAGAAATTCCTTTCTTAGAAATGCTTCTAGGGTGCTCTAGTGGAGGGTGGTGCCCATTACAGTCTCTCTTGGCTATAGTCCTTTTCCTACACAGCGTTTTCACAATGGTTATTATGCAATAGAGTAATTACCTCTTTAATGTGTGTCACTCAGACCAAACCTTAGTGGTTTCATGAGAACAAGGGCCATATCTGCTGTTCTCTGCATGACCTGGTATAGTGCCTGGCACCTAGGAGGGGCTCCATAGTATCTGCTGAATGAATGAGTCAGGATCCTGTTTCTCTGGGATATATATATACACACACACACATATATATATACATATATGTGTGTGTATGTGTGTGTGTGTGTGTGTGTGTGTATATATATATATATATATATATATATGGCAATGTGAACCTGTTTTCTATTATATTAATATAATTTCCTATTATATACCATGTTGGGCATTTCTCTGGCCCAAACCATCTGAATTTCCATAGGGCTGATCTAAAAATAAACAAAGCTCAGGTATACACTGGGGCAAATATCACTTGGCCATTGTTAGTGGCGTCAAGTCCAATAAGCACCAAATGCGATAAAGGATGTAGAAGCTCTCCGTAAACTGCAAAGCGCCATAGGAGAAACTGCTATTAATTAAAATCACTGTTAACTGTCATTATTATTCCGTGGATCAAGCACCCAGGTGGGGGAAAAAGATAACTAGAGGAGAGAGATGGCAAAAAGGAATGAGAAGCATGGGGCAGTTAGGAAATGACTGGGAGGCTCCTGTTCCTGGGAAAGCAGCAGGAACCCAGACAAAAAGGGTGTAGGTGGGGAGGAGGGGCTGCCGGCGCGCCCCCCGAGGCGCGCCCCGCGGAGGCGGCAAGACTGTACCTTTTGATACACAGCCTGGAGGGCAGGTAGGCCCGGTAGCCGTCGGTGATGTACGGGTTGTCCTTGAGGGACACGGGGATCTGCTCGTAGGTGTAGAGCCGGATGCCGCGGGGCACCAGGACGGGCCAGTACTGGTAGCTGCCCAGCTCTATATAATGCGCGCTCTTCAGTAGCTTCTGATGCATCCTTCCCTGCCGCCGCCGCTCCCCCTCTGGGAAGCTCGCCCAGGCCCCGCCTCCCCGGGGAGGGGGCTTCGCCGCCGCCGCCCCCGCCCCGGAGCCCGCGAAAGCAGCGCGAGGTCCTACGGTCCCGCCGCTGCCCAGGCCCCGCTCCGCGCTCACACCGGCCGGCCGCCGCCGTCAGCGCCGCGGCGGACCCGGCGGCGTCGCAGCCTTCTCTGACGTCAGCACGCCGCGGCGGACCCCGCCCCTCGGCCGCCGGTGGAGCTGGGCGGGCTGGCGCGGGGGCTGCCAGCGACGCGGGAGCGGACGCACGCTTGGGCGGCCGGCTGAACCGAGGCGCCAGCCTTTCCTCGTTGGTGAGAAGAGCACGGAACTGTGCAGGCGAATACAGGTGGTGTTTTCTTCAAAGGGAAAAGAAAAGAGTTCACTGAAAGAAAATTAAGAACTAGGGCTAACTCTTCGCCAGTTACTTAAGCTTAGACTCTCACACGTAGCGTTAGAAGGGAGGTTTTCTAAGCTAAAGTCTGTCCTTTGAAGTAGCTGAAAATAGAGGAAAGCTGACGCACGTGGAACGTTTACCAAAATTGAGTTATACATTAAGCCGTAAAGAAACCCCCAGCGACATTCAAAACACTGAAACCATTCAGGGTATGTTCTTTAACCCAATAGAATTAAAGTAGAAATAAACAAAATTAAAACTCCCAAATGTATGAAATGGAACAAAACGCTTCTAAGTATTAAATGGGTTGATGAAGAAATCACAATGGAAATGAGAATATCTGAACTGAATGATAAAGATGGAACATTGCCAAAAGTGGGGTCCAGCTAATACAATGCTTAGAGGAAAAGTTAAAGATTTCTTTATTTCCAGCTGTGCACTATGATGCAAATGTTTTTTTAATAACAGCGACAGGGCGAAACTGTTTCATCCCTATATGTAGCATTCTTAGCCCATTCTTTTGCATACAGTAATCACTCATGATTCCTGTTATTTATTATTACGGTAGTAATATTAGCTGATGTTTGAGAAAACAGTATAGCGTACTGATTAAGTTCTGAGCTTTGAAGCCATGGTACCTGGGTTTGAATTCTTGTTCAGCCATTTACTAGCTATGTGCCCTTGTGCAAGCACTTAACCTCTTTATGTCTCAATTTTCTTATTGATAAAATAGGGTTAATGGCAGTACTTTATGTGGTGAGGATTAAATGAGTGAATCCATTTAGTAACAGAAAAGTGCCAGCCATATTGTTATCACCCCAAAAATGTTAGCCATTATTACAATTCAAGTGAAGATGTATTAGTAGGTAAAGCTGGAAAGGTAAAAATGTCCTAAATGGACTTAATGTCATGCGAAGGAATTCTTTAAGCCATGGAACTAAAACTAATATTTGAGAGCTAACTGTGTGCCTAATACATTATCTTTACTGAAGGTTACTACATGCAGGAATTCTTATTTCCTAATGGAGGAAGTTCATGTCTGAGAATGCCTGTCACTCCCACTGACCCCTTCTGGGAGGCTCCTTCTGCATGTATTCTTGCTGGTACCACATGACACTAATTTGTGGTCCCTGCTGATGCAAAGGTGTCCTGACACAAATGTCCATACCATAGCCATGGTAATTAGCTTGTCCAATCAGTTTCTTTCTCTTTCTTTCTCTCCCCTTCCCCCCTTCCTTCCTTCCTTCCTTCCTTCCTTCCTTCCTTCCTTCCTTCCTTCCTTCCTTCCTGATTTTATTTATTTGAGAGAGAGAGAGAGAGAGAGAGAGAGAGGAAGAAAGCAGGAGCAGGGGCAGAGGCAGAGGGCAGGGAGCCCAAAGCAGGGCTTCATCCCAGGACTCAAGGATCATGACCTGAGCCGAAGGCAGACTCTTAACTGACTGAGCCACCCATCCAATCACTTTCTTTCTTAGGAATTTGACCTGGACATGTGGGAAGAAAGCCTGTAGTCTGTTATTTGAAACAGAAGTAGAAAGGTGCTCAGAGATGATCAGAGATTGAGAAAGTAGCTGGGTTATGGTAATGATGGTACACTAGAGTGAAGAACTAAGAATGGTGGCTGCTTTGATCGTCAACAATTTGCCCATGAAACCTGTTGCAAAACAACTTCTGTATGATTTCAATACTTTATAACCCATTTCAGTTCTCTAATTCATTCATGTGGCTTAATTTTTAAATTAAGTACTCTTTGACATCAAGCATTGAAGAAAATGAAATGAATGAATGATGATGTCACAACAATCCATGTCTGAATCCTAGAGAGGAAAAAAAAAAGGTCTATGAGAAAAAAAATTGAGAGAGCTCTTTCACTCAGGTCTGTAAGACAATGAAAGCAGAAACAACATTGCTTTGGGGCACATCTAATAGATGAGAACACAGAAGGGAGAGGGCACAATTCCCCCCAGAGAGCCATGGAGTTTTGGAATTTTGCGGACTCTGGATGTTCAGCCATGGTGCTTGACAGAAGACGTAAGTGGCCTGATAGAGGAATAACACCTGGTGGGGTCCCTGGCACCTGGGGATGGGTGGGGTGTCAACAGCTGCATGTAGCAGTAGACCTCAGTGCCCTTGAAGTGACAGGATGAAGAAGTGAACCACCCAGTAAATGATAGTGGGGAAATGGCAGTGCCCCAGCATGAACACCTGTGAGACACATCTCAGGTTTTGAGACACTTGTGGTGAGGGGTGGGGAAGGCGTTCTCAAGGAGCTGGAAGCCCTGCATTCTCACATTGGCCCAAGAGCAAGGAAACTTTGAATTTGTACTGTTTCAGTGAGTCAGTCTGTATTTTATAGGCATATGCAGCTTGGGAAAACTTGGGTTATTCCTTGTTTTATAGGATGATTTTCAGTGAGCTGTGATGGAGAGACATGGACCAGCATGGAGCATTTGGGTGAGTGAGATATTTTCATTCTTCTTTTCTTTTTCCTTTTCTTTCCCTTATCTTTCCTCCTTTCTTCCTGTGTACCCTTTTTACATTTTTTACAACTCTAACAGCATTGGAGTGAGACTTGGAGGTATTAAAATGGACACAAATGGACGTTTACACTTAGGGAGTTCCAACTATGTGACAGACATTTTCCTAGACGCTAAGAATACAAAGATGAATAGGGCATCTTTTGCACATCTCAGCAATATTGACATTTAGACCACTCCCCATCCCCAAACTCTTTTTTCTGGACCTTGGGGACATCTTTCACCTAGATTTTTTCCTTACCTCTCTGGCCCGTCCATCCCAGGGACCTTTGATACCTGCTATTTCTCTACCTGGTCTTTAAGCCAGAGTGTTTTTCAGCATTCTTTCTTCAGTTTTTTTTTTTTTTTAATATTCTATTTTTACTCTATATATTTTCTTTAAGGTGATGCTTCTCAAATCTGCAGTTTCAGGCCAGATCTCCTTTCTGGGCATCTGGGTTCACATTTAGAACTGGACATAGAAACTTGAAGTATTAAAAATGAACTTGTTTCCTTTCTCCTAAATCTGTTTTTCACCCCATATCCCTATTCACTCAGTGTCTTAAGCGTCAGAGTTATTTCCTCCCCTGACCCCATTTTATCAGTACTCTCCTTTCTGTCTTTCCCTGTTACCTTAACCAGTTCCTTGCTGATGATGTCAGCTTCCCTGTCCCATTAGGCTGATCTGAAAATACAAGTGAACAACAAAGAGTTCATCAATTTAACTATACCCTTTTTAAGCTCTCTCTCCTTCCATTCTCAGCCACACTTTTAGCAACAGAAGTCTACATTGATTATTCCCATTTCTAACTTTCCTTTCATTCCTTATCTCACTGCAGTCTAACTTTTGTTCTACAGCTCTGTTGAAACTTCTTTTGCCAGGAATGCTAAACTCATTGGACACTTAAAAAAAAAACCTCTTTATTGTAAAATAAAAATACAGGAGCGAACAAACCACAACAAAATGGATTTTGCCAGCCACGCCAGTATCCCCTTCCTATTCCTCATACCAATCACAATCTTTAACCTTCCTCTAAAAGTAATGAATACCCTGACTTCTGATTGCAGAAGTCACCCCCTTGGGTCTTTTGATGGTTTTGTTATCCAAGTTTGCATCCCTTGACGTGGTAGCTTTAGTCTGCCCATTTTTAAAAAACTTGATCTATCTTTTAAGTCCTTTTTTAAATGTACAAATTTTCCTCCATTCCTTTCGTTGCTTACAATTTATCTGTGAGAGAACTAATACATTTTCTCATAGTCTGTATTCTGCTGTTTGTGGAACCATTATACAGTTATATGTTACTCTGTCCTCTGTACTTTCTGCAAATTGCCGGTGGGATCCAGAAGCTTGATCAGATTCCTGTTTGATCCTTTTGGCAAGACTATACGTAGTAAGGTGTTCTCATCTGGAGATACCTAATGTCTGGTTTTTGTTCTTTCTTGATGTTACCAACTATTGATGTTCAGTGCCTAGATTCATTAATTCACGCTGTTTGCAAAATAGTGATAATAAAATTTCGTCATTTTGTTTCCATATGTTAACTGGAATAGTTTTTGTAAGGAGATACACATCATTTACTGTTTGGTTACCCAGTGGTATAGTTCAAGTAGGGAAAGCAAGATAATTGATTCTTTCATTCTCTTTACCTAGGTGTCAAGAGAGCATGTTGGTTCCCTGTTATCTTCACAAGGACCAATTCAATTAAGAACATTACTTTGAACTCATGAATTTAAAGATATTTGATAATTTTCAGTTCATTGTAGTTCATTTCTTCATTGATACTCAAACTGTTTCATCTTTGGTCAGTGGGAGCCTCTTCAAATTGGCTCCTAAGTTCTTATGGCATGACCTTAGTAGTGTTTAATAGCTTCTTTCTTTTTGGTGTGTCAGAATGGTCCTGCCTCATCATGTGAATTTACTGCTCTAGATTTATAATCAGTAATTTCACCAAAAAGCCCTTGCACAAGGATCAATTGTAGCCTTCAAAAGATGTATTCAAGTCCTAATTGTTGGTACTTCTGAATGTGACTTTATTTGGAAATAGGGCCTTTGGACATGAAATTAAGTTTAAGATCTCCAAATCATTCTGAATTTAGAGTGGACCTTAAATCCAATGACTGGTATCTTTATAAGAGAAAGGAGAGGAGGATTTTATTTTATTTTATTTTTTTTTAAAGATTTTATTTATTAATCAACAGAGACAGAGACAGCCAGCGAGAGAGGGAACACAAGCAGGGGGAGTGGGAGACGAAGAAGCAGGCTCGTAGCGGAGGAGCCTGATGTGGGGCTCGATCCCATAACGCTGGGATCACGCCCTGAGCCGAAGGCAGACGCTTAACCGCTGTGCCACCCAGGCGCCCCAGGAGAGGAGGATTTTAGATATGCAGGCCCAGAAGAAGATCATGTAAAGACAGAGATCCAGAAGAAGGCATGTAAAGTGTCAGAGGAGCAAACTGGTTTCTCCTTGCTATTTAAAATGTTAAGGAAGGAGGTAAATGGAAGGAAAGAACTGTTAAGGAAAAGAAGATTCAAGCCCTTGATGATTTGGGAGGTTCTCACACTATCCAGATCATAAAGGATCAAAATTAAGAAGTTCATTGTTGGAAAAGTATGCTCTAGAGAGAGGGTCAAGGATGTAGCTGGGCAACCTTTTGCTTAAAAAATTGGGGTTGTGACTTGTGGATTTACTTAGCCAACTCAGCAGAAGCCGGGAACAGAGATGGGGTGATCCAGGAAAGATCTGTGGAGAACCCTGTCTTGTCTAATGGAGTAGACCTGCATGACATACATAGGTGACCCACAATGGGTTTTGAAAATGTAGCATTAGCAGAAACACTGACAGCTTGGACTGAAGGGGACAGAGAGAGACAAAATGAGGGAAAACTGTTGGACTTCTGAGATCCTACAGGCAGGAAACTGGCTGATAGATCTACTTGGCTGCAAACATGTGTTACCTTTTGAGAAAAAGGAAGAATGTCTCCAAGGGCAGAGCCCCAGTTGCACAGAGGCTGGCAAGGTCCCATCACACGCTCAGAGGCTTAGCATTGGGACATAGAGGATTTTTTTCAGGCCTTGAAACCCAAAGGAATTTGTCTTCCTGGATTTGGAATTTGCTTGGGACTGGTGACCCCTTTATTCCTTCCAATATCTCTCTTTTGTAGTGGGAATGTCTATCTTGTGCCTGTCCTACCATTGTGTTTTGGGAGCAGATAATTTGTTTTCTAGTTTCACAGTACTTCAGATGGAAAGGAATTTTGTCCCAGGATGGATCATACCTAGCATCTCATTCATACCTAATTTTGATGAGATTTGGGACTTTTGGGCTGATGATATTTAAGAGATTTTAGAGTTGGTGCTATAACTGGTTAAGACTTTTGGGAATGTTGGCATGGAATGAATGTATTTTGTATGCTGGATAGACATGAATTTTAGTGGGCAAACTATAAGGGGGTGAGTGGTGGCTCCTCAAAAGATAACGTCCTTCTGGGGAACCTGTGAATGTGACGTTACTTGGAAAAATGGTCTTTGCAGATGCAAATAAATTAAATGACTCAAGATGAGATCATTCTGGATTGAGTTGAACCTTCAGTCTGGTGATATGTTTCTTTGTAAGGGATAGAAGAGGATAAGACAGACACATAAAGAAGTCCACGTGAAGACAGAGGTAGAGATGGTAGTTATGCTCTCAGAAGCCAAGGAAGATCTGAAGGCACCAGAAGTTTGCAAGAGACACGGAATAATTCTCCCTTAGAGCTTCCATGGGAAATGTGGTCCTGCTGACACTTTGATTTCAGACTTCTAGCTTCCAGAATATGAGAGAATAAATTTCTACCCTTTTAAGCCACAAAGTTTGTGGTACTTTGTTACAGCTGCCCTTGTAATCTAATACAGCCCTGGTTTTCTTTAATGGAAAACCGTATTTCAAGACTACAATATGAGTGCTGGGTATACTCATTGAGATATTTATATTTAAAGATTAGATACCATATGAATTCATGCTCATATTTCCAATTAAAATTCAGCACTACAGGGTTTTCACTGAGAATCCTGGTTATCAAGGATGCTTAGTCTGATTGAATTAGAACATCACATAATTACTTGTTTTATGCTGCATTATACACACAATATCAGATTATAATACTGATTATCAGCACAATTATGATTACTGGTTATTTTTTTGCATATCCTATGCCTATTCTTGCTTCCCTTCCTTTTTGTTTTTATATTTGTAGCTATATCTACACCATCAGCTTATACAGCTGTTATATGTAATTTATATTATATAATGGTATATAATATACATTATGTTATATATTGTGTATATGTGTATATGTATATATACATTTGTTGTATGTATTATGTGTACATTATATACATACAGTCTCTCTTTAACCTTCCTTTTTTTTTTTTTTAAAGATTTTATTTATTTATTTGACAGAGATAGAGACAGCCAGCGAGAGAGGGAACACAAGCAAGGGGAGTGGGAGAGGAAGAAGCAGGCTCATAGCGGAGGAGCCTGATGTGGGGCTCGATCCCATACCGCCGGGATCACGCCCTGAGCCGGAGGCAGACGCTTAACGACTGTGCCACCCAGGCGCCCCTAACCTTCCTTTCTTTCTACATTTAGTTAATACTACTAGTCCTTATGTTAATGTTCTAGTTGTTTTAGTTCTCTGCTGCGGGTTCTCTATGAAATTCATTGGAAAGGACTTGTGGGAACGATATTCTCAAAGTTCCTGTATGTTGATAAAAGTCTGTCTGAGTCCTTCTTACTTAAAGGTTAGTTTTGTGGATATAATATCCTTGACTTATATGTTCTTTCCTTGAATATCTTAAATATATATTAATTCATTTTCAAGCACATAAATTATTGCTATAGTTGAGTCTGAAGATAATCTAATTTTCTTATAAATCATATATTCTTTTGATTAGATGCTGGGAAGATTTTTTAAAAATTTATGGTTCAGGGGTACCTGGGTGCTTTGTCGGTTAAGCGTCTGCATTTGGCTCAGGTCATCATCGGAGTCCCAGGATGGAGCCCCATGTCGGGCTCTGCGCTCAGCCTGGAGCCTGCTTCTCCCCCTGCCCCTCCTCACTCATATGCTCTCTCTTTATCTCCCCACTCTCATTCTGTCTCAAATAAATAAATAAAATCTTCAAAAAAATTTAAAGTTCATTAATTTTGTTAGAATATCTTGGGGTTGATTGTTCTAGATTCATATTCTCAGGTATATGGCTAATCTTTCAGTATATGATTTCGAATATTTTGTTTCTGTTACTTTACTTTGTTTTTCTTCTTCAAGGATTCTTAGTATCCCTATATTGGCACCGATAGGGAGCCTGACTTGGGGCTCAATCCAGACTCCAGGATCATGACCTGAACAAAGGCAGAAGCTTAACTGACTGAGCCACCCAGGTGCCCCCTTCTATCATTTTCTTAATGTCCTTTAAGCTCATTTTGAAGTTGCACATTGCAGTTTTGATCTGTTTTTTGAGAATGTATTTTTTTGTATGCTCTCATGATATATGGGGAAGGTACCCTGCCCCTTCTTCTCTCTCTGTCTCTCTCTCTCTCTTTTTTTTTTTTTTTTTTTTTTTAAGATTTTTGTTTATTTATTAGAAGGAGAGCAGAAGCAGGCTGAGAGGCCGAAGGAGAGGAAGAAACAGACTCTCCACTGAGCAGGGAACCTAATGCTGGGGCTCCATCCCAGGACCCTGGGATCATGACCTGAGCCAAAGACAGATGCTTAACTGACTGAGCCACCTCTCTTCTCTTTTTTTATTATAGTAACTTTGTTTGGGATTTGACTTCTATATTTTTTTTATTGCTCATTTTTATGCAAATTTATTTTTCCTGAACTTTAGAAAGCTCCTTGTTTTAGATAGTTTTCTTAACTTTTTGGAATTCCCTCTGCTTTTGTTTCTGTATACAAAAATTGGGAGCTTTTTTCCTGACCTTTCCTAACTCAGCTCGTCATTTGCACTTTTCTCTGCACCTTTTCTTTCCTTTATCTTATGTATCCGTCCTCCTTAATTTCTATTGCACTCATGGCAGGCTGTCTCAAAATAGGGTGGGGGCTCTGTCCTGGCTGAGAGACTTGGAGGGTCATTCTTAAGCGTTCATAAGGGCTACAATGCCTCAGTCCTTCTATGTCATACCCCACATCTCTTATATTATCTGGGTTGGACAAAGGCCCTCCTAGTTTCAGCTGTGGCTCTCAATTTGTTCTGCATCCTTTCCAATGAATATTTGTTGGTCTGTCAGATGCCTTGTGGTTTCCTTCTGCTTTCTCCTTCACATATACCTGTAAAAGGACACAAGTCTTATGGTTTACTCTTATTTTGAGATTTGTAGGGATATTATATTATCTATTTTTATAAATTTTTTTCATGTATTTTTTGTTTTGCTATTTAGCTCTTCTATTTTTGTGTAAGTGCAGAAAACCCAAAATCTGTGATGCAACCACTATTGCCATCTTTAAGTCTCTGTCAACAGGTACTTTTTAGTCCTTATTTTACTGACTTATCTGCAGCACTTATTTCCTGACCACTTCACCTTTCTTTCTTTCCTTGGTTTCAGTAACCATGCTCTCCTGGTTTTCTTTTTATTTTTCTTAACATATGTCTTAGTCTCTTTTGTGGTCACTTCTTTTGTCCGTCTCACAAATATCCGTGTTCCTGAGGGTTCTGCTATTAATCCTTTTTTCCTTCTCTCTTTACACACTGTAATTAGGCTTTAATCTTCTTGATTCTTTGGTTTAATTTGCACGTGTATGGCTACTGATACCCGAATTTCTACACTGGCTATACACCTAAATATCCAGTTTCCTATTAGATATTTCCACTTGTCTCTCATGACCATCAGACTGAGGAACATATCAAACCAAGTTCAAAATTTTTCTCTTCAATTCTTGTTTCACCTATTTTTATGGGTAGTCGTACCACCATCTATCTAGAAATTCAGGAGTCATCTAAGGAAGAGGTGGAAAGTAAATACAACTTATTTGCTAACCCTGATAGGTAAGTAGTGGCTCCTGGGAGAGCTGATGTGAGATGTGAAGAGTATGATTATTAATAGGGATGTCCGCTCTGGGTTGGTGGTAGCATTCTAGTTCCCCTCATTTGCGATTGTGTGCTAGATTCTTCCCTCATCTCTTCTCACATTCAAATAATCACTATATACTGTTGGATTCTGTCTCTGTTAAGTCTCTCAAATCCATCCCTTTTCTTCATTCCTGTTGTCACTGCGACTAGTAGTTTAAATCTCAGTCATAGCTCAGAAGCTACTTCCAGTCCCCACTTTCAACTCAATCCAGTTTCTTCCCCTATGCCCTTTAAAACCTAAATCTTATTTATTGCTATAAACAAACAGAAAAACCTGTAGTCTTTGGCTATACCCTACAGGATATACTTCAAGCCCTTTAAAATAAGGGCTTGTCCTAGACCTTGCCTTTGGATTGCAGTGAGCCCTGTCTCACATAGCTGCCTTACCCACCACACAAATGAGATACTGAGCTACTCAGAGTTTCCTGAATGCACTGCATTATTTCCAATCTCCTTTGCACACGCTGTTCCCTCTGCTAGAATGCCCTTCACCCTTTCTCTCCTTTCTGTGCCAGGATAACTCCCACTATTCTTCCAGTCTCTACTGCAGCATCACCTTTTCTGGGAAACTTTTCCTTCTTTCTTTCTTTCTTTCTTTCTTTCTTTCTTTCTTTCTTTCTTTCTTTCTTTCTTTCTTTTTTTTTAAAGAAGCAGGGAAGAAAGAGAGAGAGAGACGAGGGGCAGAAGGAGAGGGAAAGAGAGACTCTTAAGCAGTCTCCATGCCCAGTGCAGAGCCTGGCATGGTGCTTGATCTCACAACCCTGAGATCATGACCTGAGCAAAAATCAAGAGTCAGTTGCTCAACCGACTTGAGCCACCCAGATGCCCCTGGGAAACTTTTCATATCCCTTATTCCAGTTAGAGGTTCAGTACTTTTCCTCTGTGTCCCCCTGGCATCCATGCAAACTGTAGAATTGAATTTACCCACTCCATTGTAATTGCCTTCTTTCCTGCAGGTATTTAGTGTCCTTTAAGTGGTCTTTTTTTTTTTTTTTTTTTTTTTAAAGATTTTATTTATTCATTTGGCAGAGAGAGACAGCCAGCGAGAGAGGGAACACAAGCAGGGGGAGTGGGAGAGGAAGAAGCAGGCTCATAGCGGAGGAGCCTGATGTGGGGCTCGATCCCATAACGCTGGGATCACTTCCTGAGCCGAAGGCAGACGCTTAACCGCTGTGCCACCCAGGCGCCCCCTTTAAGTGGTCTTTATTCTGTTTGTAGTTCCATTGCTTTAGGTGTTCAGTATCTTTTTTTTTTTTAAATAAACTTTTTATTTTGAGGTCATTGTAGACTCACATGCAATTGTAAAAAAATGATATAGAGAGAAAGCCCTTGTACTCTTTGCCCAGTTTCCTCCAGTGGTGACACCGTAGTACAGTATCACAACTGTGGTATTGATGTTGATACAGTCCAGATATGGACTCTCCATCACCACAGGATCCTTCCTGTTGTCCTCTTAGAGCCACACCTACTTGACTCTTATTCTCACTCTCTCCTTATCCCTTGACAACTACTCACCTGTCCAATATTTCTATGGTTTTATCATTTCAAGAATGTTATATAAATGGAATCATGCAGTGTATATAACCTTTTAGAATTGGCCTTTTTCATTCAGGATAATTTTCTAGAAATTGATCCAAGATGTTGTGTGTGTGATTAGTTCATTCTTTTTTTTTTTTTATTGCTGAATAGTGTTCCATGATGTTTATGTGCCAGTGTTTCTTTAACCAGCCACTTGTTGAAGGACATCTGGGATATTTCCAGTTTTGGGCTCTGAACAGTAGTGTACAGGTTTTTGTACAAACATAATTTTTCATTTATTTGGGATAAATGTCCCAAAATGCAGTTGTTGGGTCATGGTTACATGGTAGTTTCATGCTCAGTTTTATATGGAACACCAAACTGCTTTACAGATTTCAATGAATAAAGGAATGAGCAAAAAATGTTGCCTCAAAATCTTTAAAGTGAATATTAGGATCAAATCTATTTTTACTAATTGCATAGCCAATCATATTAGTCCCAAGCATGATATTCTAAATACACTGATATTCTAAATACTCTAAATACACTAAATACGCTTACAGAGCAAAAATCAGTAAGGCTTGAGTGTGGTAAGCTTCTTCATTACTTTAGGAGTCAGGGTTTTTTAGCCTAAACTGTTTATAACAATAGTGAGGTTTGATTTCTCACAAATGAGATATAGACACTACACTAAAATTTTTAATCTCCAAATGGCTGCACATTGAAAATTATATTTAAAAGCCCCCATAAATGATAAACATAGCTTGTTAGCCCCTAACAATCAAGATGTAACCATAAGTCCTTTCAATTTTTTTCTATTTCTATAGAAAATAATTTATACAAAATAATTTTATTTTAGTGTTCCCCTGGAGTGTTTGCCTTGGTAGGGTGGTATTGCTGGGAGTGAGGAAGATTGTGGGAAGTTCCTAGCACGCAGTGTTTATAAGGAAGAACAAATGAGCTGAAAAAAGAGGTGGAAGGGGCGCCTGGGTGGCTCAGTAGGTTAAGTGGCTGACTCTTGGTTTTGGCTCAGGTTATCATCTCGAGTTCATGAGATCAAGCCTTATGTTGGCTCCCCACTCAGCAGGAAGTCTGCTTCTCTCCCTCTGCCCTTCCCCCTGCCCACATGCTTGCTGTCTCTTTCTCTCTAAAATAAAATAAAATAAATTGAAAAAAAAAAAAAAAAAAGAGGTGGGAGACCGGGAAAAGGAGGCAGGAACACCTGAAGTCTTAAAGGATCAGCGGACGGTGAACCCATCAAGGACAGGAAATATATCTGGTTCACCATTGTACTCAGGTTAGAGAACAGTGCCTGGAACACAGTAGGTGCACAACAAATGTTTATTGAACAGATGAAGGAATGTATGTTCTAAAATGAGCGGGTGGTGTCTATTCTGAAAGGAGAGGTAGGGGAACTTTCTAAACTACATTTACATGCTTAACTAAGTTTCCCTAAGCATGGCCCTGCTGAAGATTATAGAACCATGGTATTGATGTGGGAGGCTGTGGAGTTTCCTTCTAAAGATCTTTAAAAAGAAGATAGGTTCTTATCTGTCTGGAAGGATCTTACGAAAAACAGAAGATTGATCTGAGTAATTAGAATAGCCTCTGGCCCTTTTCTTCCTTGAGCTTGTTTTTGCTTTTTTTTTTTTTTTTTTTTAAAGATTTTATTTATTTATTCGACAGAGATAGAGACAGCCAGCGAGAGAGGGAACACAAGCAGGGGGAGTGGGAGAGGAAGAAGCAGGCTCACAGCAGAGGAGCCTGATGTGGGGCTCGATCCCATAACGCCGGGATCACGCCCTGAGCTGAAGGCAGACGCTTAACCGCTGTGCCACCCAGGCGCCCCTTGTTTTTGCTTTTTAATTTCAGGAAATGCAGTGCAAAAGCATGTACCATCACCATCACACCAACAACAATAACTATTTGTTGAGAGTTTAGTGTATGCCAGGCAACGTGCTGAGTGTGTAATCTGTGTGCTGATGAATTGTTTGATTTTTGAGAATTCTTGTGGATTTTACTGTGTAGTAACACAGCATTCCTGCAGATGTCACTCTTTTCCTGCAGAATGCTAACCCCTGAGCCCTTGAGCCTTATACTGAGATAGGGCTGAGAAACAAGTGATTTTAGAGTCAGTGTACTAAGGTCAAAAAAAAAAAAAAAAAATCAATATGTTATCTATATTTGATTTGCAGTTCCTAAATAAAAATCAGACTTCCCATTAGAAATTTGCATATAAATTTTTTTTTAAATAGAAAACTTGGTGATCAAGTTCATATACTTTTTAAATGGCTTTACTGTTTTACCTCTATCTTTAACATAAAATAATATAATTTTTTGTCCTAGTTTCCTCAGGAACAGTAAACAAAGAATTTATTTTGTACCACCCTCTCTATTTCATTTCTGACTTATTTTCCTTCTTTGGTGTGGGGTATATGACTGAGCTTGGGGAAGTGCTCAAAGCTGACTGGTTCCTGCGTGGAGGCCCAGTTCATCAGCCTCATTTCCACCTGGACTTTAGCTTTTCCTTGCAGCTTGTGGCCATAGCTGGCACCGATACTACAGCCTTTCAGAAACAGGCAGCTACAGGATTGAAGAATTAAGCAGAATGAGCAACATGCCCAGAAAAATAGCAATTGCTTTATCACTATCCCGTGGTATTTCCAAAAAACACGCTTCTAGGCTCAGATGACTCTCGTGATGCTTTCTGGGCAAACACACAAAACAGTGTTAGCTCTGCAGCTCTGCATGTGGCTCTGACGAGTCAGTATTCAGTATTCACGTTGAGTGAGAGCCTCTAATTTTCTGGTACACTTTTGAAACATTTAGGGTTTCATATCCCAGAGGAAAATCCTGTGGAATCTTTCCCTCTTTCATCAGATCCCTTGGTGTAGCTCTGAGGCAGTGCCTCTTAGAGTTGGTCTGTTGATGGTCTGCATCTGAATTACAGGGGTGTTTGTTAAAAAAAAAAAAAAAAAAAAAAAGGACACAATCTTAGACTTGTCTCTCATCACAACTATAGAACTAGGTTTTCTGGACAATTTATAAGAAACTACATCAATTCTTTCTCTCACGAAAGTTTGAAAACTGCTGAAAGTGCTCTCAGGAGCTAGCAGTTCCCCAAACACAGATCAGAAGTCCGATTTGGTCCTGGCCTCCAGCTGCTGTCCCTTCTCACTGCGGTTATTTTCAGGGCTCTCCTGCATTCTTTATCCTCGAAGTTTATCCCCAGGGTCTTTATTCACTAAAGATGATCTGAGAATCCCTGAGTTCAGTGCATTTTAATAAAGTTGCCAATGCTAGCTTCGGGGGGCCCTAAAGTCCGGCATGTCTCTCCTGGGCTAAGCCTAGTATAGTCAGGACCTCCTGCTTACCTTTGTTCTTTCTTTTCCCTATCTGTCTGGTGGTATTCCCGGCCATTCCGTTTCTTTTCTCTTCTCTACCTAGCAAGAAATGATCTCTCAAGATTGTTCCAGTGTCTTTCCTCAGGGGCAAATTCCTCAAATCCTCAGGAAGATGTGGTTGACCAGTTACAGAGCGAAGCACTTACTGCCTCCTTCTCTAATTTGTTTCCCATTAGTTTCTTGTCAAGTCGTTTTCATATTCTTTGTATCCTTGGCATGGAACCTTTGTATCCCTGGCATGGACATAGGAAATGCTTCATATATGTGTGTTGACTCACTAAAGGATTTTTAAAAATCTCACCTCCCACTTCTGTTCCTGTAAATCAGTGTAGACCAAATAATAAGCAAGCTCCTGAGGATTAGGTCCATGGCTTCTTTGTCTATTAGCATGAAGAAATGAACCTATGAATGAAAACATGTATCTTTAACTTTTGTTTCCATATGCCAACTTAAGATACTATTATGCAGAACTCTAAGGGTAGGGACCATATTTCATTCATGTTCAGCTCTTGGCACAGTATCTAGCACATAATAGCAGTTGCTAAATGTTTGTTGAAATACAACTCAAGAAGCTACTCATGAATTAATTTATGTGACATCGTGTAGTACAGCAACAAGAGATAGCCTCACTTTTATATATGTGCTTGGAATGTTCTCCTAATCAGAGAGTTTATGGGACTTATGCTGCACTATTTAGAGGGGATGAAAGTTAGAACCCAGGACTGTTCAGGCTTAGAGGAATCATCAGACTTAGAACAGAGAGATACTCTCCTGGGTCACTGGCTGGGGAACCTCCCAGTGAGGATCGTTAGGTAGTTTTCACTTTCCAGAGATGATCATTCAGTACACATATGTCATCGTCCACTAAGCAGTTTTGCTTGCCCATCCTCTAGCTGTTGTCTAAGGGAGGGGTCTAGGAGGCCTTTGTAAAGATTAAAGCCCATTAAATGATATTTTTAGTATGTGTGTTACTCTATCGCAGGTGGAAAAAAACCCATCTTTTTGAGCAGGCTGTAATGCAACATATAGTGGGTAGGGGGCAATGCTGGAATACGATATATATGAAAGAGGCAGAATTCCATTGAGTGGGGGCTCGGGCAAATTTAAGGGCTCTTTTGGAGTCAATTGGTTGAAACATTTTGCTATAATGGCAGCTACTACCAGCACCAGCACTGCACCAATATTAATGACCATCTATTTCGTGGCTCGTGAGTGGCAGCATTGATTTTGTGAACCCAATTCTACTGATTTTTAATTTGGTATATTTTCCATTATACCATAATATGATTGCTTTCAGTAAGGTTTTTTGTTTGTTAAAATAGTTACATATTTTCCCTGATTATAAGAATAATTAAATTATCCTTATAAAATTCAAATTTAGAGACGTGGATGTTTACAAAGGTAAAAGTTTTCCTTATTCCAACCCCTTCACATACAAGTAATGTTAACAGCTCAGTATATATTCTTACAGTTTTTTTCTATGTGTAAACCTACATCAATCTTTCTAATGGAAATAGAAACATAGTATGGCTACTTGTTTTTCATGGCAAGCTTTATGGGGACTGGACCTAGACTTGCTAAGTGCACCCATTTGGACTAATATGTCATCGAATTTTATGCACAGCTTTTTTGGGTTGTTATATGTGGGTTACTTTTAAATGTTGGTCCTGCAGCTCCTAACAATTGTTTTTTTCCTATTCTTTTCCATATTAGCATTACTGTGATTTTAGCCCTTTTAATTTGTAACACATGGTGTGATTCAAACCACTGAGTCTTAGCATCTGTCAATGATAAGATCATTCCTTTTAGTGATACAAGGATGGTTGCCAATAATGTGGCAGAATTTGGCTTTTCATTGTTATGTTATTAATGACTGCAAAAAAGAACTTGTGGATAATGTGTTATTTTCTACTTAAGCTTCAGTCAGCATTCTGAAATCTCTTTTAAATTTCTATAGAAAATTAAAACTGAGGTGGTCTTGAATTTTCCAAAGCAAAATTATTTTTCTCTATCCCTAAAGTTTGTGTTCTAAATCATTTATGTAGGGCTAGCTGACATTACTCTCTTATACCTGGAAATGTTGTATGCTGCAGTCCTAAAGCTGGAACAAGGAAGTCTGGCATAAGCAGACAACAACAAGGCCACATTAGGTGTACCCTTGCAAAAGATCTGTGACCTATCTCCTTGGATACTGTCCCTGATGTTACTGATTTAAGAGTCTGGTTCTTCCCTTTGAACTCTTTCTCTTACTATATGTAGAACTATTTATTTCTCATTTTAGTCCTTTTAACTTCAATTTTTGTGCCTTTTTTTTCTGATGTAACTTATCTATCTCTGTAGATGTATTATATGAATGTAGTAGTGTTGTTATACATAATGTATACACATTTTATTAATACAGTATTACTTATAATTTTAAATAAGGAGATACCTGTTTTCGGTATTGGGTGGATGCGTTCAAAATTTTTTCTTGGTGGTGGTGTGCAGTAAAAAAAATTTGAGATTACTGTACAATATTATGAATTACTTGAGGACAGAGATAATTTCTTTTCTTCTTGATATTCCTAATTGCTTAGTGTAACATCTGGCTTATAATAGGTAGTTAATAAGTACTGTTGGCTGGCTGGCTGGCTTGCTGGATAGACGGATAAATTATGTGATTAGGTTTTTCCTTATGAGTAGGAGGTTATCTTAGGTTACTACTTAGTAAATACTTCAGGAACTAAGGGCACATCTGTGTGATCAAACAGCTAGACTGTGGTAATTGATCTAGATGCTATGTTTGGATGTATTAAAAACTGATTCAGCTTGCCACATTTTTCAACAATCCACCAGATTGATGGATTACCACAAAATAAGTTGTGAATGTGATTGAGAAATTTTATGTAACTCTGCTTCCTTGGATTCATTTGTCTTAAATATTATCAATATCCTACCTAGGGTTTAGCAAATGACATGATCACAAACCTCAATTAGATTTCTTTATATTTCTTTTCCCTTTAGTGAAAAGGTCATGTGATTAGTACAGTACAATGACATGATCAGGGATGAGGTAAGGGAGGAAAAGTCCTAAAAAGGTTTGTGGAGCTCATTTTCAAATGAAATGTTAACCCCACTAACATTTTAAGTCTTCTCATTGCCAACTTACTACAGTAACAATGATGCGACTGAGGGTCCCTGCCAAACAACAGTGCCCCAACTCAGTTTTCGTAACTCCTCTCCTTTGGCTGATTCTTTCCCACATCACTGCTATTCTTGCTGTCCATTTTTACCATGTTACTTGTACAGAACAGGATCTAGTACATGGTACATACTCAAAAAATGTTTGTTGACCAACCATATCCCATCCATATAATTTATACTCAGGTACATGCAAATGGCAAATGTGTATGTCTTTGATGGTAGACATAGTAGTCATGTGCTGGTCAGGGTAGAGTGGGGAGAATAGTTTCCCCACACTCCTCACCCAGGGTGGCTCATTCGGGCGATTCTGGTCAGCACCACCCAGTCTGCCTGTTGGTTGAGGAATGACGATTTTGTTTTATCCTCCTCTCCTGTGCAAATAGATAAGTAAATAAAAACCAAACAAAACAGGCTGAACACTATAAAAAACCGTATGCTCTTTCCATCAGAATTTCCCACAGAATTCAGCTGGTACATTGCTGATGTTCTTATTTTGCATGGTTATTTTAATGGCATGGATTTGGATAACAGTATAAGGAAATATGAGTTGCTCTAAATGTGAGCATATTTTGGAGTTTACCTGTGAGTTATATGAGTGTATAGTTTTTGTTAAAACCATTTTCTGCCTCTTGCTCTTGTTCTTTTCTTGCCTTGCTCAAAATCACATATTAAACATGAATGCTCTTTCTTAGTGTTAGTACCATGATCTACCTGAACAATTTTGCAAGGGAAGAAAAGCACATTGAGGCAGAACGGTTTCTACTAGCAAGAAAGGTGAAAGTTATTCGTACTGTCTTCTTTTTATTTTAACTCATTAGCTAATTTTACAAAAAAAAAAAAGGTTTTAAGTACTAATTATATGTGACAGTGTGGATGTTTATAGTGGATGTTTTAACACATGTTATGGTACAGCTGTCTTATGCTGAAAGAAGAATCTAAATTTTCTTAACAACCATAGTAGAGGGCACCTGGGTGGCTCAATCAGTTAAGCGTCTGCCTTCGGCTCAGGTCATGATCCCAGGGTCCTAGGATCGAGTCCCACATTGGGCTCCCTGCTCAGTGGGGAGTCTGCTTCACCATCTGCCCCTCCCTCCTGCCTGTGTTCTCTCTCTCTGTCTCTCTGTCTGGCAAAAATAAATAAGTAAAATCTTAGGGAAAAAAAAGGAATCCTAGCAGAGAAATTTTTTTATTGGGTACAAACCAATAAATGCATGTAGGCAAAAGATATAATTTTTTTTCTAAATTTTGCCTAACTTCTATTATAACCTATAACTGTGTTGAATAGTGTCCCCCCAAATTCATGTCCACCTTGTATCTGAGTGTGACCTTATTGGAAAATAGGGTCTTTGCAGATATAATCAACGTAAGATTAGGTCATACTGATTAAGGTGGGCCCTAATAAGAGAAAGGTAATGTGGACACAAACAGGAGAAATGTGAAGATGAAGGTAGAGATTGGAGAGATGCATCCACAAGTAAAATGAGGACATGGATTGGTGGCAACCATCAGGAGATGGAAGGTACAAGGAAAGATTCTTTCCTAGAGACTGTGGCCCTGCTGACATCTTAACATCAGATTGCTAGCCTCCAGAACTGTGAGAAAATGAATATCTGTGTTTTAAGCTACCTAGTATGGTAATTTATTATGGCACCCTAGGAAACTAATATACAGCCCCTTTTTAATTGTAGTAGCAGAAAATGAACCTCATAAAATTTGGGGAATGCTTCTTCTTTCTCTGGAGCTGCCTTAAGTATCAGCAAGATGTGATGTTGAGGAGGGGTCCATCAGATCCTTAACACCACCAAGCCACTCTGGTGTCCTGGAGCTGTTGCCTGGCCTGCCTGGTTTACCATCAGTGTTCCTATCTGGTTGCTGCAGAGGTGACCTTTGCTCCCATCTATATGGGTCCTTCTGGTCTGCCATTTACTTCACTATTTCCAGGCCACTCTTGAATGACCAGAAATTATTCTGCTGCTCCCATGCCATGCTGTGGGTTACATAGATATATTTTGTAATTATTTCTTCTCTGGGATAGTGACACCTCCCATGACTTTACCAGGACAATATACTGCAGATCTCCTCTGCTGTTGAACCTC
This sequence comes from Ursus arctos, assembly GCF_023065955.2. NCBI lineage: Eukaryota > Metazoa > Chordata > Mammalia > Carnivora > Ursidae > Ursus > Ursus arctos. The sequence goes on from NW_026623111.1 coordinate 61,015,633, forward strand.
TGCTCAGAAACCTATCTGGGAGTATTGCCACATCTCCAGGAATTGGCCAAAGGAATGGCTCAGAGTTCTTTACTGATGCATATTCTTATTGTTTCCTGTAAGGCTCTGTCCCTGTCACTAAGACTGGGGAATATTTTTCTAGCCTTGTTTTGAAGTTAGGAATGGGTGGGTGTAGGAGGTGGAACAAATTCTTGCTTATTCATACTGCTTAATCTGAGATGTTTTGTCTATATCTTGATTCTTTTCTGTTTGCCTAACAGCCTAAATCAGTAATTCTCAACTGGAGGCAATTTTGCTCACCAAGGTCATTAGCAATGTCTGGAGACATTTTTAGTTGTCACATCTGGGGAGGAGGAAGGGTGCTAATGGTATCTAGTGGGTAAAGGCTAAGGATGCTGCTAAATATCCTGTAATACACAGGGTAGCCCTCTATAACAAAGAATGAATGCCCCAAATGTCAGTAAGACCACTGTTGAGAATCCGAGGCCTAGATCCTTGAAACAAAAAGAGTCAAAGATATGTCTTTTTTCCTTTGCTTTCTGTGGTTAAATTCCTCTTTGGAGGCAATGAACAGAATGTCTTGCTTTTGAATGGAGAAAGATTAAACAGTGAAAAGGAAATATTGAGTAGGGAAGATTGACCATTACATCAAAATTATTCAGTCTTTCCTAGGGAAGCGTATTTAAAAATCCTTCCCGATTCCTCTTACGCATAAATAAATTATTTATATTAAAATAGAAAATAGAGCATTAGCAGTTATCTGGGACTTCTGGATTGACTACACATCCAAAATAGTTAATTTAGGAGGGGAAAAAATCCACTCAGGAGCCCAGACTTTCTTGATTGACTGTCTAGAGTGCCAGATGACTTAGGCAGGTGTATGTTTTAGCTAATTCATGCCAGCCTGTGAAGAACATTGGGCTAGCAATATGTATACATGGATTCCAATCCTGATTCTCTTATCAGCTGCTTGAGTGGGCAATTTCCCTTCTTTGGGCCTCAGTTTCCTTATGTGTTAGAAGTTTAAACTACGTTATTTCAAAAATTCCTCCCATTGAATTTTTTCCTATGATTTGTACCAGACTGAGAACAGAATAATCTTTCATATATAGATTGTTAAATGTACTATTATAAAATTATCTTTTTTCATGCCATTTTTTGTAAATATGGAGGAGATTGTTACCAACAAAATTTGTTCTCTTATTCTTCTGTGTGCCCATTAATTGGGATAAAAGGATAAGCTGCTGTATTAGAAAGACCCAGCAATAGAGTATTTTTGAAGAAATGAGGTTAGACCACATTTCCATATTCCTTTGCATTTGGGTGTGATTACATTCTCACTAATAGAATGTGAAGAGAAGTGTGGTGTCTAAACTCATTCTAGTCCTGTAGGCAGTGGACATTCCTCTTTCATGCTTTCTTTCCCTTTTCCTATAGCTAGAATTCCTGGTCATTCAGCTTTAACCATGCAGGAGACAAAGATGCCCTTGGTTATGATGGACAATAGGATGGAAGGAATCTGGAACCTCAAATGATGGAATGGAGCAGAACTGCCCCCACCAAACTGGATTGCTCACCTCAGAACTGTTTGATAGGAGACATACTTTTTTTTTTTTTTTTTACAGTCGCTATATTGTTGGGTGTTTTTATCATAGCTGCGTAGCCTTTTACTATAAGTAGAGGAATTCTCCACATAATGACTTAAACAACAAACTTAAAAAGAATTGCATTCCTATATACTCAGTATACAGTCCTACTGTTGACTCTTAACATCTCATTACTAAAATATAAGTGAAATATTTTAAAACAAGATGAGGATATTGACAAGATTAGGTCTATCTTGTCGATAATTTCTTCTTTTCTCACCTGGTTCGGTACCATTTTCTCTTGTAAGTTCTGTATTAAAAAATCAATCCTTACAATCCACTCCAAATTGGTCTTTTTTTAGAGGCATGACCTCTGTCTTCAGAGAATTATCCGTTTTTCTATGTATAACTGCTCAAATTTTAGATCTGTTGTATTTCTTACTGCATTATTCCTCTTATAGCTGTTACTCTTCCTGGTCTTAATGCGTTGCTGGATCATTGGGTATGTGGCTCTCTTCCCATGTGCCTATGCAGATTGTCTCCTGCAGCCATTTGAGAACGCATGGGAAAGACTGTCCCTTTATGCTGTAGGAAGGTAGACACACTGGTAGACGGGAATGGTGTTTTAGATCACCTTGACCTTTACTGGAACAGCAACGACTTCTTGAGTTCTCAAGAAATCACTACTTTCTAGCAAATGTTCCCTTTGACTGTTTTTCATTGCCACTCATTTGTAACTTACAATAGTAGTGCTTATTAAGTATTGAATATTGGTTTAGATACTAACCTAATTCTAAATCTGAACTGTTTTTGTGTTTAATGAAAATTTCGTTCAACTATGCAAATAGGAACTGTTTTGTTGGAATAGATATTAATTTAATTACAAGATCATGAATAAGAGAAAGCCTATAAGTTATATATTCAATTTTATATATGTTCAAATGTGGACAACTAGTTTAGTCTTTCTCCTATTGATTAGCTGAACTGAGATGTGAATGGAAATGGTTTCGATCATCTTATCAACATTTCCTTTTAGCATTCTTTAAATAAACCTGTCTTATATACTTTACATAGGACAGCTTGTGATATGGTTGCTCTTTGAAATTAAAATCCTTCCTTGGTGACTAAGGAGATTCAGGTTATTGTTAGTTCAATGCCCTTTTTTAAAAAGGAACTGGAGTATAACTTCCCTTTATAATTTTAAATCAGTCCTTTGGAAAGTAAACCTGTTTGCAAGTTTAATCTTGATAATAATTCATGCAGGCCTACATGATAGGTTTTTATTTCTTAAGTGACAAAATGAGAGTTGAAATGAATGCTTGCTGTGACTTCATTTGGATTTGAGTAGGAGACCCACCTTTCTTCTATGTTCAGAGTAGGCAGCTGTGGATGGTTTCAGAGTAAGAAAAACCCCAATAGGGAACTTTTTGGAGTTGTTGCATTTGCTCTGTATGCTCTCTGTGTTTTGATACACTGAGCAAGGAATGTTGATGAGACATGAGGCAGAACAGCTTGTTCCTCCACAGCTATTTTGACTTTGCAATGCTGGCAGTAGTAAAAAAAAAAAAAAAAAAAAAAAGTTTAGTGTGTTAACTAAGCAAACACATGGGGCTTGGAAGAAGGCTAGGGAACAGCTAGGCTATTCTTGGTATCAAGAACCCTATTGCTTAGGAACTTTTAATTCCAGTTCATGAATGCATAGTACTTGGAGTCCTACAATTCTCTAGATGTTCTTTGTCTCTCAGGGTGTTAATAGGAACAAATGGTATTGCTAATGAAGTAAAATGCAAGTTGTGTTCAATAATCAAATTTTAGTACAAGAAAGATGACTTAGAAGAAGAGCACTTAGAAGATTCAGAATGTGATTATGGAAACCAATTTAGTTAAATACCTGTGCTACTTTAGTTGTTAGTAAATATAGATTATCCTGAAGAAATGGAAAATATCAACAATGGGGATAGTTTTACTAGGGGTGTTGCTAGGAATCTTAGAAGATGAATGGATTATAAGCTTGAGTTTTGTGAGTTATTGTTGCTATTTTTCACTGAAGTGACAGTCTGGCAACATTGAGCTGAGGCTTTAAGAGGCATGGCCAGTTTCCATCGGCCTCTCTTATGCTCCTTCGATTGGCCGTAAGAAGAACATGTCCTTGGTAGCTACAGTTTTTTTTTGTCCGGAGTCCCAGGGTCAGATACAAGGAACCAACCTAACCATGCATCAAGCTGAGCCTAACTGAGTCTAGTCAGTCCACTGTTGACATGCAGACCTGTGAGGGAGAAATACACGTTTTTTGTTTTAAACCATTGAAATTTGGTGGTGGTTTGTTATGCAGCATTATTGCAGCAAAACCTGACTAATACACCTTTGTTAGAGGTCTCTAGTTTTAGACTGTTGGTATGTGAGAACAAGAGTGTTGTGTGACACAGATCTGATGTCCTGCCTCAGATTCTGTCATCATTGCTGGGCCATGCTGTCAGAGGTTTGGCAGTGATGCATACTGTCACTATCTGCGATTTGCTGCAGTGCAGTCAGGTTTACTGGCCACAACTCAAGAATTTCTGACACCTCTAAACACTTTTAGGCTTGGAAGAAATCCCACAATAGTGGGTGCAGTATCTGGCATCTTAAGTGGCCACCTTAAGAGCTAGATGACACGACATAGAAGTGTGGTGTGTGCTACTGCCATGGAACAAACTTCGACTAATGGGAAAATGGAGAGGGGAGGGGGAAAGTAAATACTCCCGTCCCCTTCTTTCCCTTTTACGTGGATGATTCCAGCTACACAGTTATATAGCTCATCTGAAGAGGCACTGCAGAGCCAAGCAGCATCAGCTGAAAGATCTGCTGTGTCTTTTTATAGCTCATTATGAAGCAGTGACCAGTAGGATAACAAGTCCTTTTCACAGTTTTCTATTCTTCGTTACCTCTTTCCCCCCTTTTCCTCTCTTTCACTGCCCTACTTTTTATGCCCCAGAGTAAGTACCAGCACTTAATCTTGATTCAGCCTCGGTTTTCTGAGGAACCCAAGCTAAGACCTAGATAGACCTAGATCATCATGGGAAGGTGAAGATGATAAAAATGGTGATTATGATGATATCAACCAATACCTACTGATGACTCCTTACCATGTGTCAAGCAATATTTTGACTGCTTTGGTATTTTTTTTAAATATTCACTGCAACTCATAAACTGGGTAACAGTATTAGCTCATTTTATAGAGGAGGAATCTAAGCTTTTTAAAGAGGTTTGATTATTTGGTCAAGATCACATTGCTAAGTAAGTGGAGCCAGAATATAAACCTGTGTATTTCGGATGACACATCTTAGGACTTAAAGCACTAAGTGACACAAATAAACTGCAGAGTAGGTAGCAGGTGCCAAATTACAATGGCTTATGTGCTCTAGTATGCTCCAGAGCGCTTAATATGTTATATTGCATATAATGTATATTCAATATGTAATTTGTTGATTTCATAAATAGTTTATTAAGCTTCCACTTACTAATAATATTCTGATAAATCCAGAGTTATTCTACATAGCACTCATGGATTGTCAATTTTTAAAAATTAGATTAAAGAGCCATATTTAACAATAAACCATTCAGAATCAAAAGACTTTTTAGAATTTTATAGGGCTAGAGAGGCACCAAAAAAATTATCTTTGTATATTGTTTGAAAATAGTAGTATTTATTTGAACCTGATGTATTTGGAATAAAAGGATATTTATTACAATAGAAATACTTTTTTATTTTAATAAATTCTCTTGTTGCTTCAGGAAAGCAGCTCATTGTAGTAGAAAAATAATGGACTAAAATAATTCTTCCCTTGAGTTTTTCCACTTAACAAGCTTATGATTTGGGGAAAGTTATTCTGGGCTTGGGCTTCAGATACATCAGCTGTAAAATGTTAAGTTGGTTGAAGAGTTTCCAGCTCTGACTAGCATCTGTGATTTTCCTGAAGTTACTGGGAACCTATAGCCAGATGTCATCTGAAGGAACAGTTGCAGCCACCCTTTTGATGATATGTGATGTTCTTTCCCTCTTCCAAGATTTTTCCCTATTTCTCAGTTTGGCAGATTGTTCTTTAAGATTCAGTTCAAATGCTTCTTTGTGTGTGTGTGTGTGTGTGTGTGTGTGTGTGTGTAAAGTTCACCTGACTTTCTTATACAGATCCCTACTTTTTATTTCTGGGTACCAATATTGTAATTCTTACTCCATCATTATATAATTATTTGTATATGTGTCTGTCTCTCACTAAACTATGGGTGATATAACCACCACAACTGCCACTGTGGCCACGACCACCACAAATAACACTGATACCACTATTAACAACAATTACAAAGAGCTTACTATATTGAGGAGGGAGTGGGGAGACAGTATTTTGGGTGGTGGTAGAGGAACTTTTTGATAATATTATATATTTTAAAAGGACAAGATATTCTTTTTAATGGTTAGTGATTTTATTTGTTCTTTCTACAAAATCTTTACCAAGTCTAAGATCATAAAAATATTGTCTTGTGTTTTCTTTGAGAAACACAATGGTTCTAGCATTTATGTGGAGGTCCACGTTATATCTCATAGATTTTTGTGCATGGAGCAAGGTAGGAGTTGAGGTTTAATTTTTTTCCACATGTATATCTAATTGTTCTAGTACCTTTTGCAAAATGATTTTCTTTTCCCAATAAATTTACATCCCACATTGGTCAGTAGTCAATTGACCATATACACATGGGTGTATTTCTGAACTGTGTATTCTATTTGTCCATATTATCCCTAAGCCAATACCACAACTGTCTTGATAGCTTTATCAGCTAGTGTAAGTCCTGCAACTTTGTCCCTTTAAAATACTATTTTGTGTAATCTGGGTCATTTGTATTCCATGTAAATTTTAGAATCAATTTTTCAATTTCTTCAAAAAAGACTGCTAGGATTTTGCATTGAGTATATAGATTTATTTGGATGAATGGAAAAGAGCAATGTTGAAAATTCAAATCTATGCATATGGTATTATCCATTTATTCAAATATTTAATTCTTATCAGAAATGTTTTATAGTTTTCAGGGTAGAGGTCTTGCATAGCTTTCAGTAAATTTCTTAGGTATTCTATATTATTTGATTCTGTTTTATACGAAACCACTTTCTAATTTTTGCTTTCCCATTGTTTATGTAGAAATGCACTGTGCTCCAGAGTTTTTTTTTTTTACCCTTGCTTAGCATCTACTTTTTTTTATTATATTATGTTAGTCACCATACAGTGCATCCCTAGTTTTTGATGTAAAGTTCCATGATTCATTACTTGCATATAACACCCAGTGCACCATGCAATAGGTGCCCTCCTTAATACCCATCACCAGCCTATCCCATCCACCCCCCGCCCGAAGCCCTCAGTTTGTTTCCCAGAGTCCATAGTCTCTCATGGTTCATTTCCCCTTCTGTTTATCCCCCCTTTCTTCTTCCCTTTCTTCTCCTACCCATCTTCCTACTTAAATGAGTGAAACCATATGATAACTGTCTTTCTCTGCTTGACTTATTTTGCTTAGCATTATCTCCTCCACTCCCGTCCATGTTGCAGCAAATGTTGAGAAATTGTTCATTTTGATGACTGAGTAATATTCCATTGTATATATGGACCACATCTTCTTAATCCAGTCACCTGTTGAAGGGCATCTTGGCTCCTTCCACGATTTAGCTATTGTGGACAATGCTGCTATGAACATTGGGATGCATATGGCCCTTCTCTTCACTACGTCTGTATCTTTGGGGTAAATACCCAGTAGTGCAATTGCTGGATCATAGGGTATTTCTATTTTTAACTTTTTAAGGGACCTCCACACTGTTTTCCAAAGTGGCTGTACCAACTTGCATTCCCACCAACAATGTAGGAGGGATCCCCTTTCTCCACATCCTCTCCAACATTTGTTGTTTCCTGCCTTGTACATTTTTGCCATTCTAACTGGCGTAAGGTGGTATCTTAGTGTGGTTTTGATTTGAATTTCCCTGATGGCTAATGATTTTGAACATTTTTTCATGTGTCTGTTAGCCATTTGTATGTCTTCATTGGATGAGGTCCATCTGGTCTAGTATGGCATTCAAAGCTCTGGTTTCTTTGTTGATTTTCTGCTTAGGTGATCTGTCTATTGCTGATAGTTGCTCCAGAGTTTTTCATTGCTCCTTCCTTTAAATCTTCTGTGCCTTCTTTATGTCTGTGCAATCATTGATCTGCTTTTGGTCACTATACATTAGTTTGCACTTCTAGAATTTTATATATATAGAATCAAAAAATTATACTCATTTTGTCATTCAGCATAATTATTTTGAGATTCAGTCATGATGTAGCTTGTATCAGTTTATTCAGTTTTGTTGCTATGTAGTATTCTATTCTGTGAATGCCATAGTTTGTCCATGAACCCATTGATGGGTACTTGGATTCTTTCTGGTTTGGGCCATTAAAAATAAAGATATTGTAAACATTTGTATATAAATCTATATATGGATATATTCTTTCATTTATCTTGGATAAATACCTAAGAATGAAATGGCTGGATTTTGTGATAACCTTTTAAAAAATCTGTCAACTGTTTTTCAAAGTTGTACTATTTTGTAATTCTGGCATCAGTGTATGAGAGTTCCAGTTCCTCCATATCTTCATCAGTACTTGTTATATCAATCTCTCTTTACTTACTTTTAATACATAATTTTAGCCATTCAGATAGCTGGATAGGAGTATCTCATTGTGGTTTTAATTTGCATTTCTCTTATTACTGACAATGTTAAGCATCTTTTTATGTGCTTATTTGCGATTCATATATATACGTGTGTGTGTATATATATATATGTTTTGTTGAAGTGTCTGTTCAAATCTTTAGTCCTTTTAAAATTTGAATTAATTGTTTTCTTATAAATTTTGAGGATCTTTATATATTCTGGATAAAGAGTTTATTAATCATCTATATCATTTGGAACTATATTCTCCCAGCCTGTGGCTTACCTTCTCATTTTCTTAACAGCATCTTTTTAATAACTGAAAATTTTAATTTTGATAAAGTCTGATTCATCAGTTTTGTTCTTTCATAGATTGTGCTTTTGTTGTATCTAAACAGTCTTTGCCTGTCACAAGGTCATAAATTTATTCTCCCATGTTTTCTGCTAGAAGTTTTATAATTTTAGGATTGTACAGTTAGGTCAGTGATCAGTTTTGAATTACTTTTTGCATGTGGTACAAGGTATAGGTAGTTTATTTTTTGCCTGTGGATATCCAAGTGTTCCAGCATCATTGCTGAAAAAACTATTTTTTCTCCATTAAATTTCCTTTGCACCAATGTAGAAAACATATATGTGTTGATCTATTTCTTCATTGGTCTACTAGTATATATTTATACAAATACCACATTCTTTTGATTACTTATAAGAAGTGTTACAATCAGGTAATATTAAATCTTCAACTCTGTTCTTTTCCAAGGTTGTTAACTATTTTAGGTTCTTTGCATTTCCATTTGTGTTTTATGACTTCCAATTTGTCAGTTTCTACAAAGAACCTGCTGGAATTTTGGTTGGAGTTGCGTTGAATTTGTAGATCAATCTGGAAGAAGTGACACCTGAACAATATGCAGTCTACTAGTCGATGCATATGTTATATCTTTCTCTTTATTTTGGTTTTTATTTAATTCTTCTCAATAGTGTTTTGAGGTTTTTTAGTGTACACGTTTTCTACATCTTTTGAGTGATCTATCCCTAAGTATTTTATATTTTTTCGATGCTATTGTAAGTAGCATTTTAAACATTCCATTTCCAGATTTCCAGTTACTTGCTGCTAGTATACAGGAATTCAGTTGATTTTTGTATGCTGATTTTGTATCCCAAAGCTTTCCTAAGTTCACTTCTTGGTAGCTTTTACTCTAGGTCCTATTAAATATTTATACAGATGATCATATTGTCTGTCAATAGATGTTTTTATATGCCCTTTCTGATTTCTATGAGTTTTGTTTCTTTTTCTTTCCTTGTTGCACCACTAGAATCTCCAGTAAAAAGTTGGAGAGTGGATATTCTTGTGTTCTAGTCTTTCAAGTATGGTGTTTAGCTGTAAGTTTTTCGTAGATGTCTTTTGTCAGATTGAGGAAATTCCCTTCAATTCCTACTTTGCTGAGTGATTTTATTATGAATGGATATTGGATTTTTGTCAAATGTTTAATGTGCCTATTTTGCAAAGATTATATGGTTTCTTTTCTTTTTTTAAGTTTGTAAATATAGAGAACTACATGGATAGATTTCAGATGTTAAAGCAACATTGGATTCCAGAGTAAACCTCATTTGGTCTTGATCCTTTTCTAATATATTATTAGATTCAATTTGCTAAAATTTAATTAGAATTTTTATGTCTACTTTTGTGAAGAATATTGATCTGTAATTTTCTTGTAGTATCTTTTATTTTGGTATCAGGGTAATACTAGTCTCAGTATAATTTGGGAAGTATTCTCTCCTTTTGAATTTTCTAGAAGAGATTATGTAGCATTATTTCCTTCTCAAATGCTTGATAGAATTCCCCAGTGAAACCATCTAGGCCTGAAGTTTCCTTGGACAGAGGTTTTTAACTACAAATTTAATTTCTTTAGTTAATATAGAGCTATCCATATTATCTACTTCTTGAGTAACTTTTGGTAGTTTATATTTTTCAAAATTTTTATTCATCTTATTTGATAAATTCATTGGCATAAACTTGTTTGGAATTTTCCCTGAGTATTATTTTAATATGGATTGCATCATTGTTAATATTACCTCTTTATATTTAGTGTTTCTTTTTTTCTACTTAAATTACTAAGTTTTAACTCATATTTTTTTAGATTCTTAAGGTGGGAATTGAAATTATTGATTTGAGATTTTTCTCTATTTCTAATATATGTAATACTTTAAATTAGCCCCAAGTTCTGCTTTAATAAAATCATGTGGTTTGTACTCTTTCTTTCTTTCTTTCTTTCTTTCTTTCTTTCTTTCTTTCTTTTAGGTCTGGCTTATTGTATTAAGTATAAGTATTTTGAGATTCAACCATGATCAAAACTCCTCTATTCTTATCCTGATTTTCTGTGTAATTTTCTTGTTATTGACAGTAGAGTATTTAAATGTCTATCTATAAATGTGCATCTGTCTAAATTTCCTTGTAGTTCTGTCAGTTTTGCCTCATACATTTTGAAGTTCTGTCATTAGGTCTAGAAAGTATTAGGATTATTGTGTCCCTTTAATTATTTGACCCTTATTGCAAAATGACCCTCTAAATTTTGGTAATATTCTTCCTTCTGAAACCTATTTTGTCTGATATAAATATATCCACTCCACTTTTATTTTTATTAGTAAGTTTTATCTTTTTACATCCCTTGACTTTCAGCCTATTCATATCTTCATATTCAACAAATGTTTCTTGTAAGCAACATTTTAGTTGGGACTCGATTTTTCTTTAAATTTCAGTTTGCCAAACTCTGGAATGTTTAGACCATTTATTTCTGTGTGATTGTTACTATGGTTAGGTTTAAGCTTACCATCCTGATATTTGTTTTCTATTTGTCCTACCTGTTCATTGTTTCTTCTTCTTCTTTTTTAAGTTTTTATTTAAATTACAGTTAGTTAACATAGAGTGTAATATTAGTTTCAGGTGTAAAATATAGCGATTCAACACTTTCATACAACACCTGGTGCTCATCATAAGTGTGCTTAATTCCCTCACCTATTTAACCCATCTCCCCACCTCCCCTCTAGTAACCATCAATTTGTTTTCTGTAGTTAAGACTGTTTCTTGGGGGCGCCTGGATGGCCAGTCTGTTAAGTGTCTGCCTTCGGCTCAGGTCATGATCCCCAAGTCCCAGGATAAAGCCCTGCATTGGACTTCCTGCTTGTTGGGGAGGTTGGTTCTCCCTCTCTCTCACTGCTCCTCACCCCGCTCGTGCTCTCTCTCGCCCTCTCTCTAATAAATAAATAAAATCTTTTTGTAAAAAAAGACTCTTTTTGGATTGCCCCTCTCTCTCTTTTTTTTCCCCCTTGGCTTGTTTGTTTTCTTAAATTCTACATATGAGTGAAATGATATGGTGTTTGTCTTTCTCTGACTGACTTATTTCACTTAGCATAATACTCTCAAGCTCCATATACATCATTGCATATGGCAAGATTTCATTTTTTGTTATGGCTAATAATATTCTATTGTGCACAGTTTAATACTAATCTTTATGCTATTGTTTGCATATATTTTACTTCCATATATGCTATAAACTGCATGCTACATTGCTATTATTTTTGTGTGACAGTCAATTATTTTTAAGAGATTTAAATAAGAAAAATATCTAATGTATTTGGTCAAGTAGTTACTCTTTCTGTGCTCTTCATTCCTTTATGTAGATCCATATTTCCATCTGATATCAATTTTCTTCTTCCTGAAGGCCTTTAACATTTCTGTGGTGGGTCTCTTAGTGATGAATTCTTTTAGCTTTTCTGTGTCAAAAAAGTCTGTTTCACGTTGTTTTTGAAAGGTATTTTCATTGGATATAGAATTTTATTATTTATTTATTTATTTTTAAAGATTTTATTTTATTTGAGAGAGTGTGGGGGAGGGACAGAGGGACCTTAAGCAAGGTCCACACCCAGCTCAGAGCCTGATACAGGGCTGGCTGTCACGCCCCTGAGATCATGACTTGAGCCGAAAAAGAGTCGGACATTTAAATGACTGAGCCACCCAGGCACCTTGGATGTAGAATTTTAGATTGACACTTTTCTTTCAAAAAGATGTTGCTTTACTATCTTCTTGCTTTATTGATTCCCATGGAAAATCTGTCATGAACCTTATTTTTGTACCTCTCTCTGTAGTGTGTGTGTGTACATTTATTTTGGTTGTTTTTAATATTTTCTCCATATAACTGATTTTGAGCAGTGAGATTATGATGTGCCTTAATGTAGTTTTTTATGTTCCTTATGCTTGGGTTTGTTCATGTTTCTTGAGCTCCTTAGATCTGAAGATTGTTGTTTTTATCAAGTTCAGAAAAATTTTGCCATAATTTCTTGAAACACTTTTTCTGTCTCATGCTTCTCTCCTCTCCTTTGTGAACTCCAATTTCACATATGCTAGGCTGCTTGAAGGTGTCCCACAGTTCATTGATGCTCTCCTCATATTTTAAAAATTCTCTTTTCTCTCTGTTTTCATGTTAGATAGTATCTATAACTTCAAGTTCACTGATGTTATTTTTCCCCGTTAGTGTTTAATCTGCAATTAATCCTCTCTGGTGTATTTTTCACTGCATGCATTGTATATTTCATCTCTAAAAGTTTGATTTGGATCTTTTCTATATGTTGCACATCTACATGCAGTTTTTTTTCAACATATGGAATGCATTTACAATAACTCTTGTAATGTGTCTATTAATTCTATAATCTGTGTTATTTTTAATTAGTATTCAATGAACTGTTTCCTACTATTTTATGTACTTGGAAAATTTTGATTTCATGTCAGATATGAGTTTTACCTTTTTGCTTCCTGGATATTTTTCCTCTAAATATACCTGAATATTGTTTTAGGATTCCATTCAGTTACTTGGAAATAGTTTGATCCTTTGGGTCTCGCTCTTAAAATTTGTTAGGTGGGGGCTTGAACGGTGCTCATTTTAGGGTTGTTTTGCATTACTTAGGTAAAACTTTCTGTATACTCTATCCAATGCTCTGGATCTGTTTCTTGAAGTTTTCCAGTCTGTCTAATGGGAATAGGCATTATTACTTATAGGCCTGTGTGGGTACCAGGTACTCTTTCCTGAGGGTGATTCTTTTCCTGGGCTTGGGTAATTTGCTCACATGTCTGTGCTGATCAGTGCTTTGCTGAATACACAGAGTGACCCGAGATCTTTTGGGTTTTCTCTGTGTGCAACTCTCTATTCTCTGGTATTCTGCAACAAGCTCTTGCTGCCTTAAGGGTTTTGGGCATTTAAGACTATCTCCCTAATTCAGTGTGTCTCTTGGTCTCTGCCTTGGGTTTCTCTTATGGGAATTTCTGTCTTGTGATATTGCCCAATCCTAGAGCCTGCCTCATTCTTCCCACCCCCAATCTCTAGGAATCCCTATTCTTTATTGACAGTGACTTTCAAACCCTTGTTTTATATATTTTGTCTGTATTTTATTTGTTTTAGGCAGGAGGATAAATCTAATCCCTGTTATTCCATCATGGGCAGAAACAAATTTACATTGATTTATTTTTTGAATGTCAAATCAACCTTGAGTTTCTTCAAATTCACCCACTTGATACACCCTATTTGACCATGATTTTTTTAAACAATGCTGGTTTTAGGTTTTTAGAGGATTTTCAGCATATACAGAGAATATTGACCTTGGATTTTTTTGTTGTTGTTGTTTTGTTTGTTTTGTTTTGTTTTTTGGTCAGGTTGGTCCGATTCTTTGTCAGGTTTTTGTTCCAGAATTATGCTGGCCTCATAAAAATGAGTTGGGAAATGTTGACTCTATTTCATGAAAGAGTTTTATGTATTTTTTGTATTTTTTTCCTTCCTTAAATGTTTAATAGAATTCCCCTGTCAATCAAACTTTGCTTAGCATTTTCTTTGTGGAAAGAAAGATACTGTGTTTATTGACATAATTTTTTTCATAATATTTCAGTATCATTTTTTTTCAAATCAAGAGGATCTGTCCCAATATTCCTTTAATTCCTGATAGTGATAACTTCAATTTCTCCATTTTACTTGATCAGACTTGCTAAGAGTATATTTATTGAATTAATCTTTTCAAAGAATCAACTTAGGCTTTATTTTTTAATCTCTTAATTCATTGATTTATGCTATAATGTTTATTTTCTTTTATCTACTTTAGGAATAATTTGCTATTCTTTTCTAGTTTCTTAAAGCTTAAATAATTGATTTTACACTGATCTTTTAAAAACCTGTTTAGTTTAAAATACAGGTTTTTAAGCACTATTATAGCTGTACCCACACATTTCGATATGCTGTGTTTAATTATCTCTTATTTCAAAGTATTTTTAATTTTTCATGTGTTGTTTCTTTAATCTGTGGGTTGTTTAGAAGTGTGATGCTAATTTTCCAAATATTATATCTTATTGTTATTGATTCTAACTTATTTCATCATGGTCAGGTAAAATACTATGAGTTATTTGGGTCTTTAAAAATTATTGGGACTTATTTTAAGGAATAACATATTTATCTTGGTGCATGTTCTGTGTGCGCTGAAAATAATGTGTATTCTGCCATTGTTGAGTGTTATGTTTTATAAATGTCGGTTGAGTCAAGTTGGTTGATAGCATTATTGAAATATTCTGTGTAGTTTCTGATCTTTTTGTTTTGGGATATATATATATATATATATATATATATATATATATATATATATATAAATTTCTGGGAAAGAGATTTTAAAATCTCCAGCTATGAATGTAAATTTGTCTGTTTCTTCCTTTAGGTCCATCAGTTTTTGTTTCAGTTACTTTAAAAATCTGTTGAGATGGATATACATTTAGGATTCTGATGTGTTCCTAACAAATTGATTCTTTATGATTTTGAAATTTCCTCATTCCATTTTCTTCTGGATTTCATTACTTTTGATGATAAATCAGATGTAATTCTAATCATTATTCTTTTGTATGTACTGTGTTTTTTTTTTTCCTCTGGCTGCCTTTAATTTTTTTTTTTTTTTTTTTTTTTTTTTTTTTTACCATGTTTGACTCAGCATTGTGAGTCTGGTGTACAGAGGTGTGGCTTTTTTGTCTGTTTATCTTCTCTTGGAGTTACTATGATTCTTGATTCTGAGGTTTGATTTTTTTCACCAATTAAAAAAAAATTCTTGGTCATTATGTCCTCAGATATTTCTTTTGACCCATTTTCTTTTCCTCCCATTGCACTTGAAAGTTTATTAGGCTATTTAATATTGTCCAACAATCATGGACTCTTTCCAATTTTTCCACTCTTATTTCCCTTTTAGTTACATTTTTTTGGATACTGCTTTTCTTTGCTCTTAAATTCATAAGTGTATTCTTTAGTACTGATACTATATTCTCACTCTGGCATTTCAGTTGGTTCCTTTTCATAGTTTCCATGTCTCTTTTGAAATTCTCCATCAATTCATGAATGTTTCCAACTTTTTCCACTAAATTCTTTGACATAGTTATCATATTTATGATAAAATTATTTACTGAAAAGTTTTAACATCTGGGCTCTTTAGTATCTGATTCTACTGACTGTATTCTTACTCAATAGCTCACATTTTCTTGCTTCTTTGTGTGTATCATAATTTTTTAAACTGCATGTTGGCCATTGTGAGTGAAAGAAAAAATAAGTAGAGATTGAAGTAATGAGTATTTATCCCAGAAAAGGACACACCCTTTTTTTCTGTCAAGTCTTAATTTGGGCAGGCTGAGTGAATCTGATGTATGTTTGAGATGTGTGAATATTGTTTTAGCTTTAGATTGGTTTGCCACCAATTTTAAATGTTTTGAGGACAGAATCAGCACTTTTCTAACATTAGGGCTTGTAATTTCAGCACTGGCAAGATTTTAGAAATCCTTTTAGGCTTCCAGCCTGTTTTGTTTGCTTGGGAGTTTCTCTTTGTTTTGGTTTTATTCATCTTGATAGGTCTTTCTTCTTCCTGATGCTCTGCTTCCAGTCTTTGGCATCCAGTGCATTGTGCTTAATGAAAGTCCACAATGCCTCAAGGAATTCCCCTCAGTTCTAGCTCATTTCAGGTTTCAGTTGCAACTGTCTTGACCTAGGTGAAAATTCAGATTTTCTCAGTCAAATTTCTTTCAGCTCCTCTGCCCTAACCCCAGCCTTCATCGGAATGCTGCTTATATTTAGGGAAGTCCTCACATGCCTCAGGGATATCTCTTAGATTTCCTAACTTGCCCCAATCTTCAGTGTAGTACTTCTGTGTACTTGATGAATGCCTACTGTGAAGTGTTGATAGGTGGATACAGCCTTACTCTGTGGTTGGGGTTCCTTATTATTCCAAGCTGTCAAGGTGCTAGTAATAGTTCTTTAAGATTCATATAGTTTCTCCCTTTTTGCCCTTCTATGATGCACTCTACTGCTTGATACTTTACCAGGGATGAAAACATTCATTGGTCTTTCTCCTAGAATGGGATCATGAGTATAGATTTTAGTTAATTTACCTTTATTTGTGTCCTCTACTGTCCTGATGGGTTAAAAAAAAAGCTATGATTTTGTGTATTATCTACTTTCCCCTTAGTCTTAGTTTTGAGCAATCATCTCTATAATTTCTGAATTCCAACCTTCTTATATAATTAAAAAGCAAGCATTGTGCTGAAGTCAGACAAAGGGTTTTTTAAGTAGAGTAGTACTTTTTACTGTCTGAATTAGTTCTCTGAACCTGATTTGCCCACTTCACAAGGTAGACTTTTAGCTCCATGTGGGCAAAGACCAGGGCTGAATTTGATTGTCATTGCATCCTTGGTGCCTAGCAAAGTATCTAGCATGCACTAGACACTAAGTGGATTGTTATTAAAACAATGAAAGCAATTTGAAAGAGGAAAGTGGGTCTGATTTTATAAATTTTTAAATTCTAATTTTTTAAACTGAGTTTTTTCATAAGTTTAATGAATGGAATATGTCTCTTAACCAGGAGTCCATAGAACTCTGTAGATCTGCAGATGTATTCAAGTTTGATAGATATTGGATTGGAAGATGGGTAAGAGATTGATGTTTGTGTGCAATATATTTAGAAAATCTGAACAGGAAGTGTGATTCTCACAAGAAAGCCTTAATTGAGAAAGAAGGCTGAGGCTACAGGTCTATGTTCTGCGTTGCAAAGATATCCTGGCTTGATACAAATGCCTACCCTAGTAGGGTTAATAGTCACATTGAGGGGTAGAGAAACAGGCAGAACCCCTGGATGTGTACCAGAGGTCCAGGAAAAGAACTGATAGAGTATGTTTCTATTGTCTTAAAGTATCATGATAATGTGAGGTGGGTAGGTTGGGGGGGGGATCATTGTACACCTGTGTAGGTGTGTATACAACAGATGTATGGAGAACTCTCTTTACTAGTCCTTTGATATAATGTTTGTGGAATCTCTTTGTCCAGAGTGTAGCTAAGCTACCCTACTGCATCGCTGCCTTGGCATCCATTTTGTTTGGCCAAGCAACCTGTGGGGATCTTAAACTGATACTAGACCCCTCATGTAAGTGCCTGCCCTAAGAAAACAGCCTGCAAATATAAGTTCCTGACATGATTTTCTCAGTAGTCCTTGTGATCAAGAGTTTCCCCTGCCTCCAAGGTCTTCACTTGTGCCCACTTAGAAAATACTCCCATGGAGCTTACTAAAACTCTACTCTTTTTTGGTTGAAATTGAAACTGACCTATCCAGTCTTAGCCCAGAATGCCAAAGTACTACATCAGGGACCCCAGTCGAGACATGTGTCGCAGGTCCTTTTGTTCTCTCTCTGCCTGCACTCTACTTTGACCTCTCAGTGTAGCCCCTTGTGGTATGTTGTGTACTTCATCTAGGACCTGTGAGTAATAAACTTCTCTGTTTCTGTTGTGATCTTCTGTTGAACCATGGCTCACCATTTGGTACCCTGTGTTCTACTTAACAAATGTCAGTTCCACAAATTTGTAACACTCTTTGAGTCAACAAAAATAACCAACATTTATTGAATGCTTTCTCTGTGCCACTTACTGTTCCAACTTTTTCATAAAAAGTAATTGTTTAATTCTCATAATAACACTAGGAGCCTGGTGCTATTTTTATCCTCATTTTTCAGATGAGGAAGACGTATCACATAAAAGTGAAGAAACTTATTAGCGTTTTATAGCTAGTACGTGATAGAGCTAGGCTTGGGACCTAGATAGTCAGGATCTAGATCTTGTGTTCGTGACATCTTGGCTATGGTGACTCCCTGGAAAGCATCTTAGTACTTCCATTGTTGTGTCTGTTATTATTGTTTATCTTCCTCTTATTATTATTTTTTTTAATCTCATTGGTGGTTAGTGGCTGTGAACTTTTATTTGTTGTATTTCTAGTCTTTGGTCCTTAGCAAGCTTAATCTCCTGCCTTTTTTTTCCCCCCATTCCTTTTTATTTTAAATTTTAGAGAATTTTTTTTTTGACAAATGAAAATTGTATATGTTTAAGGTGAACAATCTGATATTTTGATATACATTGTGAAATGGTTAGCATAATGAAGCTAATTAAGATATCCATCACCTCACATAGTTATTTTTTTTTGTCGTGAAAACACTTAAGATCTACTTTTAAAGCAAATTTCAAGTGTATAATACACTATTATTAATTATAATCACCCTGCTATCCATTAGATTTCTCAGAACTTATCCATCCAGCACAACTGAAACTTTGTTTCCCCACTTCCCCTTCCCTGGCAACCACCATTCTACTGTTTTGTTTCCGAATTTGACTATTTTAGCTTCTGCCTTCTTGATTGTCACCTGGGCTTAGCTGGAGCTTTTTGTTACCTTTGAAATGGCAGGCAAGAATTCTACCACTGAACCACCAAGGCCTGGTTGTTTCCTTTAAAATGAAACTCAATTCACAAAACATCTGTTTGAGTGCTGCTATTAGAATGACTCTCTTTTGGAACTACCATTCTTTTTTCTGAATCTAGTGCATTCCCATTTGAACTAATGATATTAAAAAATATCAGTAAAGGTGCTAGGGCAGCAGTGTGGTAGTAGCTCCAACAGTGGTGGCAATAGTGAATGTGGCTGAGTCCATGAATGAGGTAGACAGATTTAGTGATGGCAGAGGAAACTCTGGGATTCACATTTTTATTCCTTCAAAAACTATTTACTGAACACAGATACTGGGTACTGGAAGTATAGTGGGGGAATAATATAGAAATAGCTCTAGCCTTCATGTACCTTACAGTGTAGTGAGGGAAGATCAATAGCTCATGGATAATAACAGCAAACAACACTTGTATAGAACTTACTATGTGTTAAATGTTTCCCCAAATGCTTGACACAAATTATCTTACCTATTCCATTCAATAATCCTAGGAGGTAGGTATTCTGATCTCTAGTTTATGGATGAGGAAACTGAAGCACAGAAGGTTAAGAAACTTGCCCAAGATCCCACAGCTAGTAAGTGACAAAGCTGATATGTGAACCCAGGAAGACTAGCTCCAGAATCTGGCACCAAACACTACCCTAGTCGATGAACAGTGATTAGTCACTTGATGACAGTGATAAGCGCTACAGAGACAATGAGAGGATGGGGGGAATTGAACCTAGTCTGGAGGGTCTGGGAAGACTTGCCTGGTGAAATGACGAGGAGGGATAGTTAGCCAGGTGAAGGTGTGTGTGCATGTGTGTGCGTATGTTATAGGGTGGGGTGGGTGGTGAGGAACTGGAGGAGCATTTCACACAGGGAGAGAAGCTTTGTAGGACTTGTGGTGGGACACATCTCTAAATATTTTCAAAGCAAATGGCAACTTGTGATTCTTTTAATGAAAATTCATTTCGTATACGACTTTCAGGTCCTATTTTGTAGCATAATTCAGAATGCTTTTGGGTTTGTATATGATTTTAAGCCAATTGTTGAGTATGTATCTCTGGTGTTTCCTGCTTTATTGGCAGTGAATGGTCAGCAGCTGAGCTTGGGAATCCCGGAAAGCTAAGTTCATATCCCAGCTTCTTAGTCATAGTCATTTCTCAATTAGTTGGGGTTGTGCTCTCTGTTTTCTAGAATAATAGAAAGTGCATTAAAATGCATGAAATATAAAAATTACCTCAAATTAGTGCAAACATCCTTATAGCTGAAGGCTTTCATTGCTTATAGCTGTCTGGTAACCATCAGACCCCTCCAGCTAGATAATTAGGTCTGTTCTGGGCTCGATCGCAGCCAATGGACCCTTAAAAAGGAAGCTGTCATTTACTATAGTAAAGACAAAGGGGAATTTGGAGGGCTATGGATTCAAGCACTACAAAGACAGGATGGAGAGAGTAAGTGAGAGAAAGGAAGAGGAAGAAGACTGAAGCACTGAGACTACTTTGTGCCCAACTTGGTTCTGTTCTAACATTAAAAAAAAAGAGAGAGATTAACTAGGAAGCAAATAGAAATTAGATTTTTAGCAAGTTTTTAGCAGTTTCTCATCAAGTGACACATACGGTGTTTAGTGTTTCTTAATGAGTTGCCCTAAAATTATTTTTACACTTTTGGACATCTGTGGAGTGGTAAATGTGTTCCTAAATATTAGATATAATTACAAGGAAATATGTTTATATAAATTCATTTGGTACCAGGTTCTGACTAGTTTTGTTTTAATCAGGGTTTTGGATTATACATGACTTTCTTTCCTCTCCCCCTTTATCCTCATTAATCAAGAGCTGACTGTATTGGGTATCTGAACTTGAGTGGCTATACCAGATCTCTTTGAACCTTGGCTTCTGACCTATAAAAATGAAGCCAATACCCTAATCAGTCAAGATATTTATAAAGATGACATAAAATAATATGCAGCAAAATGACTTGTGTGAGGTCTGGTTCAGGATGGATACTCAAATCATTTTAATTCCCTTCTTCCTTGTCTGCCTGCCTGCCTTTCTTCTTGCCTGCTTTCCTTCCTCCCCTTCTGGCAGGAGGGCAGAAGGTAAGGAGATCAAGTCTGAGCGTTGCTGCACAGAGGCTGGTGAGCTTGACTTAATCTTTCTGTTCCTTAGTTTTCTCACTGTTAGAAGGAAAGAATTCACTAAATAGATCCTCTAGGAGCCCTGCAGGTTATCAAATTCTACAATTCTATTTTCTTTGATTCTTGAATTACACATGAAAATATTTGACTGTACTTTCAGCCCCAAAGTTGTTACAGTTTTTGCCCCTCTAAAGGATGGTTGTGATCCTAGCTCTCCACCCCTATACACCTGGGAAAGATTTTCACAAATATAGCTTGACTGAATTCGTTGCCCCCAGCTGACTTAGCAAAATCCAGGCAGCTGAATGGATGGGCTTCTATTAAAACAATGATGTTTGATTATGCAGCTGCAGCACTGGGGAGAAGAGATTGAACCAGTATTTATGAGGTGGGTCTGTGATGTGAACTTTAAAACTAGTTCTCCTGGAGGATTTAGATCATTCTTTTTCATTTCCTTGGAAAAATGAATACCCATGTATGGTAGGCTGAATAAAGCCCCCCCTCCCTCAGGATGTCCATTTTCTAATGCTTAAAACCTGTGAATATGTTAATTTACATGACAAAAGGGACTTTGTAGGTATGATTACATTGAAGATTTTGAGATGGAGAAATTATCCAGGTGGGCCCAATATAAGCACAAGGGTACTTATAAGAAGGAGTCTGCAAGTCAGAGTATGTAAATGGTGATGTAATGATAAAAGGAGAGAGAGCTTTGAGGGGTTGGGGAGGTGGCTTAAAGATGTTATGCTGCTAACATTGAAGATGGAGGATGGGCCCACAAGCCAAGGAATATAGGCAGCCTCTAGAAGGTGCAAATGGTAAGAAAATGAACCCTCTCATAGAGCCTCCAAAAGGAACACAACCCTGCTAAGCCTTCATTTTAGCCTGTAAAAGTTACTATTGTTTTATACCACTGCATTTGTAGTAATTTAGTAAGTAGCAATAGGAAACTAATACACCATGGCTCCCAAAGTAAAAACTATAAGACATTTATTCTTCTTCCAAATAAGTATGGATCAACAGCTTTAAGGATGGGAGAATAGTTTTACCTCTTACAGCTTGGTAGTTGGAGAAAGGACTTGATGGGTGGAGGTGACCTAGACTCTTCAACACTTTGAGGTAAAAAAGCTTTGAAATGTCTAGGCACTGTGGGGTCTGAGGTAGGCTATCGCAGAAAGCTTCATTCAGAGGAGTTACTGATTTACTGAGGTGGAAATTAATTAGAATGGATCTATTTCCTATTGGGAATTCTTATAAGCTATTCAGTTTCAGCTCTGTTTTCTCTTCCTGCTCCAGGAATATGACCAAGATTGCCCCAGAAAGGCCAATGAGTATTGAATTTAGATGGTATTGAGACCATATTTCTTTTCCCCAATCCCACTTTTCTATAAAGCTTAGTAAGGTTTCTTTCCCTTGGTAGAGGTAGGAAACTGGTAGCGACAGGGTGTCTCTTCGGTGGAGCAATAGGTAGGGGTCATGGACAACAAAGTCTCCAGAAAGACATTGGGTAGTTTTCAGTGAGGCTTTTCCTTTCTAGGCTCCAGTCTAACTTTGCTGTAAGGTAAGAGAAATCCTTTTGTAGGTCAGATTCTAGGTAGTCAACTGTGAGCCAAAGATTTGTGGGCATGAAATTTATTGGAGAATCTTTTAGGAACAGCTCTTGTTTGGGAAGCAGGATTGGACAGAAGGAAAGTTGAGCTGTGATAGAGTTGCAGTAGAGCCCTCAGCTGATCCCACATGAAGCTCTGAAGCTTGAAAGGCCCTACAGAGATGTCCTAAATTGAGATGAGGGTGATGAGGGAGCAGAAGACTAGCTGAGGACAAAGCGCAAGCTGACACCCTGCAACACTCCCCCCCCACCTCCACTCCTGGGTGGGATAAGTGTGACATTCTTCCAGGAAGCTCCCAACTGTCTTAATGCCTTGCTAGAGGGAAAAACAAGGACTTGACAACGGCAAGGCCTTCAGTATCCTGTGAGTCTTCTTTAACATATGAAAGTCCTTTTGAAACCTCCCTTTTCCTTACCTCTCCCAACTCCCAACTATATAATCAGCCACCCCTCACAACCCTGGTGCAATAGCTGTTTCTGCTCACAGGTCCTGTTCCCATGCTTTAATAAAAACCAACTTTTTGCACCAGAAACATCTTAAGAATTCTTTCTTGGCCGTTGGTTCTGGACCCTACCCCACCAAACCTCACCTATATTCCAAAACCACATCAAGGGAATTGGGCCTTTATATCCCCACAGTGAGCAGCCAATGGATGTCTGGCTGCCCTGGAGTTAATTTGGAGTGAGGCAGCTCCCTTCTGCTGAGGACAGAACCCCAGGAGAGAGTCAGCTGTGACCCACAGGCAGCCAGCACATGCAGGCAGCAGGAAAATGAGTGCCTCAGTCCTGAGTCAGAGAGCTGGGTGGTATGCCAGAGCTATTGTACAGATCAGTGAATGAATGTGGAGAAGGGAAAGCACAAAAGTGAGATCAGTATCAAATAGAGCACTTAGCTGGATGCAGATTTGGAAAGATAGATTTATAGCTTCTATGTCATTGGCTTAGCAAAGGCACTTGCTTAATTACTTAGTTCCACCTCCAGTAATCATCCTTTTTGTTGCTTGTATATCCCCAGGAGGGTGAAGAAGAGAGAATTAAGATAGTTGAAAGTCAAAAATAAGCCTTATTTTAAATCTCAAATTTCAGTCTTGATGAAAAACATTAACATGTGCCTTTTCACATTTACCTTCCTTGAACATTTTCATCTTTGCCTTTCTTTGTCTACTGTGATTGAAGTAGTATTAAGCAAAGTAATTGTGTGAAGTTGGGTATAAAGGAGAAAAATAGGGGTTCCTGGGTGGCTCAGTCAGTTAAGCATCTGCCTGCAGCTCAGGTCATGATCCCAAGAGTCCAGGATAGAGTCCAGGTTTGAGTCCTGGGATTGAGCTACGCTTGGGGCTCCCTACTCACCAGGGAGTCTTCTTCTCCCTCTCCCTCTGCTCCCCCCACCCATCCTGCTCTCTCTCTCTCTCTCACTCACTTTCTCTCTCTCAAATAAGTAAATAAAATCTTCCAAAAAAAAATGAAGGAAAATAAACACAAGTAACAGACTTGAATTCAGTGTGACGTATGTTTCTGTCCAGACGAAATATTTATCTTCACTGAATATTTATTTTAGGTGATAGAAAACCCATAGATTAAGTAATTTTTTTAAATGAAAATGGGCAGCAGGAATGGACTGATAGCACGTTAAGGTCAGGAGTCTCTCTTTGAAGTTCTTTATCCCTACAGGTTATTTTTAGTTTGTTGTTGTTAAGTTGTTGAAAAATCCATTTTCCTTTGTAACTTTGTAACATTGTGAGGACTACTTAAGGTAGATTCTAGCTCAATTACATCAAGTTACCATGGTGTCTTTCTACACGCTTATTAAGTCCTTTTCACCCAGTTGTTAGCCTTTCCTTTTTTTTCCATCTCACTTTTATATTTTACAAATTTTAGCCCCACCCACCATATCTTTATTATTAATTCATTTAGCTTCTGTTGCAAAGAGATCAAGTATTCATTCCTTTTTGAATATTCACTTCCCTACAAGCTTAGAGATATTTGACTGACAGCAACAGCTACCCCCATGAAGCCTGTGTAAACATGAGTTTATGGGCTGCTGTGCAGGCATCTTTGGTGATTTACTTTCAGGTTATTGGGATTTATTTATTTTTTGATGGACTGGTAAATTATGAGGCCATGGACCTTGCCAGGTTTTCAGGTATCAACCTAAAATGTCTTGCTGGAAAAACTGTGGTTGGCACTGCAACACAGGGAATGACCAATGATGCGTCATATTTTTTTAATAGATATAATGTTTTAATAAACATTCTCCTCCTAAAGCAATGGATTTTAAAATAGGCTTTTGCCTTGAGCCATGTAGCTACCCAGCTGTGAGTTTTATAAGGCAACAATCTCCACATCATTAGATGTTATGACTAATATTCCAGTAACTGAAATAATAGCTATTTACATGAGCATAAAAAGTTAAAATGATATTTAAGGTGTGCTTACCCTTAGAAAAGTGTTCTTGTAAAAGTGATACCACAAGTTCCTTATTTATTTTCTCCATATTGACTTGTAAGGATTCTTTGCAAACCAAAGAGTGGTTTAGAAAACTTATCCTAGAAGGATACCAGGGACCTCTCCAGCCTTGAGAGCAGGGTAGGATTGCCTCTCACCTCCAATCCCACTGACCTTTAAGAGGTTAGGCTTCCTGAAGATTTCTGTTGTTGGCTCATTGCTTAGTAGTCTGTTCCCACCTTTGCAAGGTGCCCTTGATGTTTTTGCTTCAAGTTACTATTTTGCTCTTCTACTGGTTTCTATATGAAACCTGCTCACATTACATCAACATTTGCTGAGCTTTTTGTGGGTTTTACTAAAAATTTGGAAGATGTCAGTTAGTATACCCTATAGCCTTCTGCCATTTCTATGGCTCTACCTGCTTCCCTTCTAGCCTAGCTTCCTGCCATCATTGCAAAAACAAACACATTTCTCTCATCGTCTTGCTCCAGAGCACTGCTTGGCCCTCTGAGATCTCATCTCTTATTCCAAGCACTTATCAAGGTGTTTTTTTTCTCCCAAATAATGAGTCTAGTGCCAATATAAGTATAAAATTATTTTCCTCATCTCATTACATGTTTGAAGACTTTTATTTTCTATTTCTACTAAGTATTTGCTCATAGGCATGTGCGGGTTATATGGCCACAGAAGGGAAATTTCTCTTGATTTTCTATTGATGTTTCCTATTCTAGGCAGGTAAACAAAGGAAGGAAGAATAGTACTACCAAGAAGTTCAGGATGGACAACTTTTAGAGGGGGAATGCAAGTGTTTTGGTTTCCTCTCTCTAGTGCTACATGAAAATGCTCAGTTAAGAGAAGAGATTTCCTTCTACTCAATCTAACTGGCTCAGCCTTAGAAACAGGCAGTCCAAGCTCATCTATTTTTTGACCTGTAAATCTTTATCATCCAAATGACAATTTCATTCTATTTCCCTTGCTATTTTGGCTTGTCTCATAGAAATGTTGATCCTTTTGGAAACACAGAACAGAGTAATTCTTCCTCTTCTCTCCATTTATGTTCTTCTCACATCTTGCAATGGTTTGAGTTTCCTAAACTTAACCTAGTTTTAGTTGTATAATCTAGAAGTCTGTATTTGGTATGAGAGAACTGAATTTTATTCAAAAACGGAGTTTTTAAAATAACAGACTCCAGTGGAAGTATGATAAATTTTTTTTCTTGCTCATAGTGTGTAAAAGATGCAGCTATTTCCTTGTTCCTGGAGAATGTGAACTAGGTATCAGTGACAATGTCAAGCCTCTTCAAAGCTTTTATTTATTTTAAACTATAACTTTGGTTGTTTGCAGGGTCATGTTTTTAGGGTCCTTGTAAAGTGAGTGAATCTGACTAGATCATCTTCCATCCTATTCTACATCCTAATTTTAATCTAAATATAAAATTCCCTTAAGTGGTCCAATTCTCAGCTCCCCCCCAAGTCCCTACTGGATTGGTATATATAAATTCTTTAAGAGACCAAAACTGAGTTTCCTTTATCCCTTTTCCCCTTTGTAGCCTTCCCACAATAGAGGATCTGTTCACTCTGTAGAGTGAATTCTTCCTCTCTTAATTTGATAAGGGAGTATTAGTCCCTGAAGCTGTTTCATGCAGTGGTTTGTTAGTATAGAAGGAAACATGAATTGATCTGAAATTCTCCATGCTGTTACACTGAACCTATCTTATATCAGGCATTCAAGAATTTTTTACTTTCCTAACTAAATTGTAACACTGAGTATCCCTGCACACATCCCTTTCTCCTTAGTCATGTGAAATTACTAGGGCATTTTATAAAGAATGGGAAGAAATCAGAGCCACTTTTCTTAATTCTCTGTAGTTTTATTAATATTAATGAAACAGCATGAAAAAGTTACTTGAAGAGAAAACAAAGAAGGTCAGTGGGTACCAAGAAAATAGAGTTGCCTTCTTGTCAGCATATAATTCCACTATGAGTGAATCTCATTGCTTCAAAAAGCAGGAGAGGTATTTCTTGTGATTTGATTTCCTCTCCCATCTTATCTGTAGGAATCCCAGGATTCACAATAGAATCATCCTGGCATATGCTTTCTCCTTCACTGTTTTGATACTGAAAAAGGAGTACTGCTTTGCCTAGGACAATATTTGCACAGCATGCCCACGGCTTCAGCTGAGTCTTGAAAGACTTTGCGGGTTATGACATTCCCCTAAATGTGCTGAGCTTTCTTTAACCTTTCATAAAACATTGTGATCTTTATGGACTGTATCATATTGTGCAGTAATGTGCTTTATTGTCCACAGAATAAGCTTTTCTTAAAGATAATTGGAAAGCTGGAAATGGCTGCTATCGGCTGATTTTTAAAAAATACATTATTTCTGAAATGGGGCTGGTGTAATAATGACCCTATCTGTTCAAGATTTAAGATTTGTCTTGGCAGAGAAAATTGATCCATTTCACCTTTGTCTAATGGAAATTTTTATCTAGGATTATCTGTTTATGTAAATGAATGTTCCTCTGAAAAGGGAACTTGAGGGGCTATAAATCTTGGTGACACTTCAGTTTCATAGGGGAGAAATTGGAAAGGATTCTAGTATTTATCTGCCTGAAATTGGTTATAAAAACAAAATTATCTTCATGTACCTGCAGCATCTGATGTTTCCTGGAATTTCATTATATTTTTGAATAATTCAGTGCAATAGTAAGAATGGTGTTTCTGTATTACCTCATTCAGAAGTTGTTTTTACTTTTTCTATTTTCCAGTTCCTTTCTAATGCTGACATTAACAAGGAAGGGAAGCCTTTTGCTTACCTACATTTTTAGGGATGAGTTTTTTTTCTGCATAATCTTAATAGTCTTCAGCTATTGTAGGCTCGTTACCTGCAGTTGTATGAAATGTGTTAGCAGAATATCCATCATTTCTCTTTTTAAAAAAACAAAGGTTTATATGGGTTCTGATCTGTTGACCAAAATACTGAGGTTACTAACAGAATTGCTCTACATTCAACAAAATATTTTAGTTCTTCACAGTAATCTTTGGGCCAAGCTTAATCTACGGTATTTGGAAGTCATAAGGTGATAACTTTGAAAAGTCGTCAGTGTTATGACAGATTCTTTTTCCTCAAGTCAAAGGAAAATTGGAGAGTAAGATGAAGTCATTTAAATGTCAGCTAATCAGAGAAAAATGAAGGGAGTTAAAAATATAATTGTATTAACTTTTTTGAAGAAATGCATTATTTCTTTATAGAGACTACTATATTATTACCTGGTGGTTATCGGAATTATACTGTTTTTATGTTTCTCTTGTAGCTACCTACTTGGAAGTTTTTCTCCTTTAGGTCACATTTGAGTTATCTCACCAGGATTTGGGGAAAAAAATGTTGCAGTCCAAATATGACATGACTGTAATTATTTAGCTGTGTGGCATATAGACTAAAAATTGGTAAGGAATTTTATTTTTTCAATATGAATCCATTCATAACAAAGTGTGGAAAGGCAGCAACCAGCAGTAGTTTTGCTGCCTGGATTGTTCTTATTAAAAAAATCATATTTTTGACATCCCTATTTAGGTTAATCATTGCAACTGTCTTTCAGCATTATAAGGACACGAAGAGTAAGTAGAGTACATAATCACCTCTGTTTTTCAGGAAGTGGAAGGAAAATGTAGCAGTGTGGGATAGAAGACAGGGCATGGGGCTGGGAGTTAGAACTGGTCCCAGCAGCTGGAGAATTGTGAGTGTGGAAGAGTCACTGCAGTTTCTAAGCCCTAGTTTCCTCATGTTTAAGATGCACATTGAAAACCTGTACTGAAAAGCAACTGTGCTGTGAGGAGTCAGAATAGTGGTTGCCTTGGTGGGGGGAAGTGTTGGGGCAGAGGTGGGGGTGTGCAGCCATGGCTGCGGGGCTTCTAGAATGCTGCTCGTGGTCCGTTTCTTGAGCCGGGCATGACTTACACAGCTGTATTCATGGTCTGGCCACTGTTCTGGTTGTATAATAGTTCAGTTAAAAAGTTCCCTCAAATTCCTACTATTTCACAAGATCACTGGGGGATCCATATTTAAAAACATGTAAAATATGGTAATGTGCCTTCCAATTTTAGGTACAAGCCTCTTCAAAAATTTGTAGCTTTTTTTGGTATAGATCACATGTATAACTTTCCACATTACCTCTCACCTGACTTTTGATTTATTTATTCTGTGTGTTTCTGTACCTTATGTAGTTCAGTACCTGGACCATATGAAGGTCCAGTAAGTTTATTTTCTACATATATATACATATACCTATAATATGCATGTATGTATGTATATATATTCACATCTGTATAAATATCTATATAATAAACTCTCTCTATATAATAAACTCTACTCTGTTAGAGCATTGGTTAAGAAAAAAGACCCCCAAAATACAATCATATGTAGAGCCAGTGACATTATCCAGTTTGAGACTCTAAATATTTCCTTTTACCTAGAAGATGCGCAGACCCCCATCATTGATTCCAGCATCTGCTTGGCAGCTTTTAAGGACATAGATAGAAAACAAACTGTAATTTAAACAAACTTTAATTTTCATACTAGATATGACCTTTTAAAACTTCTAGTTCAATTCCAGCCTTCTAATTTTAAAGATGAAAAATGCGTAATCGCTTTAGTTTTTCATATCAATATTAAAAAGTAGCTCTATGATAAAAATAGTTACAAAATTAGTATGCTCTAATAAAAAGAAAGCTTTCATTTAAATATTAAAATTTATAAAAACATAAGGGACAATTATTTGAATCAAGAAAGAATTCTTTACCTTACAAAATTTTTCCTTTAAATAGCAAGATTCCTCCCCCAGTGCACTAAAAATTATTCCCATATTTATCTTTGTATGAAGCTAGCAGTACACATTTAGATTAATTACTATGAAGACGTATGAAGTCAGGAAGGCTCCCTAGGAACATTCCAGAAACACCAGGCCTTTAGGAGGCAGATTAAAATGTTAGGTTTGTGGTAGAAAGTAGGTATTTCGGGGACCTAAGATTGCACAGACCTTTCCAGCTACGCTGGAGCTCTTAACGATCAGGACTTTGCACTGTTTATCTTTATGAGGTATGAGGTGGCCTCATATAGGAGAGGAAAAGAGTTCTGTGGTGGACTAACCTGGGTTTGATTCTTATTAACCAAGTAGCTCTGGACACATTTCTAAGCTTCATTGTCTATAGCAGCAAAATATGCATGGGAACACTTTCACCTACCAGAGTTGTGTGCACTCACCAAGAAGACCTTGGTAGAGTCAGCGCTCATGCATGATAGGTGAGTTCCCTTCTCCCTACCTGCAATCTCATGATCTGACTTTGGGATCTGAAGGAGTCCAATAAATAATACCACCTTTCTCTGCCTGAGGACCAGTTCAGAGCCAACAGTACAGTGGATGTAATATATATAATGATAAAATTACAAATATGTATATATGTATCAAACATTCATTGTGAAGTATACATATATATACTTTATATATATATACATGAAAGTATATGTACTTTAAAAATATATATATATAAGTGAATCAGCTTTATTACTGATAAAAGTTGGCTTGGAGGAATGGCTTATGTATGCAGCAATAAGGATCTTCTTTTTTTTTTTTTTTTAAAGATTTTATTTATTTATTTGACAGAGATAGAGACAGCCAGCGAGAGAGGGAACACAAGCAGGGGGAGTGGGAGAGGAAGAAGCAGGCTCATAGCGGATGAGCCTGATGCGGGGCTCGATCCCAGAATGCCGGGATCACGCCCTGAGCCGAAGGCAGACGCTTAACCGCTGTGCCACCCGGGCGCCCCAATAAGGATCTTCTTGATACAGAATCCCAGAACTACATCACACACTCTGTCACTGTAACTAGCCTTGGGCCTCCCCATGTAGGTTCCTGCCCCTGTTGACTGAGTGTATTGAGAAAACAAAGGTGTTTGCTCTTTTTGGCTAGTCTTGTTTTCAGAAGGAAGGAGAGCTGAAGAGGCTAAGCCAGTCATATTTAGTTTCTCCTTCCAAACTCGTCAGGCTGATAAGGAACTTTGTCTCACTGGAGAAGTGAGAGAGCAGCAGAGTGAGACCAAGCACTAATGGATGTGCCTCCACTGGGAAGAAAATATCAGCCGTGAAGATCAGGATGCCCCTCAACATCAACATAGGGGGCATGATCCATAGCAGGTGAGAGATGTGTGTTTGGTAAGTAGATGGGTTTGTATTTATCCTTAATAAAAATTCATTTTGTTGGAAGAAGGCTATCATTTCAGGCGGTAAAAAGCACTTTGGATTCTGGTTTTCTCATCTGTGGTAAAAATCATCCTATTTTGTCATGCTTGTTAGATCAGCATAATCTAATACTTGGCTAGATGCTTTGCCAGAATCCAGGTAGGCTATTAAATAGCAACAGTTTGGTGTAATAGAAAATACAGAGGTGAACTTCTAACTCTACCATTACTTATTTAAATTTTAAAATCAAACATATGTAACAAACTTCCTACTTCCTAAGAGGGTTTTTTTTAATCTCCAAAGGAACCTGTAAGAATCTCACAAAATTTTAACCTCTTTTTCACTGTCAACAGAGACTTGTTGGCAAATGTAATTATAGCCATGTACGTATCTGTACTTTCTAGACACAGATAAAGCAAAGACCCAGACAATTTTCCTGGAAAATCAGAACTCAAAAGGAACGGCAGGAATGCTAGAGGTTAGTCTGGGTGGGAGAGACACACACGCATGAACTCTTAATTTTAGTCAGCCATGCTGAGAGCAGAAGTTTTTGCCAACTGGTTAGATCTAAAATAAATAGATATTATGTGTTTGGCAGAGTAGAAAAGTCATGAATTGCAGAAGTAAAACTCAGTATATTTGTCATCCAGAGTAAAAGGGTATACTCTAAAACTTGAGGTTTTCCAGGTTGTAGGGAGCAGAGGTTATATATTTGTCAGGGTTCCCTCAAGGCAGCTTTTCTAAGTGATATGAGACAACCCACCTGGATTTTGGCACATGAAGGTTATCCAGTGTCCCCTTGGCCAAGTTTTCCTTAGAATGT
Source organism: Ursus arctos (assembly GCF_023065955.2). NCBI lineage: Eukaryota > Metazoa > Chordata > Mammalia > Carnivora > Ursidae > Ursus > Ursus arctos. The sequence goes on from NW_026623111.1 coordinate 61,047,973, forward strand.
CCTTCTACACGTGAAGCGGAGTTCAGGTGCACCAAGTAAAGGGTCAGAAGCCATGAAGTGTCTGTTGATTTTTTTCTTCTTTTTCACTTCTCAAATTTTAGGGAAAACCCTTATCATCTGAGGTCTAGTTTATTCCAATTACAGCTTTTTCTTTGTCTCAGGTACTCTGCTAATTGCTGTCCCTGAATCTTCCCACATAATGGTGTAAAGTGACTCCCTATTGCCTACTCATCAAGTACAACATTTCTGGATTTCAAATCACTCATAGTCTGGCCTCCCCCCTTAGATAAAATGAATGGTAAAATGTATAATTTATATCAAAATAATGATTTAAAAAATGTATTTGTACTCATCACCCACTTTTAAGAAATAAAATATTACAAATACCCAACCCATCCTCCATTGTATTCTCCTCTTAATCCCAAAGGTAACTACTATCCTGAGTTTGAGTTTAATATCCTGCAGCTCATCATACTTTTAATACAGATGTATGTATCCATACGGTATTATTTGCATGATTTCAAACCTGAAATAAATAGTACCATTATTGTATGTATTCTGTAAAGTTTCATTTGTCATTATTTCTGTGAAATTTATCCCTGTAAATATGAATAGCTCTAGTTCATTCATTTTCACTGAATAGAATTCCACTGTAAGAATGTATCACAAACCTAATTCCATTCTCCTTTTGATGAACATTTACATTTTCAGTTTTATCTATTGAAAACAATGGTACCATCTGCATTCTAGTACATAGCTCCTTGTACACAAGTGTAAAAAAGTTGTGTTGTTTGTTTAGGGTGATTGTCTAGAAGTAAATTTTGGTTTATAATATATGTTCATACCAAACTCACTTGAAATAGTCCAGTTAACCTCTGACATGGATGTACCTATAAATACTTCCACCCTCGGTGAGTAAGAGAATCTGTTGTTCTCTATCCATGACAACATGTGTATTTCCTGACATTGACTTTGTCTGTCTGATGGGTGCAAAATGATATCTCACTGTGGTTTTAATTTTAAGGCAGAACATCTTTTCATACATTTCTTGGCCAGTCTGGTTTCTTCTGTGAATTGCCTCTGTATATCTAAGGTTTTGGTACCATTTATTAGTGTATTGATTCGTTCTACAGTTGATAGACATTTGATTTGTTTTCTGTATATGGCCATTGTGAATAATGCTTTGAATATTCTTTGACATGTCTTTTGATGTGCAAATTCATTAGTCTCTGTTGAGTGTACCCCTAGGTATAAAGTTTCTGGGTTAACATTAAAAGGTACAGCTCAATGGTCTTCCTGTGTGGTTGTACTAATTTTACTGACCATTTAGATACCTCTTTTTATGAAATGCCTGTACTATGTTTCCTGTCCATTTTTCTTTTGGGCTGTATGACATTTTTGTTTATAGAAGTTCTGTGTCCATATGCATTGTGAGCTTTTTGTTAGTTATAGGAGTTTGAAAATACATTCTTACATCCATGGTTTGCTTTTTTCCTCTCTTCATGTTTTTTGATGAGCAGAAATTCCCATTTTAACATCATCATGTTTATCAAAAAATTAATGTTTTTGCATCCTATTTAATATCTTACCTCATCTGACATCAAAAGACTCTCTCATAGTATCTTCTGGGAACTTTATTGTTTACCATTCATATCTACATCTATATTCTATTTACTAATTTTTAGTGTATGATATGAGGTTAAGGTAAAGTTTATTTTTTCCATGTGGGTATGTAGTTGTCTCAGCTCTACTAACTGATGTTTTCCCTCAGTTCATTACACATTTGTCATAAGTCAAGTGTACATTTATACATGGACTCTTTCAGGGCTCTCTAATGGATTCTAATGATATTTGTCAATCCTTACACAAATACCATATTTTCATAATTACTTTAGTTTTGTAAAAAGTCTTGGTATCTTGTAGAGCAGGTTCTCTCTATGGATGTGTTGCCTTTTAAAATATTTTCCCTAGATTTTAATAATATTGGTGCTATTTTAAATATCTTTTTTTAGATTGCCCAAAAAAGTAATCTTTAGCTTGTTACTGGCATATACTATAGAGTTGGTTATTGAATATTGCTTTTGAATAAGTAACCTTACTAAATTCATTGACTTATTTTGATAATTTACCTGTACTTCTTTGGATATTCTACATATACAGGCATACCTGCTGTAAGTAATGACAGTTTTATTTGTTACTTTCTATCCTTATATATTATTATTATTTTCTTCTCTTATTGCACTGGTTGGGATCTTCAGGACAATTTAAATAGAAAAGATTAATAAAGATACTTTGTAGTTTTCCTGACCTAATAAAGGAAAGTTATTTATTAATTTATTTGAGAGAGAGAGAGCATGCACAAGTGGGGAGAGGGGCAATAGGGGGAAGGGGAAGGAGAGAGGGACAAGCAGACTCTGCAGTGAGTGTGGAACTGCTGTGGGGCTTAATCTCACGACTCTGAGATTATGACCTGAGCTGAAACCAAGAGTTTGGTGCTCAACTGACTGAGCCACCCAGGCACCCCAACTTTCAGTATTTTAAATATGTTTGCTATAGATATATGGTAGCTAATTGCCCCATTTCCTCCCTGCTCCCGCAGATCTACCATTTATCTTTCTGCACTCTGATTTTTACCCCAATCTTTTGTACTGCATTGTCTGGACCCCTTGTCTACTGATTTATGGTTCGGTTTGGTCAACATGATGCAGTGGCAGAAAATCAGGAGGGTGAAAGCAGAAATAGGTGTGGTTTTCATCCTTCCACACACTTCCCTGTTGGACTTGAGGGAGTAACTGCACCATCGGTCACATTCTGAGTTCCTTTCAGCAGAACTCTCTTGTAGCTACATGCTCTTGCAGAGTCTAATAACTGTTTCCTCCCATTGTTCTTTCAGGGTTGTAACAGCTTTTCTTTCTTACTGTTGTTAGCTATGAGGTGCCTCACCATTCCTTGGGGTTTTTCTTATAAACATACCTTTATAAGTAATTTCTCTATTAACCTTATTGAGTGTGCTATTTCCTATTATTACCCTAATTGTCAGATTAAGGAAGTTTCTTTCTATTCTTTTTGCTAGTATTTAACAAAATCATGATCAGATATTAAATTGTATTATTCATTTTTGTCTTCTTTTTGATGATTATATGATTTTTCCCATTTATTCTGTTAATGTATTAGATTACATTTGTTGATTTTGCTGTTTTTCCTGTTCAGGAGATATCACATGGTGAAATATATCAAAGTACTCTTTTAATCTCACTTGGAATAGTACTCTCTATTGGCTTGTTGTGGCCATACCTCAAAAATGGGATGATTCAAAAATGGGATGTTAACAGGCACTGATGGCACTATACACATACTAGGAGGGTACAAAAAGGTTTATTATCATATTAGGAGGCTTCCTGGGGAGAGAAGGGCAGACCTCCCAAGATTGTCCAAAAACGGCTTGAAAGAGTACGGAAAGTAGACCGACATGGAATTTTTATGGTGGTTAGAGAGTGGGCAGTGCTGAGAGCTCCTGTGCATGAATAGGGATTTGCATGATTTAAACCTCCCACTGGTGCCAAAGGAGGGAGCACCACCTGGGTTTTCTTACTAGTTTTCCCAGATGTGGGGAAGAAAGGGAAGAGGGAAGAGTGAGGCTTATAAGATATAAGGCATTACACATCAAAAATATAGAGTCACAGTTCATTGTAGGGTTTATGTCATTAATTAGATACAGAATTAGATTCCTTTGTCTTATTTTCATTTTTTCATATTTTGGGACTGCTGTTCGAATATATTTAATTATCTTTAGGAAATTCATGAATTATTTGTAAGGGAAAACAGTTATTTATAAGGGAAAAATTAGATCATTATCAGACTTTTCAGTAGCATTGTGTTATGTCCTTTCAATATATAGTTTCAGGTTACTTTGACTTCAAGAAAGTTTGCTTGAATTATAGTTTCTCATATATGCTTTGCCCAATATTCATATGTTGAAGTCCTAATTTCCAATGTGATGTTAGTTGGAGATGGGGCCTTTGGGAGGTAATTAGTTTTACGTAAGGTCTTGAGAACGTGGTCCTCATGATGAGATTATTGTGCTATTTTTTGGGAACAAAACCAGAGAGCTTGTTTGCTCTTTCTCTCTACCATGTGAGGATACATTGAGAAAGTGGCTGTCTGCAAGTTAGGAAGAGAGCTCACCTGGGAATGGAATTGGCCAGCATTTTATACTTGAATTTCCTAGACTCCAGAACTGTGAGAAATACATGCCTATTCTTTAAACCATTCAGCTATAGTATTTTGTCACAGCTGCTGGAACAGACTAATACAATACATGTTGGATCTTCTTTTCCTATCTTTTGTATCTAGCCTTTTTTCTTGACCCTTTTTTTGCCTCTTTTAAAAAAATTTTTAGGGGTGCCTGGGTGGCTCAGTTGTTAACAAGCATCTGCCTTCGGCTCAGGTCATAATCCTAGCATTCTGGGATTGAGCCCCGCATTGGGCTCCCTGTGCAGTGAGAAGCCTGCTTCTCCCTCTCCCATTCCCCCTGCTTGTGTTCCCTCTCTCGCTGCCTCCCTGTCAAAAAAAAAAAAAAAAAATTAATACTTTCTTTTCATTTTTTACTAAGTCATTGTCAAATGTGTTCATTCACTCCTGCACTCTTTAAATTTTAGTCTTCTAGCATTCTAAAATCTAAAAATTCTATTTTCCCTTTTATTTCTAATTGTTTCCCAAGCTCTTTTACCTACCTCTCTTTTTAAAGGTGTGAAATGTTCCCTTTTTAAAATCACTACATTTGTATTTTTTTTCCAATTCTTATTTATGTTTTTCATTCATACTTCTGTCATTTCTTCTAATTCTTTTTGCTCTTTGGTTACAATTTCACCTATTTTGTTGATATATCTTTTCTGACATGCTTTCATCTTTGCAGGGATGTTATTTTATTGATTATTGTTCTTTTTTCCATAACATAATTTCATAAAATTTGAACATGACTCTTTACTATTGCTAATTTTTATGAGTTTTCTCATAATTTTGAGAGATTATGATAGGACATGATGTCTTTTGTAGCTTGACTGCTTTAGCATTCTCTCTTATGTTGTTCTCATACTGTGATGTCTGTACACAGTTGGCCATTGAACATTGTGGAGTTTAAGGGTGCTAATCCCCTGCACGGTGAAAAATCCACCTAGGATTTTTGGGTCCCTCAAAACTTAACTACTAATAACTTGTTGTTGACCAGGAGCCTTACTGATAACATAAACAGTTAACACATGTTTTGTGTTATATTATGTACTATATTTTTATAAGAAAGTAAGCTAGGGAAAAGAAATTATTAATAAGAAAATCCTAAGGAAGAGAAAATACATTTACAGAACTGTACTCTATTTACTGAAAAAAATCCACGTGTAAGTAGACCTGTGCAGTTCAGAGCCATGTTGTTCAGGGTCAGTTGTACTTCCTTAATTCTGCTTCTGCTCTCCTTCCACCCTGGGCCTTCTTTATCTTTTGCTTCTATTATCTTTACCTTACTCAATTAGATTCTACTCCAAGCATTTTTTCTTGGTATTGGATTTTGTCTTGTGAATGAGATTCAGTATGCTAATTTTGATAGTTTACTGGGCCAAGACTGTTCCAGTGCTACCAGATCTTATTGCTGTTCCCTTGCTGCATTTACTCATGAGTTGGATTCTATAGAAACCCTTTCGGTTTCAGATGCTGTTCTTATATTGCACCACTGCATTTACAATGTTGGGAAATTTGAGTCTCTTCATCTAAAGCTATCACAATCCCTATTGCCTTTCCTCCACTTCTCCTTAGACTGTTTCTGATACTGTAGGGATCTTGCAACTGATATTACAGTGATCAGTAGTTTGTCTATATCTATTCATATTTTCAAGTTTCTGAGACTTCCACATTACTTAGTTTTGCTGTAGATGTTGTCTGAGGGTTTTTGGTTTTGCCACTGCTATTTTCTGTGTCTGTTTTCATTGGGAGATTAAGGGATATTAAAAAAACCAACAACTATTATCTTGCTCCAGCTTCTGTCTTCCCAGAATCTTCCTGATCCTTCATCTGTAATTATTTAATTGATATCTTTCCCTCATTAGAATGATTTTGAGACCTTTTTGGGCAGAAAAAAATGCCCACTGTTAGAAAGTAATTGCTTATTTTGAAAAAAAAAATACAGTTGAACATATATACACCAAAATAAATAATTAACTATATAAATAAATAAGTAAATAAAGTAACTATGTGAGGTAATGGATGTGTTAATTAGCTTAATTGTGGTAAAGCCTTAATTGTGGAAAGTATAATACAACAAACTACTGTATAACTTTTCCCTGGATTTGCCAATTACTATCGTTTTGCCCTTTTTGCTTTATTACTCTCTCTTTCCACTCACACAGACACACAGATATACATATTATATTACTATTGTTATTGTCTTTGCTGAAAAATTTGAGAATACAGACATCATTCCCCTTTATATCTAAAACCTTCATTCTGTTCTAAGAAATGAGGAAATTCTCCTATATAAGCACATACATTGATGAAATTCAAGAAATTTAATGTTGAAACAATGCTATTATCTAACATATTCATATTTTACCAGTTGTCCAAATAATGTCCTTAATTTTCCAAATTCAAGAGCCAGTGTAGGATCTCTCATTACATTTGGTAATCAGGTCTCTTCAGCCTCATTTAATCTAGTATATGTTCAGGGTTCAGCCTTTCTTTGTAACAACATGGTCATTTTTTTTTTTTTAAGAAAAGGGAATCCAATTGTATTGTAGAATGTTCCTCAAGTGGGGTTTGTTTAATTGTTTTTTCATGATTATGTTATGCATTTTTGTCAGAATTATGACACAACACAAGTGACGTTGTGTGCCTCTCAGCGTATCGCATCAGGGACATACAGTGTCAGTTGGTTCCATTATTGGTGATACTGGTTTGATTGCTTGGTTAATGTGACATTCATTAGATTCTCTATTGTATAGTTATGATTTTCCCTTTTTAAATTAATTATTTATCTGTGGAGAGATAATATAAGACTCAGTAGGTATCTTATTCCCCATCAAGTTTTCACATAGTGGCTTTAGCGTCTCCTTATGGTTTTCATATGTATCAGTTATTACTGTGATGTTTGTAAAATAATAAATTTTATGACTGTTTCAATCTTTCTATAGTTATTAGTTGGCATTTTAATATAAAGAAGAGTTTCCATTCTATCATCTTAAGTAATTAGCAGTATGATCCTACAGATTAAAAAAAATAAATTGGTTATAACTAATTATTATCACTTTGCATTTTTATGCTCAAATTGTCTCAGATTTGGCTAATGGGAGCCCCTTGAAGCTGGCTCCTAAGTTTTTTTCATATTTCCATAATTTTTGAGGACTTCCTAATTTTCTGGAACAAAAAGACATTCCTGGAATGTCATATAGCAAGGAGCCTTGGTTCTTTTTAGTAGAGAATGATATTTAGAAACCAGGATCTTGGTACCAGGTATATTCATGGCTATTGTAGGCTTATTGTTTTCAGACATCCCCCCTCCTTTATTTCCCTTTTTTTCCTTCAGAAAGAGCTAGGAAATCTCTAAGTTTCTTTTTCTCTTCCTTTCTGTCTCCATTACACTGATACTTCTAATTCCAACCCAGCACTACAAGGTTATTCATTATTTTCTCCCATCTTATTTGTATCACTTTTCTTTCACAGTGAGAACTTTGGCTCCCCCAAATAGAAATTTATGTACTCGATTTACTCATTTGCGTAATCATATTATACACTTAAAGTAGTTTCAGATACTCTCTCATTACCAACATTGACAACAAGCCTACCAAGTAGAGTTCATGATTTCTTTGTGGTTCTTTTTATCTTTAGTCTTTAAGTTTGTAGTCAAATAGCCTTCTGTTTTCCTTCTTTTTTTTATGGCTTAATTATATATATAATCACATTTTTGTTATTCATTCATTAATGGACACTTAAGTTGTTTCCATATCTTGGCTGTTGTAAATAATGCTGCAATGAACATGGAGTGCATATATTTTTTTGAGTTAATGTTTTTGTTGCCTTTGGACAAAAATCCAGAAGTGAGATTATAGGATCATATGGTATTTCTATTTTTAATTTTTTGAGGCATCTCAAATAATGGCTATATCAATTTATATTCCCATGAACAGTTTACCAGCGTTCCTTTTCTCCATATCCTCACCATACTTGTTATCTTTTGTTTTTTGATAAAAGCCATCTCTCTTTTTTTTTTCTTTTTAAGTAGGCTCCATGCCCAGTGTGAAGCCCAGTGTAGGGTTTGAACTCAGAACCTTGAGATCAAGACCTAAGCTGAGGTCAAGAGTCGGATGCCTAACTGACTGAGCCACCCAGGCTCCCCATTGATAAAAGACATTTTAACAGGAGGGAGGTGATATCTCATTGCGGTTTTGATTTGCATTCCCTGATGATTCGTGATGTTGAGCCCATTTCCATATACCTGTTGGCTATTTGATTTGATTTGATTTAGAGAGAGCGAGAGAAATCACAGAGGGAGAGGGAGAAGCAGACTTGCCACTGACCAGAGAGCCCAATGTGGGGCTTGATCCCAGGACCCTGGAATCATGACCTGAGCTGAAGGCAGATGCTTAACCGACTGAGCCACCCAGGCACCCCACCTATTACAGGCCATTTGTATGTCTTCTTTGGAGAAATGTCTATTTCCTTTATTCATTTTTAATTGTTTTTTTTAAAAGATTTTATTTATTTATTTATTTATTTGAGAGAGAGAGTGAGAGTGAGTTAGGGGAGGAGCAAAGGAGGAGGGAGAGGAAGAGGGAAAGAATCCCAAGCAGACTCTGCCCTGAGTGTGGCTCCTGACGCAGGGCTTGATCTCATGACCCTGAGATCATGACCTGAGCCTAAACCAAGAGTCAGACATTCAACTGACTGAGCCACCCAGGTGCCCCAATTGTTTTTTTAAAATTACTTTTAATTTATTTGCTTTAGAGATATGAATTCCTTATATATTTTGAATATTAGCCCCTATTCAGATAGATGGGTTTGCAAGTATTATCTCCCATTCTATAGGTTGCTTTTTAATTTTGTTGTTTCATTTGTTGTGAAGACTTAGTTTGATGTAATCCCACTTTTAATTTTTTTTAATTAATTAATTAATTTTTAAGTAGGCTCCATTCCCAACTTGGGGCTTGAAATCACAGCCCTGAGATCAAGAGTCACATGCTCTACTGACTGAGCCACCAGGCACCCGTTAATCCCACTTTTTAATTTTTTTCTTTTTCTTTTATTTTTTGCCTGTGCTTTTGATGTCATATCCAAGATATCATTGTCAAGACCAATGCCAAGGGTTTTTTTTTTTCCTTATATTTTCTTCTAGGAGTCTTACAGTTTCAGGTCTCATGTTTAAGTAAGTCTTTCATTCATGCTGTTCAGCATCTGCTGAGATAATCATATAATTTTATTTTTCATTCTGTTAATGTGATATATCACATTTATTGAGTTGTGTGTGTTGAATGATCCATTCATCCCAGTGATAAATCCCTCTTGGTCATGGAGTATGTTCCTTGTAGTGTGCTGTCAAATTTAGTGTTGGTAGATTCTTGTTGGGGATTTTTGCATCTATGTTCATCAGGGATATTAGCCTATAATTTTTTTCTTGCGTTGTCCTTATCTGACTTTGGTATCAGTGTAATGCTGGCCTAATAAAATGAGTTTTTTAAAAAGACTTAATTAATTTGTTTGGGAGAGAGAGAGAGAGAGAGAACAGGCATACATGGGGGGAGGAGCAGAGGGAGAGAATCTCAAGCAGACTCCATGTTGAGCATAGAGCCCAATGCCGGGCTCAATCCCATGACCCTGAGGTCATGACCTGAGCCAAAACCAAGAGTTGGATGCTTAACTGACTGAGACACCCAGGTGCCCCTAATAAAATGAGTTTTGAAGTGTTTCCCCTGCCTCAATTTTTTTGAAGAATTTGAAAAAGATTGGTGTAAATTCTTCTTTAAAATGTTGATAGGATTCACCAGTGAATCCATCTGGCCCTGGGCTTTCTCTTTTTTGGGAGGTTTTTGATTACTGATTCAATACACTTAACTTGTTATTGGTATGCTCAAATTTTCTTTATTTCTTCATGATTCAGTCTTTTTTCTTATTTATTTTATTTTAATTTCAGTGTAGTGAACATACATGTTATATTAGCTAAGATGTACAATATAGCGATTCAACAATTTTCATATACTACTCAGCAGTCATCAAGGTAAGTGTACTCTTAATCCCCTTCACCTGTTTCACCTACCCACCCCCACCTACCTCCCCTTTGGTAACTATCAGTTTGTTCTCTATAAGAATCTGTTGGTTTGTCTCTTTTTTCCCTTTGTTCATTTGTTTTGTTTCTTAAATTCCACATATGGGTGAAATAATATGGTATTTGTCTTTCTCTGACTGGCTTATTTTGCTTAGCATTATACTGTCTAGATCCATCCATGTCTTTGCAAATGGCAAGATTTCATTCTTTTTTTATGGCTGAATAATATTCCACTGTATATATTTACCGTTTCATTATCCATTCATGATCACTTGGGCTGCTTCCATAATTTGGCTATTGCAGTAAACACAGGGGTGCGTATATCCTGTCGAATTGGTATTTTCATATTCTTTGGGTAAATACTCAGTAGTGCAATTACTGGGTCATATAGTAGTTCTACTTTTAATTTTCTGAGAAACGTCTATACTGTTTTCCACAGTGGCTGCACCAGTTTGCATTTTCACCAACAGTGCATGAGGGTTCCTTTTTCTCCACACTTGCCAACACTGTTGTTTCTTGTGGTTTTGATTTTAACCATTCTGACAACTATGAGGTGATATATCATTGTAGTTTTGATTTGCATTTCCCTGCTGATGAGTGATGTTGTGTATCTTTTCATGTGTCTATTGGCCATCAGTATGTCTTCTTTGGAGAAATGTTTGTTCATGTCTTATGCCCATTTTTAATAGGATTGTTCATTTTGTGGGTGTTGAGTTGTACACTTTTTTTTTTTTTTTAAAGATTTTATTTATTTATTCGACAGAGAGAGAGACAGCCAGCGAGAGAGGGAACACAAGCAGGGGGAGTGGGAGAGAAAGAAGCAGGCTCATAGCATAGGAGCCTGATGTGGGGCTCGATCCCATAACGCCGGGATCACGCCCTGAGCCGAAGGCAGGCGCTTAACCGCTGTGCCACCCAGGCGCCCCGAGTTGTACACTTTTTTAATGTATTTTAGATACTAACCCTTTAATGGGTATGTCATTTGCAAATATTTACTCCCATTCAGTAAGTCTTCTTTTAGTTTTGGGGTTGTTTTCTTTGCTATACAGAAGCTTTTCATTTTGTTGTCATCCCATAGTCTATTTTTGATTTTATTTCTCTTGCTTAAGGAGATATATCTAGAAAAATGTTGTCGTGGTCAATGTCAGAGAAATTACAGCTTGTGCTCTCTTCTAGGATTTTTATGGTTTCAGGTCTCATGTTTAGGTTCTTTATACATTTTGACTTTACTTTTGTGTATGGTGTAAGAAAGTGGTCTAGTTTTATTCTTTCGCCTATAGCTGTCCAGTTTTCCCGGTACCAGTTGTTGAAGAGACTGTGTTTTTTCCATCACGTATTCCTGTCTCCTTTGATGAAGTTTAATTGACCATATATTCATGGGTTTATTTCTGGGCTTTTTATTCTGTTCTGTTGATCTGTGGGTCTATTTTTGTGTCAGTACCATACCATTTAAATCTGGAATTGTGATACCTTCAGTTTTGTTTTTCTTTTTCAAAATTGCTTTGGCTCTTCAGGGTCTTTTGTGGCTCTCTACAAGTTTTAGGATTATTTATTTTAGTTCCATAAAAAATGCTGTTGGTATTTTGATAGGGATTGAATTAAATCTGTAGATTGCTTTGGATAGTATGGACATTTTAACAATATTTGTTCTTCCAGTCCTTGGTTATGAAATGTCTTTCCATTTGTTTCATCTTCCAGTTTGTTTCATCAGTGTTTTATAGTTTCAGAGTACAAGTCATTCACCTCCTTGGTTAAGTTTATTCTTAGGTGTTTTATTATTTTTAGCGCAATTGTAAATGGAATTTTCTTAATTTCTCTTTCTGATGCTTCATTATTAGTATATCGAAATGCAATGGATTTCTGTGCTTTAATTTTGTATCAGGCAACCTTACTGAATTCATTTATCAATTCTAGTAGTTTTTTGATAGTTTTTAGGGTGTTATATACATAGTATGTCAACAGCAAATAGTGAAAGTTTTACTTCTTCCTGACCAATTTGGATGCCATTATTTATTTTTCTTGTCTGGTTGTTGTAGCTAGGAATTGCAGTACTGTGTTGAATAAAGCGGTGAGAATGGGCATCCTTGTCTTGTTCGTGACCTTAAGTGAAAAGCTCTCAGTTTTCACCGTTGAGTACGATGTCGTCTGTGGGTTTTTCATATATGGACTTTACTAGGTTCAGGTATGTTTCTTCTAACCCTACTTTCTGAGGGTTTTTATCATGATTGGATGTTGTACTTTGTCACATGCTTTTTTGCATCTATTGAAATGATCATGTAGTTTTTATCCTTTCTCTTATTGATATGGTGTGTGTTGATGTGATATGTTGTGTGTTGATTGATTTGAAAATATTGAACCATCCTTGCATCCCAAGAATAAACCCCACTTGGTCATTTTGAATGATTAAAAAAAAATGTTAGATTTGGTTCACTAATATTTTGTTGGGGATTTTGCATTTATTTACATCGCAGATATTGGTCTGTAATTCTCTTTTTTGTGGTATCTTTATCTGGTTTTGGTATCAGGATAAGGCTGGTCTCATAGAATGAATTTGGAAGTTTTCCTTCCTTTCTATTTTTTGGAATAACTTGAGAAGGATAAGTATTAACTAAATGTTTGGTAGAATTTGCCTGTGATGCCATCTGTTCCTGGATTTTTGTTTGTTAGTTTTTTTGATTACTGATCCAAAACTGTTTTAGTTTTGTTAGGTTATATGTTTCTAGGTATTTATCCATTTCTTCTAGGTTGTCCAATTTGTTGGCATGTAATTTTATAATACTCTGTTACAAGCCCATGTATTTCTGTGATGTTGGTTATTTCTCCTCTTTCATTTGTAATTTTGAGTTTCTGTCTTTCTCTCTCTTTTTCTATGAATCTGACTAAAGGTTTGTCAATTTTGTTAATCTTTTCAAAGAATCAGCTCCTGGTTTTCTTGATCTGTTCTTTTTTTTTTTTTTTTTTTTTTTTTTTTTTTTTTTTTTTTTTTTAGTTTCTGTATCATTTATTTCTGCTTTAATGTTTATTATTTTCTTCCACTGCTGGTTTTGGGTGTTGTTTGTTCTTCTTTTTCTCTCTCCTTTAGGTGTAAAGGTAAGTTGTTTATTTCTTGCTTCTTGAGGTAGGCCTATTTTTTTACATATTTCCCTCTTAGAACTGCTTTTGCTGCATCCCAAAGATTTTGTGTTTTCATTTTCATTTGTTTCTGTTTAATTTTTGATTTCTTCTTTGATTTCTTGGTTGACCTATTTATTTAGTAGCATGTAATTTAACCTCCATGTATTGATGGTCTTTTCAGGTTTTTTTCTTGTGATTTATTTCTAATTTCATAGCATTGTGGTTAGAAAAGATTCATGGGATAACTTTGGTCATTTTGAGCTTGTTGAGACTTGTTTGTGGCTTAATATGAGATCTGTTCTGGAGAATATTCCATGTGAACTTGAAAAAAATGTGTATTTGCTGTTTTAGGATGGAATGTTCTGAATATATCTGTTAAATCAGTCTGGTTCAATGTGTCATTCAAATCCACTGTTTTCTTGTTGACTTCTGTTTGGGTAAGTGGGGTATTAAAGTCCTCTACTAATATTGTATTACAATTAATTAGTTCCTTTATATTTGCTGTTAACTGTTTTATGTATTTGGCTGCTCCTGTGTTGAGTGCATAAATATTACAATTTTTTTTTCTTCTTGTGGGATTGTCCCCTTTATGATTACATAGTGTATACTTCTTTAAGTCTCTTGTTATAGTCCCTGTTTTAATACCTGTTTTGTCTGATAGAAGCGTCGTTACCATGGCTTTCATCTCACATCCATTTGTATGATAAATCTTTCTCCATCCCCTCACTTTCAATCTGTCCGTGTCTTCAGGTCTGAAATGAGTCTGTAGTTGGCAATATATAGATGGGTCTTGTTTTTTGTTTTTTGTTTTTTTTTAAGATTTTTTTAATTTATTTATTTGACAGAGATAGAGACAGCCAGCGAGAGAGGGAACACAAGCAGGGGGAGTGGGAGAGGAAGAAGCAGGCTCCTAGCGGAGGAGCCTGATGTGGGGCTCGATCCCGGAACGCCGGGATCACTCCCTGAGCCGAAGGCAGACGCTTTAACTGCTGTGCCACCCAGGCGCCCCGGGTCTTGTTTTTTATCCGTTCCATCTCTCTGTGTCTTTTGATTGATTAAGCATTTAGTCTGTTTACATTCAGAGTAATTATTGATATGTATTTATTGACATTTTGTTACTTGTTTTATGGTTGTTCTTGTAGTTCTTGTCTGTTTCTTCTTTTGCTTCTTGCACAGTAAGTTGGTTTTCTTTAGTGATATACTTGGATTCCTTTCTCTCTCTCTTTTTTTTTTTTTTGCATATATATTACTTGTTTTTTAATTTAAATTCAATTAGCCAACACATAGAACATCATTAGTTTCAGATGTAGAGTTCAATAATTCATCAGTTGCGTATAACACCCGGTGCTCATCATATCGTGTGCCCTCCTTAATGTCCATCACCCAATTACCACATCTATTTCTAGTTTTTAATTTGTGGTTACTATTAGGTTTGTATATAACATCTTCTGCATATAGCAGTCTATATTAAGTTGATGGTCACTTAAGTTTAAACCCATTCTTTACTCCTCTTCCCCACTATGTTTTAGGTATATGGTATCATACTTTACATGTTTTTATTTTGTGAGATCCTTGAGTGATTTTTACAGATTTACTTATTTTTACTGCTTTCATGTTTCATACTTTTCTTATACTTACTTAGGGTCTTTCCATTCAAAGAGTCCCCTTTAGCATTTTTTGTAAGTCTGGTTTAATGGTCATGGATTCCTTTAACTTTTGTATGTCTGGGAAACTCTCTATTTTTCCCATCTATTCTTAATGATAGCCTTGCTGGATAGAATGTTCTTGGCTACAGATTTTTTTCCTTTCAGCACTTTGACTATATTATGCCACTCCCTTCTGGCCTGCAGGTTTTTTGCTGTTACTTATTCAAATAAATATTTTGTTCCCTTTTCTCTCTCTTCTTCTTCTGGGATCCACATAATGTGGATTAATACGCTTGATGAAGTTACTGAGTTCCCTAAATCTACTCTCATTTTGCACATTTTTTTTCTCACCTGCTCAGCTTGATTATGTTCCATTACTCTGTCCTCCAGGTCACCAATTTGTTCCTCTGCTTCCTCTAGTCTGCTTTTTGTTCCATCTAGTGTATTTTTAATTTCATTTGTTGTATTCTTCATCTCTGATTGTTTCTTCTTAATCTCTTTGTTAAGGGTATCACTGATTCTTCCACTCTTCTCTGAAGTCCAATGAGAATCTTAAAGATCATTATTTTAAATTCTCTATCAGGCATATTACTTTTATCCATTTCACTTAGGTCTTTTGCTGTGGTTTTGTCCTGTTCTTTCCTTTGGGACATATTCCTTTGTCTCCTCATTTTGTCTACTTCTCTGTGTCTATTTCTCTGTGTTAAGAAAATCAGCTACATCTGCTTGAAAGTAGTGGCCCTGTGAAGAGGTCCTGTAGTGCCCTGCAATGCAGAGGCCCCTGTTTATTGGAACCTGGTGTTGTCTTTTGAGAATCCCATAATAAGAATATTGCTTCTGTTAATGGTGTCCTATGAATCTCATAGGCTGTCTTCATTTTTCATTTTTCTCCTTATTTCCTCTGACCGGATAATTTTAGTAATCTGTTTTCAAGTTAACTGACTTCTTTATCTTCTGCTTAATAGAATCTGTCATTGAAGCTCTCTTTTGAGTTTTCCAGTTCAGTCATTGCATTTTTTAGCTCCAGAATTTCTGTTCGTTCTTTTTTATGGATTCTGTATCTTTGTTGAACTTCTGATTTTGTTATTTATTTTTCTTATTTCATTTATTTGTTTTTCTGTGTCCTCTTGAAGCTCAGTGACCAACTTTAAGACAGTTATTTTGAATTCTTTGTCAAGTTACTTATAGATCTGCATTTCTTTGCAGTCCATGATTGGAACTTCATTTTTTCCTTTAGTGTTGTCATATTTCCTTGATTTTTTTATGTTCCTCTAAGCCTTGCATTGCTAACTTTACATTTGGAAAGCACTTACCTCCTCCATTCTTTGCTGACCAACTTCAGGAGGGAAAAACCTTTACCCATAAGCCCATCTAGAGATTCTGAATGTCTCTCAGACTTTTTCAATGGATGTGCCTGCTTCACTCCTCTTATTCTTTTTTGAGGGGAAGTCATAGATTTGTGTGCCTTCTTTCAGTTCTACAAAACTAAGCTGGGTGCCAGAAGACTTCCATTTATTTTTCTTAGGGCAGTGCCCTGAAATGTGTAAGTTTGTATGCCTCCCAATCCAGCAGAGTCAAGTTGCATGCTGATATCCATGCACTGTCTGAGGAGGCTACCATGCTCTATCTGTAGAAGAGCATGGAATTCTGGCTGTGGGGTAGATGTGTGGAGTGCTGGGGGCAAGCAATGACTAGTTGTTGGGGTTCACAGTTAAGGCATCCTATGGGGTTCATAGATGGGGCTCTTGGTGCTGACTGTGAGCTGTTACTATAATCCATAGCTGAGATCTACACATGGGTTACTATGGGCCCCTGCTTCTTTCCCCTGCTCCTGGCTACCCTCAGACTATTCTTTTGTGTTGATCCTCCATGTGTTTTGGGCAGGGTGAGTCAAAAGTGGGCCTTTTTGGAAATGTCCCATAAGGCTGGAAAAGTCACATGCTCACTTCATTTTTACTTTCCCCTGTGGGAGAAATCATAGCCTGAAGCAGTCTCTCTTGGGATAGAGTTGTGCTGTCTTAGGGGAGGAGTGATGTGAGTAAAGTAAAACTGTTATTAACTTCTTCAGTGTCTCTATTCTCAGATTTTTTCAGTTGCTGAAACCTCTCATTGGACTTCAGGGCTTCCATAAATGTGTCCTCATCTGTGGGTGGTTGTTAAAATCAGTGATTCTGTGGGGGCTTAGAGGCTGAAATCTAGTATTCTGCCATATTGCTGATATCTCTGAATATTCATTGTTGAATGAATAAAGTTTATATTTAATTTTTGGTAGTTTCTCTCATCCTTATTGATTTAACTATTCTTTTGAATACATAAACACTAATATGTTTCAAAATATCAAGACTATACTAAAATATTCAGAAAATTGTCACTTTCTCTTCATCTCTTTTATCTTATTCCCACCCCTATTCCCAACACTCACTAGTAACCAATTCTATTAATTTTTAGTTTTCCTTTCTTTTGTCTCCTTTTGAAAAACAAGTATATTTACTTTCTCCATCTTTCTTACCCAAGGCTGCACATTTTATATATTTTACTTTTGATGCTATATGTTCTTTCCCCCCTCTCAACATTATAGACAGCAAATCTCTTCCTATAAGTTCATAGAGATCTTTCTTATTCTTTTTTACATTGTGTTGATTTATCACCATTTATTCAATGGTCTCTTGTATATAAGCATTTAGGATATTCCCATATGTCACAATTACAGATAAGGCTACAGTGAATAACTTTTATATATGTAGTTTTGTAATGTTAGAAGTGCATTTTCAGGGCACATTCCTAGAAGCATTTTGCCATTTTTTTTTCATTTAAATTCAATTAGCCAACATATAGTACATCATTAGTTTCAGATGTAGTGTTCAGTAATTCATCAGTTGTGTATAAAACCCAGGACTCATCACATGTCCTCCTTAATGTCCATCACCCAGTTACCCCATCCCCCACTCACTTGTCCTTCTGCAACCCTCAGTTTGTTTCTCAGACTTAAGAGTCTCTCATGGTTTGTCTCTCTCTGATTTCTTCCTATTCAGTTTCCCTCCCTTCCCTTATTCATATGTGGAATATTGCCATGTTAAATGGCAAATGCATATGTAGTTTTCTTGGATATTATTAAATTATCCTTCCCACACTGCACCATTCTGCATTCCCAGATATAATGTATTACAGTGTCCATTTCTCCATAGCCTCACCAGCAGAATATGCTGTCAAGCTTTTGAATTTTTTTCATTCTGACATGTGAGAAATATTCAGTGTAGTTATATGTGTATGCAGTTAAACATCTTTTCATATATCTGTGATCCGTTTTTTTTTTTAAAGATTTTATTTATTTATTTGACAGAGAGAGAGACAGCCAGCGAGAGAGGGAACACAGCAGGGGGAGTGGGAGAGGAAGAAGCAGGCTCCCAGTGGAAGAGCCTGATGCGGAGCTAGATCCCAGGACCCCGGGATCACGTCCTGAGCCAAAGGCAGACGCTTAACAACTGAGCCACCCAAGCATCCCTCTGTGATCCATTTTTTAATAATTGTTTTGGTCAATTGTCTACCTGTGTATTTTGCTCATTCTTTTATAAGGTTTCTGAATCTTTCTTTCCCTCGACTTTAAGAATTCTATTTATTAGTGAGGCACCTGGGTGGCTCAGTCACTTAAGCATCTGTCTTTGGCTCAGGTCATGATCCCGGGATCCTGGGATCAAGCCCTGCATTGGGCTCCCTACTCAGTGAGGAGCCTGTTTCTCCCTCTTCGTCTCCACTCCCCCTGCCTATGTGTGCACACACACTCTCTCTGTCTCTCTGTGTCAAATAAATAAATAAAATCTTTAAAAAAGAATACTATTTATTAGGAAAAAATTCTATTTGGGACATTAAATCTTTTCCCATTTTATGTATTATAAATATTTTCCCCTTATTTTCATTTGTGTTTTGATTTCTTTTATGGAATCTGAATTTTAAGCCATAGTTAGAATGCTTTTTACTATCTACTCTCTTCTTATGTATTTATAATTTCATTTTTTACATTAGATCCCTTATCCATTGGGGTTTATTTTTGTATATGATGTGAGATATTCTACCTGTTTTTAAAATTTATATTCTGTAGTACCAAACAATTTATTAAAAAGTATATGTACACTAACGATTTGAGATGTTACCTACATTATATTGTAAATATCCATATGTATTTGAGTCTATTTCTGGACTCTCTATTCTATTCTTCTTATTTAACTATTCATGCACTAGAGTCTTCCTGCTTTATTTATAGTATGTCAAAAGTTCATAAATAACAGAAATAAAACCAATGAAACACCAAAGTAGTAATTAGAAAAAGTTTATTGTGCACACACCAAAAAGACAGTT
Source organism: Ursus arctos (assembly GCF_023065955.2). Lineage (NCBI taxonomy): Eukaryota > Metazoa > Chordata > Mammalia > Carnivora > Ursidae > Ursus > Ursus arctos. The sequence goes on from NW_026623111.1 coordinate 61,067,386, forward strand.
TGCAAACTGGGAATAGTTAAACCAAAATATGGAATGAAGCTTGGGGGCATTGCTTATACAGTGGAAAGGCAATGACTTTTTTTTCTTCACAGCGATTAGTTATAATAGTTGCATTTTCTTAGATAATAGAGAATAGGTTAATGATCATCTCATATCAACTTTGGAAAAGAGTTTATGTTTTGCTTTTGATTTTCAGAGGCTTAAGCAAGAAATGATCTAGGTCAACTTAGTCTTGCAAAATAAGCTAAATTAAGCTTGTGTGACTAAACTTATTTTATCTGCTCAAGGAATTTTTAATGCTGGTCTCTGTTTTTTATTTTAACACTATGTTTAATATCTTCTATGTCTCCTCCCCCAATAACTCTTTTTTATTGTTTTTGAACTTATTTTTCATGTTTTTTTTAATATGAGCTTTTGCATCAGTTTGTCTCATTCCACAAAAAATTTTGTTGTTAATGTTATTAGTTTTGCTTTATGTTTGTGAATTAAGGCCACCTTGAATTTTAATTATTGTTAAGTACTTAGTACTTAGCATGTTGCCAGGCTTATAACATTTAACAAATAAATGTTAGATGAGCAGATGAATAAATAAATGAATACTTTATGGTTTACATGTCTTATAATTTGATTCAAACAGGCATGTCCTTGAATGTGTTTTATTTTAATTAAAAGGTGAAAAGCACATTCTTGTGATAAAAGAAATAATTACAATATTTAAAAAATATTTTTATTAATTTATTTTTTAATTCCAGTATAATTAACATACAGTGTTATATGGGTTTCAGGTATACAATATAGTGATTCAAGAATTCTATACATTACTCAGTGCTCATCATGATAAATGTACTCTTTATTCCCTTTACCTATTTCATCCTTCCTCCTACCCATCTCTCCTCTGACAACCATCAGTTTTCTATATTTAAGAGTCTGTTTTTTTGTTTCCTTTTTAATTTGTACATTTATTTCTTAAATTCCACATATGAGTAAAATTAAATATGGTATTTGTCTTTCTCTGACTGACTTATTTCACTTAGCTTTATACTTTCTAGATTCATCCACATTTTTGCAAGTAGCATTATTTTGCTCTTTTTTTTTTTATGGCTAGATTACTATATGATCCAGTAATTCCACCGCTGGGTGTTTACCCAAAGAAAATGAAAACACTAATTCAAAAAGATATATGCACCCCTATGTTTATTACAAACTTATTTATAATAGTCAAGCTATGGAAGCAGCCTAAATTGTCCATCAATAGATGAAAGGATAAAGAAGTTATTTTATATATATAATATATATATTTTTATTATGTATGTATTATATATATTATATATATTTATATAATATATATACACATATATACACATATATATTTTATATATATATACACACGTATATATACACATGCACAATCACAATATTAACGTATTTTTTAAAGATTCATTTATTTATTTTAGAGAGAGTGAGCAAGTGGAGGGAGGGGTAGAGGGAAAGAGAAAATCTGGAAGCAGAGTTCTTGCTGAGTGCAGAGTCCGACGGGGGCTTCATCCCAGGACCCTCAGATCATGACCTGAGCCGAAATCAAGAGTTGGCCACTTAACTAACTAAGCCACCCAGGCACCTCAACAAGTGTATTTTTGTCTTTTAAAAAAGAGATCTTTATATAGAAATATTAAGAAACAACCACCAACCTGCTCCAACGGCAATTTTGAGTATATTTTAAAAGGCACCTTTCCGGGGTGCCTGGGTGGCTCGATTGGTTGAGCATCTGGCTCTTGTTTCAGCTCAGGTCATGATCTCAGGATCCTAGGATTGAGCCCCGTGTGAGGCTCTGTGCTCAGTGGAGTCTTTTTGTCCCTCTTGCACCTCCTCTCTCATTCTCTCTCTCAAATAAAAAAATCTTAAAAGCCACACTTTCCTCAAAAACTTTACTATCATTTGATGGAAAATTATCATAATACTCTGATTTATGTAAAAGGATGTTGCTTTATTATTTAAATAAATATACAAATATATGATTTCTGTCATGTGACTAGTTCCCCTTCAGGTCTTGTGTAATAGTGTTTAAAACAAATTTGAGGTGGACTAATGCCATAAGCAATAATAGTGCCATTTCCGAAACCTGAAGAGGACAAGCCTAAATATTAGAAATAGGTAAATTGTTCTCTGGGTTTTTCCTTTAGGTGTTTCCATTAGCATATCTGTACTCTTTTATGACATAATCCCTATATCCTAGCAGAGAAGGTTTACTTATATCCTCTTCCGTGTGTACACACAAAATTCCTTTAATTTTAAGAAGTCCCAGTAGGCTTTTCCATCTCTTTGTGCCTCTTTCACTGCTGAAATGCAGCTGCCTCAGCTATGGAAGACAGCAGCCAACTGGCACAAAACAAGAAGTACAACAGTTGGCAGAAAGGAAATTTTGTTAATGACACCAATAATGTGAGTCAATTTTCCTGTGAAAAACTGCATGATTAAATCTTTGATGGAGCAATGACAAACTTTTCTTTTAGTCATCTCATAACATATATGTTAGTTCTTTCTTCCATGTAATTTTTCAATTTCAATAATATTTCTTGTTTTGAAAAGAAGGGTATAGGGGAAACAAACACCAACAAAAGGTAAAAGCTGTAAACATTGTTTGCCAAACTTTGTGTGTGTGTGTGTGTGTTTGTGAATGTAAATTGTTTTCATCTGCAGTGCCAGGTGATCAATTAGGATTTCCCTGGATTTTTAGGAAGTTTTCCTCACTCATGATTCTGGGTAAAGTTAAAAGTATCGGGTTTGAGAGCCGATGACTGGTGTAGCTACCAGACCCTGTTTTGTTCTTGCATCATAAACTCCATTGAAAGAGTTAAGGAATTGTAATACAGGCATGCACACTGATTCATTGTTTGGATAAGCTCCCATGAGCTTTCATAAGGCACCTAACTCAGCAAGAAACAAACTTGCATAGTGGTTAGAGGCAAAGAATTTGTTGTCAGATGGACCTGGTTCATGTCCTGTCTCTGCTGAAATATTTTAACAAATTAATACACTAACTCTTCTAAATGTTAACTTTCTCATGAATAAAACTGGGATGTGGATATGATAAGAACAATACATTTGGGTTGGGAGGGTTAGAATAGGGAATGCGTAGCATTCTGCTAGCTATTATGTTCATTAAGTAAGGTAGGTCAGGTGTTTACAAATGTGAACTAGGCAAACAAAGTGCAGAAAGTTAATGGAACCATACATTTGTTCTAAGTCTATATGTCATTTCAATTCCTCAGAGAAAATGAGAGTCTAAAATTTAATATTCTGTTTCTTAAATTATCTGTAGACAATGGTCACTGTGGGTTTTCAGGTTTTCTTAGGAGACTTATTCTGGTGCCTCAGAAACAAAACAAAACAAACAAACAAACAAAAAAAACAAAACCCATTGATCCTATAGTAAAAAAAGTCTTGTAGGATATTTGTAGACAGAAAAAAAGCATTGAGCAACTTAGCGGTATTAAGTCAATAAAAATTACGGCAGAAATATCCACGGCTGATTAAACCATTTTCCCTGGAGACAACACTGTTCAATAGAAATTTCTGTGGTAATAGGAGTGTACTATTTCTGTGCTGTCCGATAAACTAGCCACTAGCCACATGTGGCTATTCAGTACTTTGTATTTGTCTAGTGTGATAGAACTAAATTTTCAGTATTATATAATGTTAGTTACTTTAAATAGCCAAGTGTGGCTAGTGGGTATTGTATTGGAGAGCAGAGCTTTATGGTATCCAGTCCACAATTGGAAATATAAATTATTCTAAAAGGAAAGTGTCCCTTCATTTACAATTTTTAAGGATTAATGGTATGCAGTATACCAAAGATGACTTTCTGCTAGGTAATGTTTGTGCAGTCTAATTCTTGAGACCCGATTTGCCAGCATTGAATAAATATAGTTCTGTAAATTTGTTTTTGGGATGTACTGTAGTTCAACAGGACTGAACACTCACCTGACTAGGGCAGCTTGGCTGTGAAACCTTCATTTCCCCCCACCCCCAAGAGCTGTTATAAACACTGGAAAAAAATTGTGGACCATCTGTAGCTGCAGATGGGGATTTGTGGACGGTGTACAAGTTGCAGTCATGGAATCAGCAGAGATGCCCAAAATATGTCATCCAAATTGACCAGTCAGGATGGTGAACAGGACATTATCTTGTTCAGATACTTGGTTTCACAACCCTACCATGGTAAGTGGGCTCTTCATGGGGTCACAGGCTTTTTCTCTTTCCCCATTCTCTGATAATACTATTGCTTTAACTTTCAGCAGGCTGGACTCAGAGACTCAGGGACAGTTTCACAGCATGGGTATCTGAAATACCACAAAATGTACTCCTATTCTCATTTTTTACCATTTGATTTTTGATGCACAAAATAGGTTGTGAGCCAGTGATCTTTTGACTTGTTTGAAGCAATGAGCACTGTGGAAAATGGACTATATTGATTTGGTTATGTTGGTGAAGTATTTTTTATTCATTGTCTTTGAGGTTTTCTTATGTGGAGCCTCTAATATACATCATTTTGCCATGTCAATCTTAAAAGCACATTGAGGCTAATAGATTAAACTGTTTGAATTTGCCGAGAAGGCCATAGTTAAATAGGTAGTTTTCAGCTTCAGACCGTGAGGGCCATTTAAAGAAACTCCATTTATTTGTGAAGCCAATGCCCCTTTCTTTCAGACCTAGAATTTTATACTTCTCTAAGATGATTTGGTTTGATGGATTCATATAACACATTTGTTTAAGATGCCTTGCAGTGGTATTGAACATGGGCCAGTTTGAGGCCATGATTCTGGTAGAATGATCCTACAGAGAATACCAATGTGGAATTAAATAAACCAGACCGCCCGTTGCCTAGGTCTCTACTTGAGAAGGCTAGGCTTGAGGAGACTCTGAAGGAGCACTTTAACTTGGAGAAAGATGTGGAATGTTTCATGAGACTTAGTAGGAAGGGGCTGGCAAAAGTTCAGCCAGCTTCTGGAATACTTGGTTAAGTATAGTTCTCAGAGGACATGGCATTTGTTCTGTGGTCAAGCAGTGGTTGTCGGGCAATTTGGATCTTATCAGGAGGGTTGGAGAGGAACAGTTATGGGCTAAGCCCCTGTGCAAGAGGATGGGGAGGATCAACGGCGGGCGCAAGGACCTGCAAAGGCCACTGTGGAAAATCTGCAGTCCTTCAGCATCTCTCACAGCAAGTTATGCAGAAATGGTGTTTTCTTTCAAGAAAGCAAAATTAGGCTAACATGAAACCCATAGTTCCATGGGTTTTTGTGGACTGAGGAAATACATATTCTAAAGTGGGATCTGAACCAAGCATTCTGGGGGCGCAGTGACTTTGGCCATGCCTGCTGGGAGCACTTACTCTCCACTCTTGTCTCCAGGGGGAGGTTGATTAGAGGATCCCTACTGGCCCTTCTCTGTCCCTGGAGGAGAAGAGTCTGTCCTGAGAGGTGAGTTAGGAGGAGAAGCGAACAGCAGGGCCCAGTCCATCCCAGGCCTGTTTGGAGAGTGCAATCCGGTCAGCTCACCTCAGTCATCAGTGAACTTGGCAGCACAGCTCTGCCCTGTGCTTGTCCAGGTGCCTGTGCCCAGGTGTGTGAATTTCATTCAGGGGAGTGTCAGCCAGCTTTGTGGCTGCAAAAGATCACCCATGTTCTCCAGCCCAACTTTACCAGTAATACAATTGACATTTTGATCTCCATCTGTCTGAATTATGCCTCTAGTTCTTTATTAGTTCCAAACTCAGGACAGCGAACTGGGTGATTTCATTATTGACTTGCCAAACCCCAACAGGTCTAGGAATTCTTGGGATAAGTCTTAAGTAATACTACTTGAATAATACTGCTGGTATGTGAAGAAAAATATATGGGTGTGATCTGGGCCACTTTCTGAATTAACTTCCATTTAATAACAGCAATAGCAACAACAACAATAATAACAACGATAATTAATTAAATACTTAATATGTGCCAGGTGATGGCCTAAGCACTTTTTTTTTTTTGTTATAGAATGTAGACAGCCTAAGCACTATATGTATGTTACCTTGGTTCTTACAACAAATCTATTAGGTGTATATGATTAATCCCATTTTTTTCAGGTGAAACACTGAGGTTTAGAGAGATTGAGTAGCTCGCTCAGGGTCACACTGCTCTAAGTGGTCATTAATGCCACATAGTTTCTCATTTGCTTGAGCTACCTGTCTCCTTGCTCTGGGCTCACCTATGCTCTCAGCGTTCCCTGATGACTCATACACACAGCCACTCTAGAGTGTGGCCTTGAAAAGTGCCTTCACCTTCCTCCTGATTCCTTTGCACTTGCTTTTGTCTTGCTCTAGTTTCATATTCAGACTCAGATAGATGCCTCTGACCCCACTCAGTTTTAGTGAGCCTCTGAACTCTGCTTGTCTCTTTTTATACCTTGACTTTCTGATGCAGTATTTTACTTTGCTCATATCCGTGGCTTTGTGGTCCAAGTTACCTTGGTTATAAATATCAGCTACAATGTTAGCTTTACAAAACTTTGTCTCTTTCTTCCTACAATAGAATATGATTCGGGGGGTTGAGGGAGGATTAAAACTCTTATATACGCAGCTTTCAAAACAGCTATATGATCCTGTCATCAGAATAGAATTATTTCTCTGTATTTGCTTTAGTACAGAGCAATGTCTTTTGCCTTTTGGAGAAAAATACCCAGTCGATGATCATGAGTTGCTGTCAGTGAAGCAAGAGTAGTCAAGGTGAAGCTGAGATACCTGGGCTCAGAGTCGGGTGTCAGGAGGCTGTGGAGGGCATCAGGAGTCCTAATCAGGGTGGAACAGGTAAGACACTGTTGGTGAGCCCCCTAGAGAAATTCAGTTCACATGGTAAATGTCAGGAAAAAGGTCAGGAAGATGTGACATCAAAGCCAGCAGGAGTACATGAAGAGAATTCTGGGAACTGGGGAAGGCCTAGGGTCCCTTTTGAAATCCAAGGCCCACTTTGTTTTGAAGGTGCAGCCCTCTCACTATGGGGTCTGCTAACCATCTCCCAGGTACCAGGACTCACTGTTAATTTTAATTCATTTTGCTCATCTAGACAATCAATGACTATTTATTGAGTCTGTATTATGTGCACAGCACTTTCAGGGAGTCAGTGATCTAGTGAACAAATTTTAGATGCTAATGAGGGAAACAGAGATGAGTAGTCAAAATACAGTGGGGGAAGTGCTTTTATAGGGCTCTTCAGGAGTACCAAGGACGGAGGGACATCTACCCAGCTGTCCTTGAGAGGTCAAGGAAAGCTTCCTTTAGTCAGTGCTGTCTAGTCTTTGACTTATAGGACGAGTAAGGTCACCAAAGTTTGTGGAAAGGACAATGCGTATTCTGGGTAACTAAGAGCCTAAGGGCCTAAGGGGAGAGCATGGCACACTGAAATTACCCAAGGACGTTCAGTTTAGCTCGATCATAGAATGTGATATGAGGAATATCGGGGATTGACTTTGGAGAGGACAGCCTGAGGCAGATTAGCCAGGGCTTATAGCTCATGTTCATGGGTTCTGGAAGCCACTGAAGGATTTTGAGCAGGACAGTGACCTGGTCAGGTGTTTGTTTTAGAGAGGAGGAGCCAGTAGGCAGGCTGCTCTGCTGAGGCTCTTAGGGCCCTGTTCTCAAGTGGTTACATGTAGTGCTGGGAACATGGGACATTTGTCCAAACTGCTACTTAGTAAAGTGTCCAGGCCTCAAAAATCAGTGTCACTTCAGATGATAGCTGCACTTGTGAGCATAGCATAACCTATGGAGAAGTTGAATCACTATGTTGTATACCTGAAACTAATATAACATTATGTGTCAATTTAAAAAATCAGTGTTACTGTTCTGTTGATCGATTGATTGATTGAGGTGTGATTGACATAACTGCTGTGTTTCTTTTGAGTCTTCAGGTTTTGACTTTCAAAATCCCAAGTTGTCTAGAATTCCCAATCATACTTTCCTGTTCTGGATATTAAGATTCTGAATCAGGTGAACAACTGTAAAACACCCCAAGCCCATCCTCACCCCTAACAGAAAACAGAAAAATCCCTTTCAACTTAAAATGGTATTCAGGAAATGATTTTTAATTCTTATGTTTAAGTTTAAAATCTAAAAGCTTTGATTTAAAGTCTACTGAATACAGTTTCAGGAATTGAATGGCTTTTTAAAATGAGCTTAGGTTTAAGATAATATTTAGGACTTTACATTCATGTTCTTCAAGCAGCAAATCACATAAGGCTTTACTAAAGCAATCTGGCTACAAATTATAAAAAACAGTTTTTAAACAAATTTCAAAAGATTTTTTTTGTCAGTATGATTTCAAATATGCAAAAAGAAAAAATAGTTATTTGCTTTAATAAAAGATTCTTTGTCTGAATAGTCTATGGATTATTGTTTTTTAAAATATTATATTCTTTTTTTCAACCCAAATTCCCTAGATGAGTGTTCTTGCCTGTTCAGGGTTTTTGTGTTGAACCATGAGCATTTGTTTGTATACATATGAATTTCTGTGTGTTTAAATATCATCCACAAAGAGAGGCAAAGCATAAATATATTTGGGGCCATAGTTTAAAATTGATGAAACTACACACAGAAAAGAGGAGGAATGTTTGATGTTTCCTCTCTGCTTCCTCTCCTCTTGCCCCTACATCTCTCTCTCTACCTCCTGCTCTTTCTCCCCACACTTCTCACCCTTACCACTGGTCCTGCCCTGCCCAATAAAGCCTCTGCACCTTCCTGCTTGTAATTTGTCGCTAATCAGCTGTCACTGTCATAGCCATGATGAGAGGTTCATCTCCGGCTGAGGGTAATGGCCTTAAAAGTCACAGAGTCAATGTCAATGGGATCGCTCCAATTCAATCACTGAGCTGAATGAGGGATGGCACCTGCTGACATTAGCACTCATTTTGAGCTCAAGCATCTGGGCCCCAGTAAATAACCATCAGTGGGTGGGTCTGGGGGACAGGTCATTAGCCCCACGAAAAATAAATATCGCTTCCCTTGATGGCTGCAAGTAATTTAGCTCAGACGAGGAAATTTCACCCTAGATTAAGTATGATGAGCCAATATCAGTCAGAGGAGGCCAAACAGTGAGAGCTTGATGAGATAGAGGGAAATTTATATTCAGCTGGCTGCATGTGAGATGAGCTCAAAGAAACGACTTACCCTTCCAGCCCATCTTCATGTGCACACTCAGTGGTGGGCTTATCTTATTGCTTGCCTTTGTTGCTTAATTTGGGGGGGGGGTTGAGGTGGAGATTGGAGGCTAGACTAGGGTGAAGAAGGAGAACAGGTTTCAGATTTTTCCTACTTTGCTTTTGTGATTTTGTCCTCTAGCATGTAATGTCACAGCTTAGCCCTTATGCCAGCACTTGGCTAGTGGAAGGGCTTTGCCATGCCTGCCGGCTTTCACATGCAGACCTCCCCTCCTGAGAGAGCAGACCCAGCTTTAATTGTTTTGGAGGCCCTGGAGGCTCCTTTCCAACACTAGTAAATGGGTTGGAGAGAGAGGTAAGGTAGGGCTGGATCCCTCCTTTTTGATCCTTGGGCATGAAGAGCCACCACCCTCAATTCACAAGAACATCTTTTTATTTGTCCCACTGATGTGATCCATCAAATCCAGAAGGGTTATTAATAGAAGGTCTTTATTAGAAGCAGTTTAGCTCATTTTAGAATCATATTTTATATCTGTAAGGACCTGCCCTCGGTCCACCCTCTCCCTCTTTGAAGTAGATATATCTCAAAGCTGGGTGAATCGGGTTCCCAAGCAGTCTTTTGCGATAGTACTGGAGACAATATTATTTCTTTTGCCACTCCCTTTGATAACAGAACTTGGAAGATTTCAATAGGCATGTGCCAGCCACTAAAACATTTTCTAAGTCATATGCTCACCTGATAATCAGCCAAAAATTCTTTAGTATTTTTAAAAAGCAAGATTTTTTTACCTGACCTGTATATCTGAATTTTGTTCTTATAATTCTGAAAACAATTTCATTACAGAGACATGGGCTATAGTAGCATGGACACCTGGAGGATGGTAAAGCCTGTGTGCACAGATAGTAGAAGGGAAATCTTGCACAGAGGCATGGGATTCAGAGGAACTCTTACTTATAAGAGGACAGGATCAGTGAAGACCTCTGTGAAAGCTCTTACTCTCATAAAAGCTCAATAAATATTTCTTGACTGAAATCATAAAGACTGCCGTGGTGACCAAATGCATCTCATATAGGAACTTTTGTTTAGTCAGAACAATGATCACAATTTTATATAGAAGGATACTTGGGTGATTATTTGTTTTTGACCTATAGTGAATATTCAGTGAATATTTGATGAATGAAGGTTAAACAAATACTTGCTTTAAGTTTTCTCTTCTGCACTGTGCATTCCATAGGAGCGAAGACTGTGTCTTTGACTGCTGTATTTCTGTGTCTAGCTCAGTGAATGCTATGTAATAGGTGCTCAGTAAATATTTCACAGAAGAATTAAACTTTTTGTTGAGCACTTCTTATATGTCAAGTACTTTGTGAGGGACTAAAACACATGTATACAAACTAGAGTTTATTATTTAATTGAAGAAGAAAGCTATCCATATATAAGAAAGTTAAAGAAGAAAGCATGTGCTGTACATACCTGTTTTCTATAATATAATCTGATGTTGCATTTGTGTTTACCAAAATGTAAGATGAATTAAGAGACTACTATGGTAAAACTAAGGCTCTTGAATTCCTGTAAGAAAGAAAATATACTCCTTGATCTATGGAAATTTGAGTACGGTGATTTATATTTGATTCTTATTAGGTAAATGCCCCCAAGATATACTCTTGTTGAACCTGTAAGACTATTAAAGCTCTTCTACTCCTTTAACTAGTAGATTATTTCAGTGAATTGAGATCCACAACTTTGTGATATGTGTTGAGAAGGTATTTATCAATCATTCAGATGAGAGAGAGAGAGGAGTTAGAGAGTTGCTCAATAGTGCAGACAAAGCCAAAAATAAAGCCCAAGTCTTTATCACTAAACAGGTAAGGGAATAAGGGGGTGGTTTAAGTGTTAAATCAAGTGTTTAATTCATCCACAGAGTACTATATTATCATTGTTGTCATTAAAAGTACCCTCTTGGACAGAAATGCAAAATAAAATTTATAAATCATTCTCTTATTATAGCTTTTATTATAGATACCTTTGTATGCTCCTATTAAGAAAAAAGTTACTAATTGGCTAATACTTTCTAGAACCATAATGGATGAAGTTTTCCGAGTCAGGTGTTTTTTTTGTTTTTTGTTTTGTTTTTTCCTTTTTTTAAACATACTAACTGTGCTTCTGGCAGGCTGAGTGAAGAGGTAATTAAAAACGGCCCCATACTCCCTATTTCAATGATTTGAAATCAAAGAAAATTTTTTCTCTACAGGAATCTTTGATATAGCAGATCCTATTGATTGGATTGCTTGTATTTTTACTTTTGAGGGAAATTAGATTACTCTGATTCTATACTTTTGGTTGTTTTGGAAAAAAGTTCAAAATAATTTTTATGGCTTGTATTTTTTAAAATGTAGAATTGAGTATTTCTAAGTTTTAATAATAAGTTCATAATAATTTTAGGAATTTATTTTCTTGTTATTGGACAGAGTATTTATATCTATGATGAATGTTGTGATTAATAATATTTATCTTGAAAATGTTTATCTTATACTAATATTTTACAAGATGTATGTGTGTAGATTTATGTTTTGTATACCAAAGTGGAAGTTGTTTTGGAATCAAATGTTGCTGTTTGTATGACTTGCAGGTTGTCTGTTTTTTCTGATTGTCCTCCTTCAATCTAAGAAATTACTGTTAAAGTGTTGCTTTCTGATGTGGAATCTACAGAGGCTCAGGGATTTAATTTCTTGAATATTTATCTTTGGCTTTTAATGCTTTGGATAATCACAATATTATTTAGCCTCACTTGGTAGCTGAAAATTGATTATTTTCATTTGGTTTTCTAATTTCAAGAAAGTTTTGTTGCCAAAAGGTAAAAGGTAGTAGAGTCAAAGTTTTAAGGCTGCTGACAGATATATATATTCAAAATTTGTGACTCAGATTTGGTAACTTCAGTATGTGGGCCAGTGTTGTAGCTAAAATAGTCTTATGTCACTCAGAGTTATTTGAATGAATTAAAGCCAAGTATTGAGTGTGTGTGTGTGTGTGTGTGTGTGTGTGTGTGTGTGTTAGATGGAGGGGAGAGGAATGGGAAATTAATTGTCTCTTCACATTCTGAATACTTCCACCAACCTTCCTTGTCTTCATATTCCTCTACCCACTTTCACCTGGGAGAGAAAGATTTGGGGCTAGGTGGAGGAAAAGAAAAAAAAAAAACAAGAGGAAAAAAAAGTAAATAAGAGAAAGAAGAAAGAAAAAGCAGTTGGAAAAGCAGAATTAAATATAGAATAATATAGAAAAACTCAACAACAGATTGACCTGGTACAAAGACTCCTGTAAGGAGTGGGATTATCGTATTCTAGAGGTCAGGGAACAAGATGCTGTGCACTTTACATAGATCATCCTATCCCATCTTCACCATAATCTATTATTCCCATATTATGTATGAGAAAACTGAGGCTCAAAGAAGTTAAGTAAATTGTCCCAATTCACATGAGTAATAAAAAGCCATATCACACTTGGATCCCAGGTCTCTTTGATTCCAAAGCCTGTGCTTTTAGCCACAACATTAAGTATGCTTGTTCAGTTGAATTGAATGTACAGTGATGCAGGTTTTGCTTTAGGTGATTTGGTGTATGTGACCACCTATGATACAGAGAATGACTGGAATATGGATGTCAGAATGGCTTTGGGAAATGCATGTTTTAGGCCGTATCATTGGAAGAAGAGTTTTTTGTTTTGCTGAAAAGTAGGAGAATATATTATGTTTTGAAAGTTTGGCAGAGAAGTTGATACAAGTGGTGACTGTGGTTATTTTCAACCATATGAAACAACACCATTATGGAGGAGATGAAAGGCTTTTCCTTTAGTTTTAGATAATAAGGGCCTTCCGGTTTCCTTTTCTTTGAGGGAATGCATACCCTCTTCCTAAAGCCTAAAATCGAAGGATGAGAATGCAATAGTGCTATGCATCCTAGATTTTATTAAAATGTGGCCACTACTAGATTATTTAGGAATTTGGACTTAATCATGTTCCTTGGCTTTCTTCTCCTTTTCACTCTTGTTTTGGAATTTAGGATATATCACTTTTTTTTTTCTGATAAGTGACCACAGGATGTGTAACATTCAGCTTTGCTAGTTGTTACCAGATGTTAATAGGAGAAAATAAAGGTCACATTCGTGGTGAAATGCATTTAGGGATAATTTGTATATTGAAACTTTCCATGTTTTACCTCTTCTCTTTTTACACAGAGTCCTGAGAATTCTTTATTTTGTAAGTTTGAAAATCAGCACTAAATGTTTTCCAGCAACATTTGTAAGCACCCCTCCCCCACAATAATACCAGCCCTTTGTCCCTCAGACTCACTTTACAGAGCAGAGCTCATTAAATTTTCAGAGCTTGTATGGTTTTTCTTAATCGAGTGGATGGTGTTGCTATGATATGGTGATGCTATATGGTAGACTGGACCTAGGTCAGAGCAATGATGTAAGTAAACCCAAAGATAATTGGACTAAATTAGGAATTTGTAGATTCTAGTAGTAAATATGTTTCCTAAAAGAAGTTATATTTAAAACGTTTTTCAAGGCAAACCCTATACTAAATCCACCAGAAGGATTTTGCTTTTAAAAATAACCCTCCAAGGGCACCTGGATGGCTCAGTCGGTTAAGCGTCTGCCTTCAACTCAGGTCACGATCCCAGGGTCTTGGTATTGAGCCCTGCATCGGGTTCCTTGCTCAGCAGGGAAGCTGTTTCTCCCTCTTCTTCTGCCTGCTGCTCCCCTTGTGCTCTTTCTCTTTGTCAAATGAATAAATAAAATCTTAAAAAAAAAAACAAATCTCCAAAACCAGTTTCTAAATATCATAATTTAAAAGAGTATATTCTCTAAATGTATTCATTTTAGAAGTACCATTTCTATTTATTTTGAGTTTCAGTGGCCCATCCTGTAAATATGATGATAATGATGGGGGTACAGATTAGCAGCATAAATACAAGTTTCATTGCAGGATAGTATTAGTAATAATAAATTACTGCAGCAATTTTGTTGTAAGTTTTTGAAATGAGATTTGGGGGTATAGAAATTAAAAGACTTTATCAAAAAGAAAAGATTTAAATTAAAAATATATTTTTATATTTCTCTTTTATTTGTAAATCTTATTTACATTGTCCCTCCTATTCTGTAATAGCTGGCATTTATTATGATTTGATATCTGTCTGCAGTGTTTGTGCATGAGAAAGTAATGAACAAAAACAGTTGACAAAGTCATCACGATAAAGAGGTTGATGATGAATTGATTGCCATTACACAGGTATTGTGTGCATCCTACCAGTTGACATTTTGAACTTCTCCCCTAATGCAGGTTGCTTTCTCTCATCTAAGAAACAGATAAAAGTCAGGCATTCCCAATTAAGCCTGGTGAGATCCCATACCTTCTAATTACAGGCTAACTTACTGTGTCTAACTGTAATAGACATTTTGTTAGCAAATTGCTTTGAACACCCAAGTATGCCCAATAAAGCAAATAGGAAAGTATTAGAATTACTAGCAAAAGTGTTCAGTGTGTTAAATTTTACTATTGAATGGTTTATGGTAATCTCTTAGAGTCACGTACATTTTCTTTCGCTTTTCTTTTTAAAGGATGTTGTAGTTTGGCCAGTAGTAGCAAGACTGAGTTTAAAGTGATAGGAAGGAAAACAACAACAAAAATGACTCACCAATGAAAAGGACTCAGAAGAATTGCAAGAATATTGTAGGAAGGAATTCATGTTTGTAGTGATTAAAAGTTGTGGTAGGAGATTGATACCAAAAAAGCTCACATAAATTTCATCAAATTGTATAATCAGGATTGCTGCAAAGAGTGGATTGGGGATTGAGTTTGTGTAAATCAGAATAAAATAAGTTTTATTTTAGTTTTTGAAGCTATTCTGTAGCATTTCAAAAAGATTTTATTTTTTATTTGTCAGAGAGAGAGGAAAAGAGAGATAGAGCACACGCAGGGGGAGGAGCAGGTAGAAGGAGAAGCAGGCTCCCTGCTGAGCAAGGAGCCCAATGTGGGACTTGATCCCAGGACCCTGGGATCGTGACCTGAGCCAAAGGCAGATGCTTAACAACTGAGCCACCCAGGCGTCCCAATTCTGTTCCATTTTTCTTCTGTTCGAATTTTATGTTGAGGGTGAGTCAAAAGATTCAAATTTACATCATTGTAATACTGATAAAATGGCAAAATGTGAGATTATGGAATGTAAGTCTCATAAATGAATTGCATTCCAGTTGTTTTATTTTTAGACATTTTGCAGAGACACATACAAAGCCACTGATAAACTAGAGAATGGCTGTTGTTCAGCCATCTGTTGCACAACGTATCTTTTCTCTTACTTTTTTCTACTTTCATTAACATTGGTTTCTTGTAGTACTTTCTGTACCCTTCGTATTAGGATCAGGGATACCAGATTATCATCTACTCTAGACATCTTTGGCAAGTTAATATTCATTGGATTCTGACTCTAGAGATGGGGTTAAATTCATCCTTTCACATTTTGGTTCTAGACTTGTCCAACAAGCTCTTGGCAATAAGTCTGAGAAGGGTTCGCCAGTAGACTCTTTGTATATATGCCACCTTTGCTCTGCACTACTTTTTGTTTAGATTTAAATTTAAATTTAACCGACGTTCATTGAGCTCTTATTCGTTCTCTTTCTGTTCTTTAGTTTGCAAGGTAGTTTACATGGCCCTTTATAGTTTACAGGGAATATGGAGTCTGTATAGCTCTTTACAGTTTCTAAGGAGTATTCATATATCTATTCTCATGTGACATTGGCTTTATGAACACATGTGAATAGCACAATTCCTACACTAAAGAAGCTTACAATCAATTTGAAAAGGTAATCATTAACATAAATGACTTATCACTCCATTATGGAACTTCAAAATAACGCTAAGAGGAGATTTGGAAAAGACATAATAAAGTTTAAGTACATATCAAATTTGATACTTGCTTAAATAGAAATAAATACATGGGCTCACTTTTAGATATTTGGAAATTTTATCTAAAGTCCTCTCTATTTTATAATTTCTACATCAGATACTTTGTATTAATAATGGAGATAATAATACCTAACTCTCGTAAAACATGTGATACTTTTTAAGGAGCTTTTAAATCTTGGATTTCATTTTATCCTCATTAATGTGATAATCTGCTGAGGTTCTTTTTTGTCATTGATTTGATTACAATTGCTACACAGCAAGAAGAGAAATGGAATCACACTACATTAGATCCTGAAGGAAATATAAAGATAATCTAATCTAATGCCTTTATTTTAAAAATGAAACTGAGGCCAAGGTTAAGTGACTCATCTTAGGTCACATTGCTAGTTAGAGCCAAATCCTCTGACATTAAATCAATCACGGTTTCTACCAAATCACACTGCTGCCATCCAATATGGGCTTTTCAGGTCTTCTGCCATGGAAAACCCATGAGTTTAGGCATAAATTATCTAGTTTGACTTCTGTCCTACCCAAATGCACTGCTCACTGCTTCCTCTTTCTTTCCTTCTTGCCTCCTCTCCTTCTGTTTTTTTCTTCTTATTAGGATATTGTCATACATCTATACTAGACAACCATCTATAGAATCTGTTTCATCTTTGCTTGCTAGTGGACATGGGAGTTGAAACTATTTGATCTTGATACCATGGTATTGGAATGTCTGTTCTGGATATTTGAATATTAAAATTTTCCATTTCTAGAACAGAGAAGGTAGGCTTATGAAATAGACATAGAATTTTAACACTTGAGTAAGATCCTCAAGAATTTTTATTGCTGAAAGAACATATTAATAATGGCTACCTGTAAGCATAGATACCAAAAGTATTTCCGATCCATGGTTAATCTAATATGGTATTCTGTCTGTCAGGGATATCAACAGAAGTTTGCTGTAGACTCCCATTGTAACCTTCAAAAGGTAAATGTAGGCCAAACTTTTATTACAGTGGTAGGGTGGGGACACTCTGGGTTCAGATCTCACATGCATGAAAGGCCCCAATTTAGACTTTTAAGATCATGTGTATACAGTCTCAGAGATATGCTGACAGCTTTGAAGGGTTGTTCATCATAAACCTTAGCCTGTTGTTCCCTTACCACACTTCAGTACTTCCCTATGAGTTTTAAAATCATAGAATTATCTTATGACTAGCTCAGTCATATTACATTGCATGTTTTTCTGCTAAACATGTTAATTTGTCAAATGTGTCCCTTTCAGGGGCACCTGGGTGGCTCAGTCGTTTAAGCGTCTGCTTTTGGCTCAGGTCATGATCCCAGAGTCCCAGGATGGAGCCCCGCATCAGACTTCCTGCTCATCAGGGGGAGTCTGCTTCTCCTCTGACCCTCCCCCCTCTTGTGCTCTCTCTCTCAAATAAACAAAATATTTAAAAAATGCATGCATTTTACATGTATACTATAATGTTTTTTTTTTTTAAATTTTTAAATGTATTTACATTCTCAGTAAGACGTGGCACAGACTGTTTTAAACTTTGGTAATCCATTTATTTTGTATTTAATTCCTCTTATAGTCCTGTTACAGATTTATATGTAAGTTGATCTGAACTGTTTTGTTTAGATTAAGTCTGCATTTGTTCTCTCTAAACATATCCTCAGTAATATAGGTTATAGTCCTACTAACTATGCTGAGAAATATCTTATTTAAAAGTTCCATCCTTTTGCCTTTGGTGAGATTCAGTCCCAGTTTTCCATGCTGTGGTAACTAAGTCACCGGTCACCTATATATCCTTTGTGATTCTATAAATTTGAGTAATATGTCCTATGTGCTTCTTAGTTATAAAAATGGAATATGCCAATACCCATGACTTTTTAGGTGCTATCCCTGAAACTTTTAAAATATCGTTAGGTTTAAAATGGCATCTGAATAGGAAACAAACAGGGTTGGTGGAGGCTCCAGAGAGGGGTTAGGGGATGGGGTAACTGGGGGCTAGACATTAAGGAGGGCACATGAGGTAATGAGTACCGGGTCTTATATAAGACTGATGAATCACTGACCTCTACCTCTGAAACCAAAAATACATTATATGTTAATTAATTGAATTAAATAAAATGAGAAAAAGTGTCATGTGTTTTTTTTTTTTTTTAAAGATTTTATTTATTTATTTGACAGAGAGAGAGACAGCCAGCGAGAGAGGGAACACAGGCAGGGGGAGTGGGAGAGGGAGAAGCAGGCTCCCAGTGGAGGATCCCAGGACTCCGGGATCACGCCCTGAGCCGAAGGCAGACGCTTAACGACTGAGCCACCCAGGCGCCTCGTCATCTGGTATTTTTGATCCACAGTCACATTGTTCCAGAAATTAGCACACTATTGTTGTAGAGTATTTTTATTCAATGTCCTTTTTTTTTTCATTGTGCAAAAATAAATCAAACTGGTTTTGAACATTATCAAAAATTTTAAAAAGTTTAAAATAGCAAAAATCTTGTAAGTCTAGTCTTTGAGTTTCAAGGTTGACATAATTACAAAAGTAAGGCAAAAGTGTTATAAAAAATTCAAATCATCAAAATTTGCAAGGTAAAACATCAAAATTGTCCCCCATTCCTCAAAACAATTTTCATCATCAATAACTTGGTGGGTATCTTTGCACATTTTTTCTGTGTTGTCATACAAATGCTTGTTAGGTCTTTTTTTTTTTTTTTTTTTTTTTTTTTTTAAAGATTTTATTTATTTATTTGACAGAGATAGAGACAGCCAGAGAGAGAGGGAACACAAGCAGGAGGAGTGGGAGGGGAAGAAGCAGGCTCATAGCAGAGGAGCCTGATGTGGGGCTCGATCCCATAACGCGGGGATCACGCCCTGAGCCGAAGGCAAATGCTTAACCGCTGTGCCACCCAGGCGCCCCAAATGCTTGTTAGGTCTTACCATTAAGTTATACTTATTTGAAGATGGTCAAAGTGAACTGTTGAATAAGACAAGATTTCATTGCCTATTCTTAAGTAATTTATATTCTGTAATTGCTTCTTTCCAAACATGTCTTGAAATCACTGACAACAATACCAATGATGGAATTTTAATGTAGCAGAAATAGCCCCAAATGCTGCAACAAAAATCCTGAATTTTGGCACTTACTAGCCTCACTAATGGTATAACTGAGTAAATCATTGATTTCCTTTTGCTCATTTCTGAGATGTCTTTCATTTTCATAGTTCTACTAATTCTCTTACCAAATAAAGAACACTTATATATAATAATGCAAAATTTAGAAAATTTCTGCCTAAGGAATCACATGGCAAAAATAAACCTGAGTAATTTATTTTTTTTATTATTTATTTATTTTTAAAGATTTTATTTATTTATTTGACAGAGAGAGAGAGACAGCCAGCGAGAGAGGGAACACAAGCAGGGGGAGTGGGAGAGGAAGAAACAGGCTCCCAGTGGAGCAGGGAGACCAATGTGGGGCTCGATCCCAGGACCCTGGGATCACGCCCTGAGCCAAAGGCAGACGCTTAACAGCTGAGCCACCCAAGTGCCCCTAAACCTGAGTAATTTGTAATGGGAGGAAGTGTTCAGTATTGACTGTGCTTTGGGATAAAGCAGATAGATTTATATTATGAGTCACTGTAACACCTACACTCATTAAACTATAATCTTAGTTTTGAACATACTTTAGTTTTTCTTTAAAGAAAAAATGTTTCAAATTTTTCTTTGAAGAAAAACCTGTTTCAAGTTTTTTTTTTCTTTAAAGAAAAACTTGAAACAGGTAAATAAAACATAATTAGAGGAATTTCATTATGAAGGAATTGATTTTGTCTATATTTATGTTTGTATTGTGACTCTCTTTGTAAAGCCATTACATAAATTCTAAAGGACTGTAAGATTATAAATTCAACTTGTATTTAGAATTAAAAGTTGCAAATATAATGAATGTAGGGTTTTAGTCTATTTCATATTGCTAGTGTTAGAAAATGAAATCAAGATGCAGAAAATGTCCACAAATCTGAGGAGGTCTAGTGGATATGTCCGAAGAATTTCAGGTATAATTAGATAAAAATATAATTATAAAAAGACAGATATCTTTAATAAGCTGACATCCCCATCCGTATTTTATGAAATGTGAAGATGGAAACTATATTACTCACTCCCAAATTTATTCAGAATTTACACTCTTCTTCATTAGAGGCAAGTATCAAATTTGATGTCTCTCAGGGTTGTAATAGAACATTGCCAATGTATTTTTTATAATATTAAAACTGAGTATAGGCTGATTGAAACAAAAATGATTCCATAGTGTATGGAAAGACATTCTGCCTTAATGGGTAGAAGAAAAGCCTTGGAGAATTGCGTTTTATTCTCTCTTCTCTTGTACCCCATTTATACAACTGTGATAGCTGGTACATTGTCCTTAGGTTTTCCTTAACCAGTTTAAGGCAGAAAAGAAAAGTAGGCATTTAGATACCTGTTAGGGACATTTTCTTTTTCAGTGGTGGTTTATTGCAATACAGTTCTGATGTTAATCGTCCAAAGTTAGCATCCGACACCGCAGGTTTAAGGACATGGTCCCTAATAAAACTGCCCTCACATGAGATAGCAGCTGAATATTTGGGGACTGTGGGCCAGATGCACATCTGACCCACTGACTCCAAATCCAGAGGATTCTTGGAACCCCCTTGAGATTCAATAATTCACTAGAATAACTCACAGAACTCATATACTTATAATTATAGTTTTATTACCAAGGATACAAATCAGGACCAGTCAAATGTAGAGACACATAGGGCTGTCTCTGGGAGGATCTTGAATGCAGAACTTCCCTGCTTTCCCCCATGGGAGTAGGGGGCTTTGAACTCCTGCACATTAGTGCATTCACCAACCAGAAAGGTCCCTCAGGCTTCAGTACCCAGAGTTTTTATTGGGGTTTCATTATGTAGGCATGGCTGATTGAATCATTGTCTACATAACTGAATTCAATCTTCAATCTCTAGAGGTTGGGAGGGCAGGCTGGTATCACAGATCAAAGCCCTGATCCTCCGAGAACATGGTTAGCCTGCAAGCTATTTAGGGTTCCACCATGAGTCACTTAGCATAAACTCAGGTATGAGACAAAAAGCTCATGAATATCAAAGACATTCCTTTTTCTTAGGAAATTCTAAGGATTTAGAGTCTCCTTCCACGAAACAGGGACAAAGGCCAGTCAAATTCTTGATTATATAACAAGTTACTATGCTCCAAAGCCCTTGCTTTAAAAAAAAAAAAAAAAAAAACTTTGACTATGATTGACACACAATATCACATTATTCTCAGGTGTTCAACATAGTGATTCAGCTTCACTATATGTTATTCTGTACTCATCACAAGTGTAGCTCCCGTTTGTCACCATATAACACTATTATAATACCACTGACTATATTCCCTCTGCTGTGCCCTTTATTCACATGACTTACTCATTCCCTAACTGGAAGCCTGTACCTCCCACTCCCTTTCACTCATTTTGCCCATCCTCCCACTCTTGATCTCTTCTGGCAACCATCAGTTTGTTCTTTATATTTATCAGATTCTGCTTTTTGTTTATTCACTTGTTTTTTAGATTCCACACATGAGTGAAATCAGATGGTATTTGTCTTTGTCAGTCTGATTTATTTCACTTAATATTTCACTTAGTATGATACCTTCTCAGTCCATCCATGTTGTTGCAAGTGGCAAAAAAATATTCATCCTTTTTTATGGCTGCGTGATTTTCACGCGCACGCGTGCATGTGTGCGTGTGTGTGTGTGTGTGTGTGTGTCATCTTTATTCATTTATCTGTTGATGAACACTTGGGTTGTTTCCATATCTTGTCTATTATATATAGAAGCAACACACTTTCTTTAAAACATTAGTACAGATCTTCGTCAATTTACAACGGGGTTATGTCCCAATAAACCTATCACAAATTTAAAATATCTAAGTAAAAAATGCATTTAATACACCTAAGTTATGGAGCATCAGAACTTAGCCTAGCCTACCTTAAATGTGTTCAGAACACTTATATTAGCTTACAGTTGGGGAAAATCAAATAACACAAAATCTGTTTTATACTGAAGTATTGAATATCTCATGTAATTTATTGAATACTGTACTGAAAGTGAAAAACAGAATGGTTGTATGCACACAGAATGGCTGTAAGTGTATTGGTTGTTTACCCTTGTGACTACATGGCTGACTGGGAACTCCTGCCACTAACCAGCATAATGAGAATATTGTATAGCATATTGTAACCCCTGGAAAAGATTGAAATTGGAGGTTTGGTTTCTTCTGAATGTGTATCACTTTAACACCATTGTAAAGTCAAACAATCCTAATTTGAGCCATCCTAAATTAGGGATTACTATTTCTACTATCTATGCACCATAAACTAGTCATAAAGTCAGACATTCTGGTTATTTTCTTCCAGGATACCTGAAAGTATACAGTTTCCTTCTCTTCCAATCCATTCTTTCCAATCCTCCACAGTCTGGTTGGAGTATGAAATACTGTTCTAATATTGGTAACTTTTTTCTGAGAAAAACTGTGAATCAATATGGGTTTCTAGGCAAGGTCTAAAGAATTGAGGCTTGGGGCACCTGGGTGGCTCAGTCGTTAAGCATCTGCCTTTGGCTCAGGGCGTGACCCTGGAGTTCTGGGATCGAGCCCCAAGTCGGGCTCTTCTGCTGGGAGCCTGGTTCTTACTCTCCCACTCCCCCTGCTTGTGTTCCCTCTCTCGCTGGCTGTCTCTCTCTCTGTCAAATGAATAAATAAAATCTTTTTAAAAAAATAAAGGATTGAGACTGAGAACAACTTCTAATTGTAATAAATATTAAAAATATCTGTTCTCGGTGGTCCCATGCTTCTCTTAATATTTATTGACTTCAAATGTATAATTGTTGTAATTGCTACTATAAATCATAGCAAAATGGTCCATGGTCAGAGTGGATCTGATTTGGCTTTACCTATGCATGTGTTCTTATGATGAGAGAGGTGTGGAAATAGACTCATCACTTCATCATTAAAGTATACCGGAAGAACAGACTGATACAATCAAATGGTTACTTTAGTTTGGTCCCAGCTCCACTAATGTGGCCTCTTGTATAGAATAACATTAAAAAATTACCAACAGTTTTTTAAAGATTTTTTAATTTATTCATTTGATGCAGAGAGAGAGACAGTACAAGCAGGGGGAGTGGCAAAGGGAGAGGGAGAAGCAGATTCCCTGTTAAGCAGGGAACCCAACACGGGGCATGATCCCAGGACCCTGGAATCATGACCTGAGCTGAAGGCAGACGCTCAACCTACTAAGCCACCCAGATGCCCCACTAACAAATTTGATTGGCTGTTGAGTTAGGTCAGGTTGGCTTCCATGATGTGATTCATTTCATTAAATTTTGTTGCCTCAGGATTATTGTTTCCTTTTCAGGGAAACTTAAAAGGGGGAGCACTACGGGAATAACTAAAAGTCCTAATTTCTCATGGAATTTTTAACCTTAATGGAACCAACCAAATTAAGATTTAAAAATATGCAAAATTCATTTTCTATTTTTGAAAACCATTTTCTAACTCAACCCATGTATTTCCTCTTGGTAGTGGTTGGATGGCAATCATGTATGCTTTTATGGTTTGTGGAGTTCTTAGAAGTCTGAACTATGCCACATGCTGAGTGTTATGAGACGAAAATGTGTCAGCCTTGATGTTAGGCCCAGGGATATTAAATGTACTGGTCATGAAAAGCCTCTTTAGATCAGACAACAAATAGTAGGTATTATTACTACTATTATCCATGCAGGGTTTGTTAGGAGAGTAAGAGACAGACAGGTACTGTATATTGAAGTAATTTATTTGTTGCTAATAACTAACATTATATCTATGGTTTAGAATCATGGTTTATTTTGGCCAAGAAATTCCAATGAATCTCAAGGGAAAAGAGAGCATAGAGGAAAAACGTGGATATCTCAAGGTTTGAGAACTGACTGACTCTTAACATTCACTTTGTGTTGTGGGCAAGAAATTAATATTTGGTTGGAAAATGATAGCAATTTGGAGGGAAGTACAGAACTGCATTTATTTTGTGTTTGGCGGCTCTATTACTCAACACTGTGAGCATATATATATATATTTTTTTGGTACGAAAATGAATGTTTCTTTTGTGGGAGGGTGCCATTTTATGTGATGTTGAAATTACTCCCCTACAAACTGTATTTTATCTTGGGAAGTGATTGGTGTCAAAAGCATTGCTTGTATCAAGATATATGTACAGAGTGGCGCTTGCTCAGTAATATATGGTGCCCTGATGGTTTATGTTGATGGCGTACTGGCACAGTTTGCATTAGCCATTCTTTTATACCTTGAACTGTAAGGTGCAATAGCTTCTGGATTTATATTTGTAAGACTTTTAACCATTTAGGGAGTTCTTTGACACGTAGCACAGTTGATGCAAGTCATAAAAATAACATCAGCAAACAACAAGAACAACAACAACTGTTATTGTTATTATTTTTAACAGCTTACACTTGAAAGGATGCCCTTGTGAAGTAGATTGGTGTAATGATTAAGCACCTGGCTTCTGGAGTCAGACTGCCCAGGTTTGAATCCCAGACCTGCTAGGCAAGTTGCTTTATCTTTTTGTGCTTTAGTTCCCTGATTTTTAAAATGGAGGAAAGAATAGAAGGAGTGTTTTGGGGGACTATATGAAATAATACACAGAAATACATAGAATGGTAAACTATTTATTTAATGGTGATGCTTTGCAACATCTCTAGTCCTTACAGCAACCCTGACAAGTTATTTTTTCCTCCAAATTGTGGATATAGAACTGAGTCTCAGAGAAGTTAAATGACTTGCCTTGAATACAGAGACTGAAGGTTAGGGGTGGTTGCCTTCGATTCTTGAATTCATTTCACTAAGTTTTGTTGGTTTAGGATTCAAGCTATTATTATTCCTTTTTAAGTGAAACTTTAACAAGGGAGCACTGTAGGGATATTTAATTCCTAGTTTTTCATGGAATATTTTTTAATGGTAATGGAACCAAATATCATATAGTATGCTGAAAGAAACCATTATCCAGCCTACAAATTGTTTTGCGGGGAGAGAGGATTAATATTATTATTGAGACATAGTGTAAAATTTATGTAGTTGGGTTAAGTTGGAATTTATTTATAATTTAGAGAAAGTTAGAAGAATTTTTTGAGCGTGGATGTTGCACACAAACTGTCACGCACACCCTACAGCCAACTTAAATTACATGCACCTTGATTATCCAATCTGAGTACCAGCCCTGGTAAATCTTACTTTAAGCTCCTATTGACATAAATACTTTGCTTAATGAAATAATTTATGGAGATTATGAAAAAAGTGTATCTCTCTTTGAAACTGTTCTTCATACTCAAGATTTTTAGTGGCAAAAGCCATTGAAATGTGAGTGCTGCCCCTCGCATAATTGTGACCCTCTTGCCATCTGGTTCAGTCTATGTGTATTGTAGAGGGTTAGTAGTTTGTTGAATGGTTTTGTCAAGATTGTCTTTTGTACAGCCTTCGCTGTCCTTAAACTTTTTAGAACCACCCCTCTGGAGCTTTCAGCATTAACTTTGGTACCATATAGCTGCAGTTTGACATGTTTGAACATAATGTCAACACTAGTAGACTGTGTGAGGCCTGTGATATCAGAGGCAAGACAGAACGAGTTGTTCCCAATACTTAAAATACCACCGTTGTGGGAGCAGGGGCTAAAACCCAATGAGATGAAAAGAATCGGGTACAAAGCAGAGTGCTTATATTTATATTTGAGAGCATCAGGTTAAGTTGTGATCTTATGTGTATTACTTAGTTCGACCGTAGTCTCTCCCATTCACACCAACACCTAAGCCAGTGTCCTGGGAATAATCCCCCCATGCATCCCTATTTGCACACGCCCTTTTAGTGATTGGATTCTGTTTCACTACTCTGAGTCTTTAATTGTTCTCCTGTTCATCCCTTTTCCTCACTGCTCTTGCTGTTACACTTTTTACAAATTTGCAACCACAGTGCTTTTTCTCTTTTTATGAATGAGCATTTCTCATATTATTAAATACCCTTCAAAACATGTCTGTGTGCTATTTCATTATATGGTTCTACTCGATGAAAAAAAATCATTTATTTTTGTTTAGCTGATCTCTCTCTCTCTCTTTTTTCTTTTAGTTTTTATAAGTGATGTTTCTATGCAAATTATTTAGAAATGTATCTTAGGCTAGATTTCTAGAAATAGAATTTCTGACCACAGGTTCTCATTAAATTTTAAAGGCTCTAGAAACATAGAGGTATATTTCTTTTCAGAAAGGTTACCAATTTATTCTCCCATAGTAGAATGATTGTATCCATCTCACAAGAACCTTGGTTATTGTTACCTAAAACAATCTTGTCAATTCAGTAGATAAAAAATGTTTTGATGTTAATTTAAATAGTATTTTTGAATGCTAGTGAGGTCAAGCAGATTTTTGTATGTGTGCGTGACTTGCATCTCTAATTTTTATAGTTTGTAATGTTTGAATAGGTATTTTGCATGTTAATATAGTAAAATCTGTTTTTCCATCATGCTTTCACTGGTTTTATACTGGTAAAATACTTTTGTAAACTGAATATTGATCTCTGTTTTATAACATTAAAAAATAGTTAACTCTTTGATTCATCTGAAATACAGCTTGGTGTACTTTGTAAAATGAGTTTCCAATTTAATTTTTTCCAAATAGGAAATAATTTTTCCTTTGATTATTTAATGTGTTACTGTACATGCTACAGTCTGTTTTATGGCCATCTAATTAGTTCCATTGATCTGTCTGTTGATTTTTGCACAGGTTCTCAATTTGTTTTAAATACTGAAGCTCTAAAACTACATTTTGATATTTAATAGAGTGAGTGTCCCTTTATTCTTATTTTTCAAAATACCTTTTATGTTTGTGTTTCTGTTGTCTGTTCATCTAGAGGAATTTTAGAATAAATTTATCATGCTTTTTCCCAAGGTATCCCACTGGAAAGAACTGACACATATAAAGTCTTTTGTGTCTCTTTATTTAGTTAGATCTTATTTTATTTACATTTTTAGTAAAGCTGTCTAGTTTTAGTCATATAAGTACCACACATGTTTTTGTCGTAATTATTTATAGGCATTTTATATTCTTGATTGCTACTCTGAATGGGATATTTTTTCTATGATATTTTCCAGCTCAATTTACTGGTATACATCTTCTAAATAGTTTTAATAGTTCCCACGGTTAACTTGGGCACCAGAGGGAGCTGTGGTGTAGTGGAAAGAGACCTTGTCATGAGAAGGCCTGAGTCTCAGTCCTGGCTCTGTAAATTATTATTTCCAATGTAGCCTTGGCCAAATTCTTCTATAAAATGGGAGAATTCCCCCCACTTTTCACAGTGTGTGTTGGGAAAATTCATTCAGAATTGTTAATGTACATGAGCCCCTTGGCAGATGATCTGGAGGGATTGAGTTTGGGAAAACTTGGGAGGCAAGTATACTCACCTTATATAATCTGGGCAGCTAATTATTTACTCAGGTGTGAGGTAGTGCTTAATGGGAAACATGGTCTTATCTTGAGATGGGGAGGAAAGAAAAAAATCATTAGCAATATTTTTAGGATTTGGTAGTAAAGTCAACATCAACTTCTGATTTTCATCTGTTAGAATTATAGTATCACATGTATCAAGAGGGTAGATTATTAGGATGGCAGCATGGTGTTGTGGAACAAATAATGATCTGGAAGTCAGGGATCATGGGTTCTAGTGCCCACTATGCCACTTTGTAGGGTGATCCTGAGTGGTTCAGTCTTTTGGGACCTCAGTTTGTTAATATGTAAAACTGAGAGTTTCAAGTATGAGTCAAGACAGTACAGACTAATTAAAGATTGTTTTTGCAAATGAGATTATGGTGCTAAATGGAATACCTGATTTATTCCACGTGTGCTCGATGGTTCAGTGGATTGGTTTCTAGTGCCTTGGGGTAGGTATATGATGCCGGATTTGGGTGGGCTTCCTGTATTCTCTAAAGTTATCATCATTGATGGATCAAAAATCATGGATCTTTCAGGAAAGCTTTTTTTTTTTTTTAATAAAACTAGAGTAAAAATGCTACAGTTTTTTAAATTCAAATATATTTTAAAAAATCTTCAAACTATTCATGTCTTTTAGTTGGTTAAAGTGTTGACAGACTCTTAACTAGAGCCTTGGGAGGAGCAATGCTGTAATCCAATGAATAATATCCACAAATCCAGGATCATGTTGGATATTATCACTCATTACCATTGTGAGAAAAGGATGATTAAACTAATAGTTACTGGGAGACATTTCTGGTGACAGGAGGCAATGATGAAAATAAACTGACTTCAATATACATTTAGAATCGGGAATAATGGGACGTGGCAGGAAGCCAATAAATGAACATGGCCCTCCGCTCTAATCAATGAATTACTTTCCCCTCTCTCTCCCTCCTCTTGAGAGCAGCACAGGAACCTTAATGAAAAATCAATAGCCCTCTGTAATTCAAAACTGGAATCAGTCGTTTGACCTGCCTTTTTTTTTTCTTCTTTCCTTCTTTCTCTGCCTTCTCTTCCTTTTCTTTCCTTCTTTCCCTCCTTCCTTCCTTTCTCCCTTCCTTCCTTCCACTCTCTTTCCTTTTTTCTTTCTTTTTCCTTCCTAAGAAAATATCTTAGCTCAAATCAGAGTTTAGTTATAAATAGCCATTCTTTAAAAAGCCTACAGAAGAAACCTAACATCAGTCCACAATTTATGCCTGCTATCAGTAAGGCTTTTCTTTTTGGCATCTCAAGACATGTTGGGCTTTAGATTTACTTCTCTCCATAGGTCCCCGTCTAATCCAATCTTAAAAATTATATGCAACAATCATTTGTTTTGGTTTTTTTTGATGATTCTTATGGCAGTTACTGCTACCAGTGCTGCAGATGTTTTAAAACATAGGTTTTCAGTTCTGGATGCTATCTTTACACCCATCTAGGACTGAATGGGAATCAATTTTTCTAGCAGCCCTCTCTGAATACCTTCTCTAGCATCTGTTAGCTGTTAAGTCTGTGCTCAAAACAAGTCAGGGCCCACAAGCTCTTGACCTAAAAGCAATTAGGACAGACTGAAAGGGAAACTGGAATGTAGGTTTTAAAATTGGGTCCTCTGCTTTTATTTCAAATCTATCACAATATAGGACAGAGATCTTCAGGGTCTCTACTAGCCCATATGCAATCATATGCTGGTAAGTCTTCAACAACTAGCTCTTTTATTGGGGATAGCCCTTCTTTGTAGGATTTGCTAATTTCCTTGTTATAAATACTCCCACCATGGCTGATTTCAAGCTACCGATGTGACTGTCCTTGAACATGGGTTGGGAGGAGATGTACACAACGAGCTCAGCTTGATAGCTGGTATGAGCTGTCCTACTACACCCCTATCAGTATTAAGCACCTTTGAACAAATTAGAAAACAGTATCCCTTCTGGGTGGATACAGCATGGCTTAGTGAATGGTAGAGGAGATGGATTCAGTTCCTGTTTCACCCCTTGACCAAGCATGATAATGTAATAGATCAACCTGCACAACCATATGTGACTTCTGGGAGTTCTTAGCTTGAGGTCTGCAAACATGGAAGGGCCCCTGGATTGGTTCCAGAGAATCTATAACCTTCTAATCAGTCAGTATGTG
This sequence comes from Ursus arctos, assembly GCF_023065955.2. NCBI lineage: Eukaryota > Metazoa > Chordata > Mammalia > Carnivora > Ursidae > Ursus > Ursus arctos. The sequence continues at coordinate 61,097,242 of NW_026623111.1, forward strand.
TGTGTGTGTGTGTGTGTGTGTGTGTGTGTGTGTGTGTGTGTATGTATGAATGGGCTTTTATCTGGGGAGAAGATCCATGTTTTTATCAGATTTTCAAGAGTACCTTATTCAAAAAGTTAAATCCTTGAAAATTCTAATTACATTGGTATGAATCTGGGGATTTTGGAGCTACTTTTAAATGCAATTTTGTAGGATATTGAGCCATAAGACCTAGTGAGAGTCCTGAGTTTGCAGCTTTCTAGAAATTAAGATGGCAAGATTTGGCAAAATGGAAACCAACTGAAATTTTGATAGGCCTACACATTTTTGAATACCTCATAGAGAGATGCAGTATTCACATTGTGTATAATAATGCAGTCAGAAGGCAGCAGAATTTGGTTTTCCTGCATTCACACATGCCAGTCTGAACAACAGGCATTAAGAAAATAAGAGAATATTCATCTTTTTCTGTCCTTTGTAAGTGACACAGGACTTTGAGAATCATTGATTCTTTTTCTGACTTTACCCCAGGGCTGGGCATACACTCAATTTATGGTCCTTTTGCTCAGGCTCATCCTGCACAATTTCTAGCATTTGGAAAATGTTTCTCATGGCAACATCTACTATCTGTGACTGCTGTTGGAGGGCGAGGAGCGATAAAGGGAAGACACTGATCGCCATCTGTGGTTAAGGTTAGGTAAGCCAGAGTTACAATCTAAGAGTATCACATATATAGAGGCTTAAAAACAATGCATTTCTAAAGTGATTCAGATTTTCAGCTAATCACCCAGTAGTGAGGCCCAGAAAGTATGTCCCATTATGACTGTTTTGTAGAGATTCGGGAACTAAGATTCGTAGGGCTTGAGAACATGCCTTAACTGAGAATTAGAAGCAGAGTCAGATCCCAAACCCAAATCTTCTCAAATCTTGTCTATTGCTCTTTGCACTACTTCTATTGTCTAGCTATCATCATACTCTCGATTGTTCCAAGGGTTGAAGGTGTCAGTCTAGTCATGGATATGCTGAAGGTAAATCTCAGGATTGCTCATTGGAGTGTAATTATTTTAACATTCCTGATGACATTTCTTAAGGCAACATCTATGAGCAAGGACTTTGAAGTCACACAAACCTGAGGGAGAATCCTGGTTCTGCCTCTTACTGGTTCTACAACCAATCTGAGTGTCAGTTTTCTCTTCTGCAGAGTGGGGGCAAAAGCACTTCCCTCAGGATTGTTGTGAAGAGTAATGTACATAAAGTACTTAGATAATGCCTGAAAGGCACATAGTAAGCATTCACTAAATGGTAACTAGGGCAATTATTAACACTGTATTCAATATATTGATCCACTTACCACAATGAAAACGCTGTTTAAATGTTCAAGGACATATTTTGTTGGAAAGCACTGTATGACAAGCTTTATTTGAAAACAGCTGCACTAAGATATGTATAAAAGATTCCAAATAGAACCGCATGGCCTATCAAGCTTTGTTTCTACTCTCTAAACACCAGACTAGTCTACCCAAAGGAGCCTAATGTAACAAAATAAATAAAGGGGAAAAAAAAGAAAACAGAACAAACCCTCGGCTCCTTCAAACCACAAAACTCTCAGGCATCTACAATAAGGTTTCTCATGGCCTTCATTTCCAGCTGTGCCTAGGTCCAAAAAACAATGACTGGCATCTCTGTTTATTTTTGTGGGCTACTACTCCAAGCTTTCTTTCACTGAGTGACATATCATTACATGATATTTCTGTTCCCAGATAATATAATCCACATTACTGCTGAGTTACAGGTACTTTCTCTTATCACAAAAATCCTGCTGCTAGGGTCAGTGATAACCTATTCTTCTCTATTTTTCTCATAAATGTGCGGAAGGTTTCTCCTCTGCTGGACAATTCCCTTCTGCTTCTGTGCCCCTGCTTCTGCTGTGTCGTCTGTTTGCTGAATGTCTGGGCTGCTGGCAAGAAGGCAGGCTCCATTCCTTGGCATGAAGCTAAGCATACTCACTGTTGCCAAGTGACCATGCATCACTACACTTGTATTTTAGGTTTCCGGGTGTCTTATCCCTTGACATCTTCTTAAGTCCAAGCAGGGAGGAGCAGTGTTTGAAATGCTCAGGATGCTGAGGCAGATGGATGCATTCCTGGAAGGGAGGCCCTGAGACCTGGCACAGACAGACTGAATCTGCAGTCATTTCTCCTCCATCAAGGTCATTGTGGGGTTCAGTTGGCATCAGACCTCTCTGTTTTTCTCCCTTCTTCCCCCCAAAAAACCTGTTCCAGTTGCCAAAAAGACTTCCTTTAATTCCTCAAGAGCATTTTCCAGATTTCCCCATTGCATTATAAAGGCAAACTTAGCCCCTTCCCTTTTTTTGACTCAGTTTTTTAAAGCTTTCTTATTCCTCCCTCGATCTCCCTTCATTCATCTCTCCATCCCTCCTTCTCTCTTTCTAGAGTTATCTTTATTTGTAAGTTTTAGTTTAAGAGCATAAACTTTGGAGTCAGACAGCTTGGTTTTGAGTTCCAGCTTTACCACTTACTAGCTTTATATTGTAGGGCAGGTTATTTAACCTCTCTGTGACTCAGTTTACTCATCTGTAAAATCTGGATAATAGTAGAATTTAATTTATAGGATATTCTCATGATTAAATGAATTAATATATGTGTGACTATCACATAGTGGGTCATAAGTTTTGGTTATGACTTTATTTATTTATTTATTTATTTATTTATTTATTATTTTATAATCCAGATTTATGCCACATCGTCTAGAGACATTTTAGGGTGCACTATGATGACATTTAAACTTAGAAATGAGAAATATAAATAAATAAATGCATTTTTAAAATTTCTGTGAATATTCACTCTTTAAAAAAATAGAAAAATATTTAAAGAAAAAGGCATTTTCCAGAACATACTTTGGTGTTGACATTTTTAGGAGCAAGAAAGCACAATTATCCAACCCTGAATACTGTTGGCTTTGGTTGTGTGCAACCAAATTAAAATACGTAGGTAACTAAATACAACCGTAGGTTTTCGTTGCAATCTGCTATATGTATTTTTTTGGTTTCAGTCCCAGCTGTTACATGTATATTTAGTTAAATAATGTAGCTATATAAGAACAAGTGTTATGCCTATTTTTAAAGGCACATTGTTTTAATTGACTGCATATGTATGTTTTATTTTAGTCTGTGTAGAAAGTACTCAGACTCAGGACTCATTCTGCATGGTTACCTACAGGACTTGTGAGCACCACTGCATACCAGAAAGTGCATTTTCTCTCAGGCTTTCTCCAAAGACAAAAGCTTTGGTAAGACCTTGGACTCGGTTTTTCTAATGATGTAGGTGTGTGTGTGTGTTTTTCTTTTTGTGTACCACCATGTAGGTCTTCTTATAGTTAAAACCGATAGCTCTTTTGCATTCTAGGCTCCACACTTTATAAACATTACTTGTTGATGTTTCTCTATCCTTAATCTCTTAGCTCATCAGTGACCTGTTTGTAAAATTAAGATAGTCTACCTATACTACCTGCCTCACCAAAGTTAGTTAAGGCATGAAAAACCATCTGTCATCAGTCTTAAAAAAATTTAAGGATTGTTGTTTTTAGAAGATACTTTCAAATGCTGTTTGTCATACTTATATTTCTAGGTAAGGTCCATTTTTGTTGATATGGTGGGAGAAATGCATATTTAGATTTAAAATCAAATTATCAAGTGGAATATAAACAGAGAAAACATCAAAGTGTATTTTTTAATACTTTGGCATTTTCACAGGAGTTCTTGCCAATCAGTTTCCTTTTTATGGCTATAAGCTGATTTTCCTCCCCTGTTAAGAACAAATGCCCTTTATTTTAATCAGTTTCCACTTGCTGACAGCTTTCTTTTTATATGAATTTCAAGTGCACTATATTATGTGGAGTTCCTGTTTGCCAAACTGTGCCCACGTAAAATCATATTGGTCCTGTCAACTGATAGACATAACTTACAAAAAGAAACTCTGGTTTGGAAGGCTCAAAAACTGAAAGTTGGCCATCAGTAAGATTTCATTTGCTTCCAAATCTGAATTCTGTTTTTGATGGAAGAATTAAGGATATGATTTGTGTTAAAAAAATTTTTTATGGGTATCAAAACATACACTGCATGCTTCATTAACATTCTGCTCCAAAGGGTAAAATTCCCAATGCCATTTGGGAAGTGGGACCAGGGAAGGAAAGAAGACTAGATGGCCCTGGACATGGATATCAAGTGGAACAATTAAACCACCTGGAGAACTATAGACATGGAAATGGGACAGGGGGTCTTTCATTGCCAGTTTGCTGATTAAAATCTGGGCTGAGTCAGAAGTGATTGCAAGCCATTAGCATCTTGCCCTTGGCTAAAGGCCTACTGAGAATAAAATAAGTATAAAATGGGCTTGTTCAGCTCCCCAGGGCCACAGCCCATTCAGATATTTCTCAACAGTGTCTTTGAAGATAGAAAGTTAAGGAACCCAAGTTCTCATCATCCCCTTTAATTCTGAATTAATGAGTTGGAAGGGTGAGTCTTGTCTCTTGCTCTTAGTGACAGTCACGTAAATGGAGGGTTCCAATGTCTAGACTTATCAATCCATCACCTTTGGTGAACACCATAAAACAGTGATGTACTTAGCAAGGCTGTTGACCTTTTGTGAACTAGAATGACAGTGTGCTTGCAATTGGAGGGTGAGGTCTGGGGAAAAGGAGTAATAAAGATCTTATCAATATGCCAGATTTGGGTAACAATTGCACTAAGTGTTATGGAGACAAAGGGAAGGGAACCAGCCTATGTTGGAATCTCAGAGGGTTGGAGCTGTTAAATAGTTGCAAGACCATTGGTTGGTCTGCAGGTATGCATGCATTGGGTTACTTGTGTGTGAGAGCCAGACGTATACATATGTGTACTATGTAAAGTAAAATACTGTTCTATGACATGGAAGCAGTTACAAAAGTGTGACTATACTGAGGCTAACTCCCCAATGTAAGAAAAAAGTTCTCATCCCTTTTAATGATCCTATCTTCTATAAGGCCATGCACTACAATATTAATTAAAACCATTCCTGTCCGAGTTGAAATTTTGGTATTTGGAGGGCTGGTCAGTGGAATGGAAAGAGCTCTGTACTGGTTAGCAGGGGACTTCTCTTTTACACTCAGCCGTCTCACCCAAAAAGCTGTGTGATAGGAGGAAGCTTCTTAACCTCTTTCGGCTTCTTTGCTTGTGGGCAAATGAGGAGGTTAGACCAGATGATCTCTGGTCTCCCTTTTTAAAATTCTGTGCTTCCCAAATAATTGTTATGGTGGTGATGTTGGTGAGCATCTTTACCTTGGTTTTTACTGAATTGGTGTAATTTCTGACAGCTGTTCTTTGTCTTCTCCCTCCTAAGAAAGCCTCTCACTTTGTGTTCCTTTGAGTGTCCCCCCCGCCCCCGCCAAGAAAGGAAAAAGTGAGGAAAGTGATAGAGGTGAGAGGGAAGCAGAGCACTGGCCAGGGTGCCAAGCTGGCGTTCTGCACACGCAGCCCGGGCTCTGCCCCGCCGTGCCCACCTGGCAGCCAGACAGGAGCACCTCTCAACCTGGGAAAATGCTGTGCGCCACAGTCAGGGAACAGCTCAGGGTTATGGCTTCACTTTATTTGTTAAACAAAAGGAAATAATTAAAGCAGCTATAAAAAATTCCCTCCAGAGCCTGTACTTGATGTGCACACTGGCTTGGTTTATTAATTGATACAGATTTCTGGTTCAGTTCACCTTGTGCCTGTTGTCGCACAATGATCTGTGTGGTCAGGGTCTGTGACTGCAGCGGTCTGGGGGGCTCAGGGCTAAGCACCGTGTGAGGTATGGCTCCTTTTCCTGAGAAAGTCAGTCCCCGTGGCGGAAGACATGGATCCAGATATTTAGGGCACACAGGAGAGAGCAAGGGAGGAAGCCAATGTTGCTGATCCCACCTAATGTCCCTCTCTTGCCCTCCTTCTTCTTCATGTTCATGTTTTCCTGGTCCATTTTTTTCCCCCTTTTTCTTCTCCCCCATTCCCTTAAGTAGAGGTGACACAGATCAATACCTTTGATGGAAAGTAATAATCAGGCCTATTAAGTGACAAAGGTTTACTCTGTAACAGCTGTGCTGGCGGGAGAGGAGAGCTTGTCTGACTAATGAATCATGAAACAATCAGGCAGTAGCCATTTGTGTTTAGATCTGTAAATATGGTGTGGTTCAAGTGCCAGACCATTGCCGGCGCTCCAGCTGGGGGCACAGATGGTCCGCATTCAGAGCAGCACGAGTGTGAAGAAAGGGTTTTTTCCCTGTCTCTGTCCCACACTGCACCTCTCCGAGCCTCAACTCAGCTATCTGCCAGAGGAACTTCGGAGAAAGAAAGGAGAGTCCTTTCAGGAGAGGAGGTACCTCCAATGTGCATTTCAATGTAGGTTACCAAGCACTTGAGGCTCCTAAGTGTTCCACCTGAGAGGAAAAAAATGCTAATGGAATGTCAGTGTTTTGTATTCCCATAAGAAGATTCGATATGTTTGTGACTCTAAATGCCTACATACTCCCAAATATATTTCTTTATACTTTTCCTACCCATTGCTATACTTGACCTCCTGTTTTGTTCTTAGCTATGAACTGAACAAGTTGAGAGGAAAATATATATTCCAACATGAGAAACTCACATTTATATATAAAACTGAAACTATTCTGTGTAAAAATATGCTAGTAATGTCTGTTTGGATTCTATTTCTCTTAGTTCTTGAAGTAAGGATCTTCATCTTCTTCTTCAAGACATTACAAAATCAAGAGCTAGTCATCCTGACCTTCATCAAATGTGGTTTTGCAATTTTTTGTTACTGCTGTTCACCTCAGCCAAGAAAGCTTTATTTTTTATTAGAGATGGATACTGAGGTTCCACTTTTTAAAAAATGTATGTTTAAATCATTATTGCTTGAATCATTTATCTATTAATTTATTTGATTAATCCATTGGTAATTAAGTATTTTGTTTTGTAATTTCTTTTGGTGCTCTAAAAGCTTTGTTACTTAACAGTTTCTGGTCAGTTCCTTGCAGAACTTGGCATTGTGGCATCCTTTTACGATGGGAAACCTATTCTTCACCATTTTTTTCTTACCTTTAAAACAAGTAGTAAAAAATGGTCAGTAGGAGGGAAATTTATAAATGTCTAGGAATAGTTAGGAAAGATATTTGAAAATATATTCTGGAATTTATATTTTTCTCTTTTTGGGAGGCCCTTTTTCTCTTGCTCTCTTTGGAGAAACTAACAAAGAAGATATTTTTCAGGATGAGCTGCAAGTATTGAAATAAACCCTATCAATTTTTTAACTGAAGTGTTAAACTCTTTGCTTTTGAAATTACAGATATGTATGAAATATTTATGAGAAGACTGAGTTGTGATAAAATAGGTCGAGTGCTGTCTCCAAATTGTTCTGCATAGCTGCCTGGAGCTGGCTGACTCTTTGTTTCCTGTGGATGGGCTGGTATAAAGATGACTTAGATTTGGTTTATAGTTGCTGGTAATTTCAGTTTATTATTTGACCAGGTAAGAGGCAGTACAAAGGGCACGATAGAAATTAGAGGTATCAGTGTGTGGAAATGGCTCCCCACTGGCCTCCGCATCTCCTTCAGAGCTATGCCCAAGGTTGGGTGGTCAGGGCCACCTGGTGGAGGCAGGGCCTCAGAAGGGCATGCTCAGTGCCATCGCTAATGCTCAGCATGCCATCACTCAGAATCAATCTCATAGTCACCCACGGAAACTCTTCCTGTGCCACAGCTACATGTTTAACGTACTAACTGCATCTCTGTTTATCAGGTCTGGAGCAGATCTGGTTTGGCATAACACAAATCCACTCTGAAAATCAGTGGTGATGGGCCCAGGACTTTAGTTTCTCTCCTCCTCTCCCTCTGTCCCCTGCCCTCTAAAATAAACAAATAAGTCTTAAAAACAAAAGTGTCTGGGGTGGAGGGGGCACCAGACACTTTTATTTTTAAGATTTATTTGTTTATTTTAGAGGGTGGGGGGCGGAGGGAGAGGGAGAGAGAAGCTCAAGCAGGCTCCACACTGTGTGCAGAGCCTGACATGGACTTGATTTCAGGACCCTGGAGCTACGACCCCAGTCGAAACCAAGAGTTGGGACACTCAACTGACTGCACCCCCCCCAGGGGCCCCCCACCAGACACTTTTAAAGTACAATATCATTTCAATGCTTGGCAAACTTGGGGTAGTGCCTTTATAGAGATACCATCTTCAGATGTTATCAGTTGACTAATTGATATATCTCAGTCAGCAATACATAAAAATTTGAGGTCATAAATCTCTGAAAATCTGGTGGGAGACATGGACCCTCTTCTGAGTATCCATCTCTAATAAAAAATAAAGATTGCTCTGATATATACATAACATTTTACCACACAGTTTTAGAGGTTTCCAGGGTCTCTCAGAGCCCATCCAAAATACTTAACTGCAAATGGATTCATCAAATAAATTAATAGTTAAATAAATAAATGATTCAAGCAATAATGACTTTAAGTGTTGATTTTTTAAAATGGAAGTTCAGTGCACATCTCTAATTAAAAAAAAAAAGCTTTCTTTGATATTTGTATGTATAGAATTTTACCACACAGTTTTAGAGGTTTCAGAGATATCAGAGCCCACCCATGGCCCCCAGGTCAAGAGCCTCTGCTTCTCTAATATGCTTAGCAACCTAATCACTCCAGCCCAATTTTGGGACCAGATCCTGCACCTCCATCTCAAAACCATGTCACCTTCTTATTCTCTATAGTACCTGACTCCCAATTTTATTCCTATCTCCCTACTTTCTTCAAATCAACACTTTATTTTCTAATTTCAGTGTTTGCTTTAATTTATGATCATTAATGACCACCCTGCCCTTGAGAACCTGCTAGACATTGTACTTTCTTTTTTTTTTTAAAGATTTTATTTATTTATTTGACAGAGAGAGAGAGAACACAAGCAGCGGGAGTGGGAGAGGAAGAAGCAGGCTTCCAGCGGAGGAGCCTGATGTGGGGCTGGATCCTATAACGCTGGGATCACGCCCTGAGCCGAAGGCCGATGCTTAACGACTGAGCCACCCAGGCGCCCCTAGACATTGTACTTTCTAACCCTGATTACTAGTCATCACAGCAACCCTGTGAAGGGAGGTTATATCCCATTGTACTAATAAGGAATTTGAGGATTCTGTAGATTAAGAACTTAGTATGGTTTTTTCCCCTTAAACTGGTTTTTAATGTTTTTTCCCTAAAGAAATGCATTTAAACAGGAAACCTTATCTCACTCCCAGAAAAGCAAAACAAAATAACCAATTTAATTGCCAAAAGATAACTATAAAATACATAATAAGTATTTTTAAAAATCTGCATACCATCAAAAATCATTTACTGTACACCGTGTGACATAACATTCCCCTTATGCCATACTCTTTTCTTAAATTAGTGGGGTTTTTTTTCCCTGTCCTTTCTTTATCTTCCCTTCTCTTGCCTCTTTCCTTCTCTGCTTAATTATCCCTCTCCTCCTACTCCTACTTCCCACTGGCTTGTCTCTTTGAGGCCTTTGAGTCCATCTTCCTTAAATGGAACATGTATGTGATCTAGTCTTTCACCCTGAATCACCAGACTCTCTTAGGTCACGAAAGTCAATAGTGTATTCCCTGTTCATGGTGTCTCCTCACTGCAGATATTAGCAATGGAAAAGCATTATCCTAGCTAGTCTTGCTCGCTCTGGCTCTATGCAGATGGAGGAGGGCGGTTCTAATTCACAGGTAACATCCAGATATGGGGACTCCTGCTACCTGAGGTATTGGGCTCATTGTCTTGAGAGCCAGGGCATTGGACAGATGCCAAGTGCCTCCTCTCCCAGACCTTTTAAACATTCACAGGGACTGTCCCCAGCCCTCCTTTTCACTTGGTGTATCCTTTTTCCTGAGGTGGTCTCAGGCAGTCCCATGACTTCAAATAAACTTTTAAATGCGTTGTCTCTAAAACTTATGTTTCTGGCCTGGACCTCTCCTCTTTCTACTCTTGTACCATTTCTCTCATGCAGCAGAGTGCTTTTTGTAAAGGGAAAAGAAGATCACATCACTTGCTTCCTAAAGACATCCAGTGAGTTCTTTTGTTACTAGAAAAAAAATCCAAGCTCATTAACACATGGGGCACTCTGGGCCCTATGTGTTCTAGTACTGCCTACCTCTCTGACGTCATCTCTGTCTGTGTCTGCCTTGTCTGAGAAGCCGCAGCTACACTGACTTTCTTTCTGGGTCTGGAACATGCCCAGCCCATTTCTACCTCGGGGACTTTGTATTTGTACATTTTTCTTGGGAAGTTTTTTCCCCACATCTTCCCAAGACTGCTTTCTTATCATTCAGAACTCAACTCCAATGTCACCTCATTACCCTTTAGTTATTCATCCAGCTCTAATCATTACTGTTTTGTCTTCATAGAACTTATCCATACTCAAAATTCTTTATTAGTATAAATATTTATTGCTGGCCTCCTCTACTTAGAATGTAAACTCTTTGAAGAGAGAGTCTTCTTGTTTTGCTCCCTGCAGAAGTCCTAGAGCTTTGAACAGTACCTAGCAATGAAAGGTCATCAATAATAATATTTGGTGGGTTGATTATTCCAAAAAACCTTCTGCTTCTTTGTAATAGACCTTATTATGAAATGTTTAATAAAATATCACATTTCAGAAATATACCAATGGCCTTCTTATTTCAAGATGCTTTCGGTTTACAAGCTGATTGAATAGCTGGTGGAGAAGCACAGTGGAGAACAGCCTGATGCACTCAGTAAGAAGCCAGACAGTTGCACAAGGAAAGCTGTCAGAAACTCTCGGGGGTCTTAAAGGTAAAAGTGGGGAGTTGGTGGTAGAGAGGGTTGTTGGATGAGTTGAATTTTCTTTGAATCCTTTCTATTTTAAGATACATTAGGAATTTTCTAAGACTTATTTTGGAGGTTGGAATCTGTTCAGTCCAGTGCCATAATACTTTTAAAAAAAAATTTTTTTTATTTATTTATTTTTGAGAGTGAGAGAAAAAGAGTGTACCAGCACAGGAGCAGCAGGGAGTGGCAGAGGGAGAGGGAGAAACAGACTCCCCTCTGAGCAGCCAATGCTGCTGGCTGCTGGTCCAATGCTGGCTGGACCCCAGGATCCTGGGATCATGACCTGAGCCGAAGGCAGATGCTTAACCCATTGAGCCACCCAGGCACCCCAAGTACCATAATACTTTTATGTACTTTGTTTATATATTAACCTTATTACCTGGTTCCAGTTTTTAATCTTACATTTAGTAAAATTCTTCTGTTAGTGATATTCCTCTCTTTTATTTTTGTCTATTTCATACCCACTTTTATTTTCTAGTTATTGCAGCTTTCAATAAGAAGAACCAGCTTTTAAGTCCTAGATTTGAAGTTTACTATCCTTTTGTCTCAGGTCAAACTGAATCTTAGTTTCTAATCTATAAAAATGTGCAAACCTTGTGAAATTATTACTTCCCTTCCAGTTGAGTGCTTTTGAGTGGTTGTGGGTATTTGAGAGATGGCTAAGGGAAACTAAGTTGGGGATACATTTTATTGGGATTTGAGTGGGATATAGATATGTAGTATGCAGTCACTTCTGAGGGTAAATTATTGCTAGGTGTTTTGGTGTAGGCATTTCTTCTGGTGCTGTATTGATTGGCCTTCCATATGACACAAAGTAACAGGGCCAGAGACCATATAGTCTATGGTGTTCATCATTGGCCTATAAGGGTAGTGCGGGAGAAACAGATCTGAAATGTATGGATCCAGAAGCTGTTCTGGATTATTCTTCTAGATTCTGTGATGTTTGCGGTATTTATCAGCTTTGTGAATTACATAATTTGCTTTGATTTCTTTTATGATTTAAATAAATATCAAATATTAAACAAATATTCACTTTCATACCTAATTTTTATTCACAATTCAGTATTCCTTTTCTTAAAAATGGCCTTCCCAAATTGTATAAGCTTCAGGCCCCATAAAACCTGGATATACTCCCGCCTGATGGTAAGAATTTTTAAGGTGCCCAGGTCTTTGTTGAATTAAGCTTACTTCATTAAAACCAATCTTGAGTTTGGAGGAAACAATCACATGGAGCCCCCAATGCACTATAATTCCATGTATTTTGTGCTTTTGGTAGAAGAGGTTCTACATTTTTCTAAAAGTGTTACTATTTTTTAGTTGAAAATAAATGTTTGGCAGAGTAGGTTCTATCTATGTAGCTTCAGGGCAAAAGCAAGAGGATACAGGGGTTCCCACCACAGGAATCAAATCTTGTATGTGTATTTGGCATCTGTACAACTCTAGTCTCTAATCTCACCTCCTTCTACTCCTACTGGGACTGAAGTAGGGCTTAAAGGCAGAATTCAAGATAAGCAAATGAGACCAGGAATTCAAAGAGCTGTTCATTGCAATCATCCTTACTACCTACCGCAGTCCCAATCTTCCTGCTCTACTTAACTTTTTCCCAAGGTACTTATTACCATTTGACCTTTTAATATTTTGTTTAGTGTCTGTTTCCTCCAACTGGAATGTAATTCAGTGATGATAGTAATATTTTACCTGTTTTATTCACTGCTATATTCTCAGAGCCTAGAAAAATGCCTGGCATAATAGACATTCAAAAAAAATTTGTTGGATGAATGAATGTTAATATTAGTGGTGAGGACATTCCATTTCCTTTTAAGAAACACCATTTCTTTTCTCCACTTGCATAGATTAAGTCAAGGTCCAGGTTAAAAGATATATATATTCCTCATTTCTCATGTTGAAGAAAGATCTATAACTCTTTTTTTTTTTTTAATCTCCATGTCCCATCCCACCATTTGTGCTATTGATTAATAAAGTGAGTGATAGTGTATTTGAATTGGATCATTCAAGGTGAGCTTTAGTGTGCCTCTTGATATCTTCCTTCTTTAAAAGTTATATTATTATGCTTTTATTATAAAAGAATACATAATTATCATTAAAAATACCAAACACTTCAGAATTATATAACATAGCTCCCCTCCTCAGACTACATTTTTGCAAAAACAACCACTGTTAGGAAGTTATTCTATAGCCTTCTTAGATTCTTTTCATCTTCTTTAGAAACTGTCAGCTATTTGACTAAACATTCACATTGAACAGAAAGAGGCTTGCTTTGGGGAAATGCAAAAAGTCAGTCAAAGACGTGTCTCTTGACTTTGGGAAATCTAACACTTAAATATGGAGATAGGGCAAATATATGACAAAGAATACTTTTGAAGGAATATACATGTAAGTATTAGTTAATTCTGTGAAAATGAGAAACAGGTGCTAGAGGCCAAAAAACAATAGTGCAAATGTGGCCGATGAGATGAATTAAGGAAGAGTACCTATGGTCCCATAGGATGTCAAAATGGAAATAAACAATTATTTCTTTCCATAGTGCCTTCCTCCCAAAAGGTTATTAAAAAGTGTACTTAAAGGATGTTCTTCTCATTTATTATGTGTATATATATATGTACATATATATACACATAACTATTTGTGTATATATGTGTATATACATATATAAGTACATATTTGAACTTTGTGACTAGATACATTTTTTGGTGGTGGATTTAACTCATCTAAATTTCTGTGCAAGCTCTCTCTCTCTCTGTATAGATCTATAAATATATAATTTAAAAGGCTATTTTACTTTAAAGAAATGACCACATTGTTTTAAGCAGTATAATCCCTGGAATAACTACGCATTTCTGTCACAGTGATAAATGCACTATGAACCTGTGTGTGAAAGGTGAATAAAATTCTGCTCATTTCTATGTAACTAGAAAAGAAAAAATAAATCCTTTTGGGTGGTGGCATGGATAAGGATTTACTTGCAGATAGATTATAATTTAAAATTGACTTCTGAATTTGACAAGCCTTTTGACCCGTGTTCAGAACACTTTGAGAGGGCTCATGCCAGCAAGTTACAATACTGTATTTATCAGCCGCCACCTGCAGAGATTTAGTCTCCAGCTGCTGCTTTTTTCTCCCCAATCCATTGGAACTTTTTATTTAAAATGGCTACAAGACCAAATAGCATTGACTAAGAAAAGAAAGCACAAGGGTAGCATTTCCCTAAAACCATTATTTTATTGGGACAAAAGAGCAAGGTTTTCTGAATCAACCTTAAGAAGTACAGATATTGAACATGTTAACAATACTAGCGTTCTTCCTAAAAACCACATTACACCCCACCTCACTGGGTCTATTGAGTGGAATGTCGTGCAAAATGAAAGGAAATAAAGAAGCCCAAACTGTTTCTTCTAACAAGGTGCCATCAATAATGTCCACATGGGCGATCATTCCCTGATTTAAGACCTTGTCTCCTTCATGCATCCACTTAAAGCTCTTTGGACAGGGGGAAGCTCCCCCTCCTTCTTCCAAACAGGATGTTAGATTAGGAACGATTTGTCCAGTTCTGCCGCCCTCTTCCTTATCTGGCCGACTTCTTTGGGGATTCATTCTCTTGATTATTTGTAGTATTGAATTGCTGATGTACATTTGTACTCCTAAACTTAGACCCTGTGCATGTGTATTTATGTATACTAGGAACTTTGTCCTAATTTTTAAATAGGAAAATTTTGCTTTTTGAAGGCATTTTCTTAGGAAGAGCAGTCAGGGGAGAACACAGCTGGCTTTTGAAAATTGAGTTTCTACTGAAAGTTTCCTGCTATTATCTTGACAATCTTATTATTATCAAAGCATTTGAATATTAGATATGACAATGAACACTCACTGCAGGGAAGAGAGGAACAAGGCCATAAGTGGGAGGGGGCCACTAACAATTGTACCCCCTGTTGCAGCCATAATAATTTAATATTCTCATACTGGGAGGCTCCATTTTGCTTGGCCTGTATTGAGCTACTCCATGTGTTGTTTCCTTTTGGCCAAACCATCAGGGTAGTCCCTTGAACAGCCTGTAAGATTTCAAATAAGGAGCCTGCTGATAATGGCCTAAGGGCAGGATTTTTGTTTTGCCTGGGAGTCAGTAATTTAACTGTTACACCAAGGGAGGCTTCTGGGTTTTGAACAGAATTAATTTCTGTTGTATTAAGGTTGTATTAAAGTTGTTGGTAGATCGATAGTTTTTCCTCTTATTGACTACTTGTCTCTTCCCTAAAAATAGGAATGACACAACCACTAAATGATTGAGACTAGATATATTGGAGTTGCCACGTGCAACCCCATTCTTGGTTTGTTTTGAACTTTGTGACTGGAGATACGTGCACACACACACACACACACACACACAAACACACAGTAGATTAACTCTTTCATCTAAATTTCTGCTCAATATCAGATGGGACTTAAAGCTGTCATGTTGAAGATGCTAAATAGAAGAGAAAAATTATTCTTTCATGTAATTCCTACTCTTATATTTTTCCTGGTATCAATGTAGAGTATAACTTCCAGAAGTCCTTAAGGCATTATCATTTGAAAATAGATTGTGAATTTGTCTTTGTCTGTATTACATGAAAGATTTTATTATATTTTTATGCCATAACATCATACTATAACAAACATTTGGAGGAAAGTTGTTATAGTGAGTTCCAGGGTATTCCTGAGAGGCAAGGGGAAAAAAAGATTAATACACTTTTCCTTTGTAAAATTGATTTAGACTGGGAAATAGCAGCTTATCCAAGGTTATGGATGTAGCAGAATATAGTGTTAAATTAGGATGACCTGATCACCATTTGGTTTTTGATTGTCATGAGTTGTCTCCAAGAAATCCTTTTAAAAAGAACAAGAAATATTAGTAGAGTTGTTGGTCCTTTGTTTTTTATTCATTTTGATCCAAACAGTGGGAAGCTCTCACTGAAAATGACCTAGTTTAAAATACCATTATCACCATGGGCAAGTGGATATTTCGGTTACTTTTTTTTTCAACTGCTGAATTTATTTTAAGAATTTGAAGGCTTTACCTGTTGATAAAGGGATTTTTTTTATTTATTTATTTATTTATTTTTTTACCATATCTCAGAGCAGAGTTTAAGCAGTGTGAGTTCATTAAGAAATGCCAGGTTGTGGTTTGAAATGTTCCTTTGAGATTCCCATGATCACAGTGATCTTATTTCTTGTTTTGGAGTCTGGTGACCTCATGCATGAAGGTCACAGGGCATTGTAGTATTCTGTGCACTTTTGTGTTTGCATTTGTACTCAGGATGGTGAAAAGAGTTATCGTTACCAACCTTCATCTCATAGTTAGCTTGATAGAGCATTTGTACATGAATTATTATTGTTGGTATATTTATACTAAAGTCCCCAAGGAGAACAAGGGTTCTTTAGGAAATAGGTTCTAAGCAGTAATATGACCAGTATCATGTAACAAAGAATATACTTTAGGTTAAGGAGTAGATCATCAAGAGTAATACCCTAGTCTGTCTTTGTATGTATATGTGTGTGTGTGTATAAAGTGCTGAATAAGAGAACAACAGCAGAAGGAGAGCATGAAGGAAATTCTTCCTTTTCAATAAGAGCTATAAATGCTGTGGTGGGCATGTGTGTAGATGTCTGCATCTCTCTTTGAACACCGAAAATTAAATATCTAATGATCAGTTTTAAAATAGTTGTGAAATAGACACATAGAGTATTCCATGTGGTGTTTGCATTTTTAATTTTTTAAAAGGCACAGGGGTGCCTGGGTGGCACAGTCGTTAAGCGTCTGCCTTCGGCTCAGGGCGTGATCCTGGTGTTCTGGGATCGAGCCCCACATCAGGCTCCTCCGCTATGAGCCTGCTTCTTCCTCTCCCACTCCCCCTGCTTGTGTTCCTTCTCTCGCTGGCTGTCTCTATCTCTGTCAAATAAATTAAAAAAAAAAATTTTTTTTTTAAAGGCACAGCATTCTAAACTTCGGTCTAAAGAAAGTAACAGATAAGAAAAAAAAAACAGATGCAGAGAGACATTAATAATTAAATTAATTCAGGCTCAAGATAATTTAAAAATTCTAGTAGAGTATTTTATTGGGGAAAGTATAAGATAAAATTTCCATAAGTTACGTTTGCTAAGTCCTTGGTGGTAAGTGTATTAAAATTGTCATCTAATGATTGATGCTGAATATGTATAGCAGGGCCACCGGTTCCTCCTAAGAAGCTCACATTTTCTTTAAAGTCTCACTTGGCAAGCATCACATTTTATAGTGCTAACTTGGCACAGACCTTACAGCTAAAGAAGGCAGAATGGCATAGTTGTGAGGGGCATGGACTCTGGAGCGCATTTCCCTGGACTCCATCCCAGCTCCACCAATTAGTAGTTGCATGATCCAAAGCAAGTTGTACCTTCTTGTGCCTAAGTTTCCTTCTTTATAAAATAAGGCTGATATGAAGATTAAATAAGTTAATACATACAGGGTTTTGCAGTGCATGGCACATAATAGATTATTTTAGCTCTCTGTGCCTCAGTTTCCTATTTTAAGGGTATCAAATGTACTTCTCCAGCATTATTGTTAGGATTTAATAAATTGATATAACACATACAAATTGCTTAGAACAGTGTCTGGCACTCATTTTAATGATTATTAATATTCTACATAGTAACAATCAGATTTTCTGAACTCCCAATTTAGTTCTTTCAGAAAACATGCTAACTTCATGAAAAATGTTGTTCCCTTCCCATACAATTCTTTTAAAAAAAATCAAAAGTGCTAGTCAGAAGTTCTGGCACATGATCATACTTGTATCTACAAATTTTTCAATCCTTTGTTGGAAATCACATACTGGTAGAAGAAATTAATTTCCATGAAAACAACAGTGAATCTCTTTAGGGACCTACTCCTAAATTTTATTTATATTTTTATTCAGAAAAAAATGGGGGTTCCAGAAAATGTTCATATTTTTTTAAAAGTAAATCTTAAGTATTCTCCCTTTGCCACCAGGATAGACTTTCCTGAGAAAATTTTGTCTACTTTGAGAAGTGATTGACATTGATTCCCTGTTAACTTCTGAGTATGTTCTGGTGTACCTGGTGACAAGTAATAATCTGAACATCATGCAGTTGTTAGAGTTTTGTTTTGGCATAGAAATCCCCAATTTGTAGTCCTCACACTGTGGGCCTTATAAATAACTTCCAATTATTTTTATTCATTTGTTCATTCATTCATTCATTCATTCATTCATTCATTCATTCAATAAATAATATTAGGATTCCTATGTGCCTGGACTGGGCCAAGTGTTGGGTACCTTATGAGAATGTTTTTTTTTTTTAAATGTCTATGACCCTGCCACATTGTTTCCATACTATAGATTGTGGCCCATTAGTAGATTATAAGATAAATTTAATGGATTGTGACCAGAATTTCTTAAAAGATGAAGTGGAATTGAAAATGGTAGAGTGCACTGCACATGATATTATTTTCCAAAGCTTTTTTAATACCTCTATTTCAGTATCTAAGACACATATATTTGTCATGTGAAATGTGTTATTTTTGATTATCCAAAAAGTTTGAAAAACTGCACTCAGCAGTAATCTGCGTCTCTCTGCAATCCATCTCCCCTCCTCTATCTTCTTTCTTGTTCACTCTTCTCCAGACTGGCCCCTTTGCCTTCCCTTCAACTTGCCAAGCACACTTGCTTCTCAGGATCTTTGCATTTGTGACTATCTCTGCTTTGAAAGCAGTACTCTCAAATATATTTCCTTTGTTTCTGCTCAAATGTCACCTTCTCAAACACTTCTTGTCCTGACCACTCTGTCTAAAATAACTTACCATGCTCTCCATTCTCTCACTTCACATCCCGATCCTCTTTATTCAGCCTCACTTTATTTCTGGAGACTAGAGCTTAAATGGTCTCTGACATGTTATCTTTGCCTGATGTGATTTGTCAGTGTTCTTGTTGTCTTTCTCTCCCCATCAAAATGAACACATCATGAATTCAGGACATGGTTCTGTTCATCACTGTAACACTGACACCTAGAACAGTGCCTGGCTTATAGTAAATGCTAAACAAAACAAAACAAAACTTGCTGAATAATTAAAAGAGCAAATAGATAATGAAATTAAAGTGTCATATTGGTTTTTACTTTATTGCGTATGAATGATGTTGGAAGGATTAGTGATTTAAATTTGTTACACAGCCCCCAAAGACTTGGACTTTCCCCAGCTCTCCGGTCTCGATCAATTGCTTTTCCTTCCCTTTCTTGTTCCCCAAGTTTTTGATTGCTGTGCTCTGATAGCTTGGAGATCATAGTGGTTCTATGAAGACACAGAACTGTGTCACACTTTCCTGCCTTTGCTCACACTATTCCCTCGGCCTGGGATGCCTTCCCCCCACTCTTGCTTCTTCAGCTGAGTAACTGCTGGCCCTTCAAGATTTGGTTTAAACCTCATCTTTCCTTGGAAGCCCTCCATGATCTCCCTGACGAGGGGAGATGCTTCTTCTCTGTGCTTTAATATCACTCTGTGTATTTGAAATACCTATTTTTGTGACTCCTTGTTTATGAGCTACTTGAGAGCAGCAATGGGTTATTTTTATTTTTATATTCCTAGAATCCCCTGTAGTGCCTGGTATGTACTAGGAACTCAATAAACATTTCTTTCGCTGAAAGGAAACATATTTGAAATTTCAGACAATTTATTTCTTAATTTATCTGAACCATATTTTCTTGAAATTGACAATTAACCTCTGTTTGATAAGTTTATAAGATATTTAGTCCATTAATAAAGGCAGATGTTTTAATGGCTATTTTGTTGTTTTTCACTTCTTAAAAGAAAGCATTTCTTAAAAAATTTTGAGAGAGGGGAGAAGTTAAGTAGCTTGGATGAAGGAAAAATGGAAAGGCACAGATGCAAATTGTGCCCTGCATCATGCATCTTGTTTTTCTGTTGTACATCTCAGTTGTCTGAGGATGTGTATTCAATGGGTGGGTTCTTGCTTTTGCGGTTTTGTTTGTTTGTTTGTTGTCTGTCTACTTCTAAAGAACTGATCCCTGGAGATGAAAAAGGGATTTGAGTAAAATGTGAAGTTGTCTTTTTAGGTCCTGAAAATACACTGGTAAAAGATTCAGCCAAAGTGAAGATTTTGGATTATGTGTGGTTTTCACTTCTATTTGATGCTTTGGGTCTTTTTTGCCATGGAAAATTGAGAGTTGACTGAACATGTCAACTACCCAACTAAATATAACCTTCTGAGGAAAATTTATTCTTTGCACTCCTTTGCCTTTTTATTGTGATGAAAAGAGAGAAGGAAAAAAAAAAAAAAAACCCAGAGACTCAACGGGCTGTAACTTTAATAGGTCATTCCAGCCAGTGCTTACCTTCACAAAATTCTGATAATACAGGGAAGACAATACAGTGATCAAAAGCAGTGATGAGATTTTTTAGCAGCATTAACCGTCATGACCTAGCAAAATGAAAGAAAATGGTTTAACAGAACTGTCAGCTTCAATATAGCTAATAAAGGCATGGATAAATGTTTATTACATACCGGAGACAGATCATTTCTGTACAGAAATTGAGGATGACCTTTACTGATAACTCTTATCTGCCTGATATCCTGAGCGAGAGGGAGAGACAGAGGGGAGAGAAGCATATTTGCTGATATTTATGAAAGGAGAAATTATCATGTGCAAATAAAACATTTTAGCAATGATTATCTCAAGTCACCCTTTGCCCTCACTTCCACCCCCACAGACATACCTCATGGAGGTATAATGTACGTTCTTCTCTAGGGGACCAAATATACCTCACATTTTGGTAGCATTGATAAATTCATGGAAATTCTTAAAAAATTAAAAAAAACAAAGAATAGGAGCACATGGATATGAATAGCTATATCAATAACATTGACTTTTAATTTCTTCTAAGACATGACAAAGATTGAAATTATATGACATCCTTCTAATAAAATGGTCTTGCTTGTAACTAGGAATTTAAAAGAAATTAGTAATAACCAATCCATGTCCATTCTGCCATAAATTGCTGATATCCATAACAATGTTTAGATTTTTTGAAAGACAATGCAATTTAAGTACCATTACTTATTGATATTGGTGTTTTTATTCTTGCTGTGAAACTAGTAGAAATGATGGTGTAGATGATGGTGGAGGTATTTATTTATTTATTTATTTATTTATTTTTCATCCCAAAAGGAGATTTCTTGGTACTTTAGTTGAAACTGTTTATAATTTAAGTTGAGCTGTCATCAAAAATATAAGTGAACATTTGATGTGATAATTTGGGTAATTTAAGTAAGAAAAAGTAGATTTACCTGAAATATTTAAACCTTAAGCTTGTTTTTTGTTTGGAGACACACATCAAATCTTGTTACATTGTTCTTGGAATAGTTCCATGTGTCTGGTGGCTGCCCAGGACATTTTAATTAATGACAGTATTTATGACAAAAAAGGAAATCTTAGACACTCGGGGATTTTTCTACATATTCTTGTTTTGAGATATGTTTATATATAGGACTAGTTTCACTCTGAACTGAAAGTTTTCTTCAGAAGGCATAAAACCCAACATGCATAGTAGATTACAAGTGGAAAGAATAGACATGCAGTGAATGGAACTCACTTGACATTGAAATTGACAATTCTTGTTTTTATATTAAATTTGATTTAGTAATAGAGGTGAAACTGGAAACCTCTTATCCCCTTAGCTCTATGGCCTAATTAATTGTCGTTTTTTTCCTTCCCTTCAGAGGCTCACTTATTTTTTCTATTTTTTTAAACAAGCCTACAGGCAACTGTTTTGCACACCTAATATGCAGAAGCTCTGCCAAAAGTGTTGGTTGTATTTAGGAGCCATTGTTGGCACTTGGTGCTTAGAAAAAGGAAGTGACTCCTCTCTCTCCCTTTCTCTCTCTGTTTTACATCTGCAGCTGCCATGTGTTCCCTTGGCCCATTTGGGCTGCTCTGAGCCACTGACTCTGCTACTATTAAGATAGGATGAGTTTTCCAGAATGTCATAGGGGGCTTGTTTGGCATTTAATATTGAATATAGACTCCACTGAGGTTGAAAAAGACAACACAAACAAAGTCTTGCAGATGAGGTAAAACAACAGTTTGTGCCTTGTCATAAACATGTCATTTTGTGCCTCTGACCCAATCTCCACACCAAGTTTTCCTCTAAGCACTATTTCTCTGTTGACATACAGGAACTGTTGGTGACACACACACACACACACACACACACACACACACACTCACAGAGATACAGGGAGAGAGAGAAGGAGAGCACGTGCAAGCATCAGACATGGAAATCTGTTACTTCTCTTTGATCTCAATAGCTGAATTAATTTAGAAATTATAAGTTTGCAAATACCTGATAGCAGAAAGGAACTAGAAGGAGGTCATTTAATTATTTCTGTCTACAATCTTAAACTATCGTGTTGGAACTATAAAGAACAGTAAAGTTGTAATTTGATGAAATTGTACTTTGATGAAGAATAATTAGATATTTACCGTAAAAGGTTTCTCATTAGAATAACATGGCTTTTAGATTTATAGTTTTCTGCATTGTTCAGATTTGGTGCCTAAAGCAAATTAAAAGAGGAATGAGATTGACTATTTTTAGTGCTTATGTGAAAACAAAAAACCTCAGAAATCTGTTTGGATTAATTTCTTAAAGATTTTTTTTCCAATGAAAAATTATGAATACTTTTATCTGACGAAAGATGAGGTGACTCACTGATTCTGCCATGCTTGTGATAAATACTAACCAAGAAGTATACCTGCTACATGTCCTGGGCAATATATAATCATTATGTTTTTACTTTACCAGCACCATATGTAGACTTTATTATAGACTGTTTTAAGCACATGCCACATGTATTAACTCATTTAATGCTAATGACATCCTTATTTTATACATAGGGAAACAGGCATGGAGAACTTAGGTAATTTGTTCAAGGTTATGAAGCTAGTGTTATAGCCAGCATTTACCTCAAGGAGTCTAATCCCAAAGAACTTCTCTGTCGTCATGCTTTGCTTCATCTTAAATACCAAGGGATTGGAATTGAGATAGTTACAAAGCGAAGTCTGTAATGTGCTAATGTGAGTAATGTGGTCTGAGTATCAATTTTGTAATAGTACTAAATGATTGAAAGCATTAATTGGCTCTTACTCTCATAAAGCTGGAGGGAGAAAAAGCAGGCAAACATAAATAATATATGTGTATATGCACCTGTGTTTGTGGGGTTAGTTAGGGTGGAGAAAAATAGGCATTTCTATTACCCCACCTCTCCTCCAGTACCTCTTTACGTTTCCTGGATTGACTTTTATTTTTCTTTTCTGCCAGTCTTTTTCTACCACTGAGCATTCACGGGGAACCTCAATGGGCAGGACGTAGTCCTTTCCCTTGCAGCCTAGATGAGGAGACAGATTAGTATCCTGCCCAGGGTACTGGGGAAGCAGATGGAGCAGATAGCATATACTGGCTGAGACCAGGAAAATGCTTGGTGAAATCTTTTGACTAAAAGGAAGAGAAAAATTACTTTTATATTAATAAAAAGTAATTTCTGATTATAAAAGTAATTCTTAGTATAAAAAATTTAAGAAGTGTTAATAAAAGAGCAGTGCCCTTTAAGATTAGGATGCAGAAAGAAATACATAAAATCTTGGTGTATGTCAAGGCTTTTATTTTATGCCCCAAGTGTATATTTTTTATAAATTTGGAATCATACCAAATATAATATTTAATATAATATTTGAATATTTTCATGAACATATGCTGTTCTATAACATGACTTCTTTGTGTCTGCAAGTATTTATCATATTAGTGTATTCTACCTATACTCTTGTTGGATGTCTAGGTTGTTTCCATTTATTCACTACTATAAATACAGGGATAATGAACATCCTTAAACAAAAATGCTGTCCAAATCTGATTGGGCTAGAATATGAGATTATTTATATTTTTTAGCTCATATTGCTCAATTGCCATCTTGAAATAATATACCAATTTATATTCCCACAAGCATAGTATAAATATTAGCACAGTCTTACCAGTAGTGTTATTTTTTTTAACAAAAATTCTATTTTTTAATGGACGTAGTACTATTTGGATACTATATTTCCCCTTGAGGGAGCTTTAGTAGGTTGTGCCTTTCAAGGAATTTGTCCATTTAATATAAGATATCAGATGCACTGGAATGAAGTTATTGTACTATTCCACTAGTATCCTTTCACTATGTGCAGAATCTGTAGTTCAGCTACCTCTGTCAATTCTCTATAGTGGTAATTTGTGTTATCTCTCTCTCTCTCTCTTTTTTTTTTTTGTTCCTCATTAGTCTTGTTAGAGACTTATTGATTTTATTGATCTTACTAAAGAAGCACTTTGAGAAGCATTGATTTTTTGTTTTCTATTTAAGTTGATACCTGATCTGATTTTTACTATTTTCCTTTAAATACTTGGGGTTTAATTGTTCTTCCTTTTCTGAGGAATTTGAGGTAATTAATTTGAGACCTTAGATTTTAATAGAGACATTTAGTGCTATATATTTCCCTCTAAGTACTGCCTTAGAAACATTTCATAGATTCTTATATGTTGTATATTTCATTTGTATGCAATTCAGAATAATTCCTAGTTTATCTTTTGATCTCTTCTTTGATCCATGAATTCTTTAGAAGTTTGTTATTTGGGAATTTTTCAGACACTTTTCTTTTGTAGATTCCTAATTTAGTTTGTGGTTAGATAATATACCCTATATGACTTGAAATCTTTTATATTTACTATACTTGTTTTATGACCCAGAATATATTTCTGTCTAGGTAAATGACCCATATGCACTTGGAAAGAATGCATATTCTGCTACTGTTGGGTTGAGTGTTCTACAAATGCCAAGTGTATCAATTTTGTTAATAGAGTTGTTCAAGTCTTTTATATTCTTTTTTTTTTAAGATTTTATTTAATTGAGAAAGAGAGCGAGAGTGAGCATGAGCCAGGGGTGGGGGGCAGAGGGAGAGAGACTCCTCAAGCAAACTCCCTGCTGACCACTGAGCGTGAGTTCAGAGTCCCACACAGGGCTTATCCCAGGACCCTGAGATGACCCTGATCATGACCTGACCCAAAATCAAGAGTCTGCCACTCAACCAACTGAGCTACCCAGGTGCTCCTAAGTCTTTTATATTCTTTTCTTTTTCTTTTTTTTTTAAGATTTATTTATTTATTTGAGAGAGTGAGCAAGAGAGTGTGCAGGTGAGGGGGGCAGATGGAGAGGGAGAGAGAGAATATCCAGCAGACTCCTCTCTGAATATGGAGCCCAATGCAGGGCTTAATCCCTCCACCTCGAGATTAAGACCTGAGTGGAAATCAAGAGTTCAACACTTAACTGACTGAGCCACCCAGGTGCCCCAATAAAGATTTTTTTTTTTATGATTCAATTTTATCTCCTTTTTTTTTTTATTGTTACTTATAACTCTTCACTCTTACTTTGGTAGTTGCATTGATATTATTTACTTCATGTTTAGTACAAGTAATGTTTAATACTAGTACTCTTGGATAGCTTTTTTATTTGGCTATGTTTTCAATCTCATTAATTTTTTCTTCAGTGATAGTTACTCTGCTAATCCCGTCAGTTGTATGTTTTCCATTTCAGACATTGTTTTCAACTCTAGAAATTCAATTTTAGTCCTCTTAAAGAATATATCTTCCATGTCTCTACTTAGTTGTCATTTTTTTCTCTACCTTTTTAAATACATTGAGTAGAGTTATAATAACTTTTTAATATAGGTGTATATTTTGTCATCTCTGTCATTTTTGTTTTGGATTGAATGTGTTGATTTTTCTCATTATGATAATTCTTTGCATACCTCTTAACTTTTAGTTTGATGCCAGACATTGTGAATTTTAACTTGTTAGATCCTGGATATCTTGCATTCCTATAAATATTCTTAATAATTTATGCATTTATGTTGTGAAGTTACTTGAAAACAGTGACTTTCATTTTTTGCCCTTAAGTTTTGTTGAGAATGGCCCTAATACAACTAGTCTATGACTAATTTACCCCACTACTGAGGGAAAACACTTCTAAATAGCCGACCAAATGCCCCATGAAGAATGAGAACACTCTGGTTTGGTGAGAATACTCTATCTGGTGAGAACAGACATTAATTCTGGTTCTGTGTATACTCCAGGAATTGTTCTTTCTAATGCTTTCAGATTTTTTTTCTCCAGTTTTTTGGTCGTTTCTTCTCATAAATCCTGAATAGTTGGGGGAGACCTTCTTCAGGTCCCTAGAGTTCTGTCTTTGCAGTTCTCTTCTCTTTGTTACTCTGCCTATAAAGCCTGATTGTCTTAGCCTCCAAAGACTTTCAACTTTTTTTTCAACTCAAGAAGACTTTTGTGTCCCATCTGATTTCCCTCACTATGTGCCATGGCTTGGAAATTTTCTCCAGGTGATATGCTGGTGTAAATAATAGGGCTAATCTTATTAGATTAGCTGATCTCTCATTGCTTGATTTCCAGTATATTGAGAACCATTGCTGTACATATTTATTCAGTTTTTTAGTTGTTCAGGTATGAGAAAAATTTTTTTTCTCTGTAACTCCATTTTGGCCAGAAGCATAAGTTGTGTTGAGCATATTTTCATGCCCTTATTGGCTATTCATATATCTACTTTATGAAATGTCAATTTTTTACCCATTTAAAGAATTGGGTAACTCATTTTCTTAGTATTGTGTTATAAGAATTTTATTTATATTTTGGGAAACTTTTAATGCTCATGGTTTTAGTATTAATGAAGTCCAGTTTATCAAGTTTTTCTTTGGTAATACTTGAGGTCCTTTCTAAGAAAGGCTGGCTATAATGTTCATGACAGTTTTCTCCTCTATTTTCTTTTAGAAGTTTTATAAGTTTAATTAAACTTCTACATTTACATTTAAGATATATTTTAGATTAACATTTGTGTGCATAAAGGGTAAGGTTCACTTTTCCAACTTTTGCTCTTAAGCTGTTTTAGCATTATTTGTTGAATGGACTGTCCCATTCCATAAAATTGCATAGACACTGTGGTTGAAAATCAGTTCATGTGTAGTTATTTTTCTAGACTGACTATTCCATTCCATTGTACCCTATGTCAGTATCAGTGTATTGATTCTTGATAGCTTTACAGTGAATCTTTAAATGAGGTAGTGTATGTCTTTCACTTTTATTTTTTCAAAATTGTGTTGAGTGTTTAGGTTCTTTGTATTTAAATTCTTAGAATAAGTTTGTGAATTTCCACAAAGTAGTTCTGATAGGATTTTGTTTGGGATTCTGTCACATGTGTAGATCAATGCAGGAAAGATTTACATCTTAAAATAGTGAATCTTCCAACCCATAATCATGGTGCATTTTCCTCTTTTCAAGCTTTCCTTTAAATTTTCTTTAATTTCTCTCAGCAATGTTCTTGTTGTCACTGTATAGGTAGTTCATGTATTTTGTTAAATTTATCATTAAATATTCCATATTTAATGCTATTGTAAACTGAATTTTTAAATTGTTTTCCCGTTATTTGCTGCATATATTTAGATATACAAATGATTTTTTCACATAGACCTTGTATATTGTGACTGTTAACATTGCTTATTAATTTTGATAGTTTTTTTTCAGATTCTGTAGGATTTTCTATGTACAAAATCACATGTGTGCAAATAGAGACAATTCCACCTTTTCCTTACCATGCTGCATGCTTTTTGTTTATTTGTCTTGCCTCATTGTACTGAGTAGAGTCTCCAAACTCAGTATGAAATAGAAGTAGTGAAAGAGGATATCCTTGCCTTCTTTTTTTTTTTTTTTAAAGATTTTATTTATTTATTTGACAGAGAGAGAGACAGCCAGCGAGAGAGGGAACACAAGCAGGGGGAGTGGGAGAGGAAGAAGCAGGCTCATAGCGGAGGAGCCTGATGTGGGACTCGATCCCGGAACGCCGGGATCACGCCCTGAGCCGAAGGCAGGCGCTCTACCGCTGTGCCACCCAGGCGCCCCTGCCTTGTTTTCTATTTTAGGGAGAAAGTGTTCAATCTGTCTCCACTAAGCATGATGTTACTTGTGGGTTTTTTAAAGGTATCCTTTATTAGATTGAAGAAGTTTTTTCTCTTACTAGTTTGCTGGTAGTTTTTAATGTGATTGTGGTAGAATTTTTTCAAAAGGTTTTTCTGGGGTGCCTGGGTGGCACAGCGGTTAAGCATCTGCCTTCGGCTCAGGGCGTGATCCCGGCGTTCTGGATTCGAGCCCCACATCAGGCTCCTCCGCTATGAGCCTGCTTCTTCCTCTCCCACTCCCCCTGCTTGTGTTCCCTCTCTCGCTGGCTGTCTCTATCTCTGTCAAATAAATAAATAAAATCTTTAAAAAAAAAAAAAAAGGTTTTTCTGTATCTATTGAGACAACCATATAACTTTTCTCCCTAAAGCCCTAGTTTGGTTAAGTAAATTGATTAATTATCAAATGTTAAACCAACTGTACATTCTTTGAATAAACCCTACTTCATCATTATATATTAACTTTTTCAATGTTGCTGAATTTCATTTGTTAATGTTACATTAAGATTTTTTGCATTTATATTCATCAGTTATTGGTCTGAGGTGTATCCTATTTTTATTGCATTTTTGTCCGGTTTGGTATCAAAGTAATGCTAGCCTTTTAAAATGAATTTGGAAGTGTTCTCTTCCTCATCTATTTTCTAAGATATTTCCTATAGCATTAGAATTATTTCTTCCTTAACTGTTTGCTATAGATATCAACTAGTAAAGCTATTTGGGCTTGCAGTTTTCTTTTGAGAAAGTTTTTATTTACAAATTCAATTTCTGTACTAGATATAGGGTTGTTTTATGTCAGTGTTGGTAATTTCTGTCATTCAAGTAATTTGTTCATTTCATACAAATTGTTGAATTTACTTGTGTGTTCTCTCCTTTTTTTCTTGATTAGTTAGAGGTTTTTCAATTTTTTTTTCAGAGAACAGTTTTTGTTTTCTATTACTTGTCTGATATGTTAGTTTAACATATCAATATTATTTCCTTTCTTTTTTCTAGTTAATATGCTATTGCTTTTAACTTCTTAATATAGAACTTCAGATCATTTATTTTAGATTCTTTTTTCTCAACATAAGCATTTAAACAAATAAATTTCCTTTAAACACTACTTTAGTTATAGCCACAAATTTTGGTGGGCTGTATATTTTTTCCATCAGGTCAAATAGTTTTTAGTTTTCCTTTTTGTCTTTTTATTTGATCCATGATTTATTCAGAAGAATGTTGTTTAATTTCCAAATATTTGGGCATTTCTAGATTTTTTTTATTGATTTTTAATTTAATGCCATGATGATCAGAATACATATTCTGTATGATTTCAATCATTTTAAGTTAATTCAAGCTTGCTTTGTTGTAATGAGTATTTTATAGTGTCAGTTATGTCAAATTCGTTGATTGTGTTGGTCAAGTCTTATATACTTTTATTTTTATGTGTGTCTATGTATTTTATCAATTTATTGAAGCAAAGTGTTAAAATTTCCAGCTATAATAGTGGATTTTATCTCTTTTTCCTTTCAGTTCTTTTAGCTTTTGTTTTAAGTATTTTGAAGCTCTGTTATTTAGTGTATACACATTTAATATTGGTCTTTCTTCTTGACTAATTGAGACTTTTGTCATATTGAAATGTCTATTTTATATTCTGTCATATTCCTTTTCATGAAGTTTAGTTTTCCTGATTTTAATATAGGTTCTTCAGTTTTCTTTTAATTAGCATGTGTAAGTTTTTTTATTATTGTTTTCCTGTCCTTTTACTTTTAATCTATATTTTTATATTTTAAGTTCTTTTTTTTTAGTAGTGTATAGTTTGGTCATGCTCTTTTGTTCAGTTTGAAAATCTTTGTATTTTACTGGAAACTTTAAACAATTTATATGTAATATGATTATTATTTTTTAAAGATTTATTTATTTATGAGAGAGAGAGAGATATTCCAGGACCTTGAGCTGAAATCAAGAGTTGGCCACTTAACCGACTGAGCCACCCAGGTGCCTCTGTAATAGTTATTAATATGGTCGAGGTTAGTTTTACTATTGTCCTGTTTGTTTTCTTTTTGTCTTATATATTTTCTTTTCCTCTTACCTCTGTTTCTGCTTCCATCTGAATTAGTTTAGTTGAGTATTTTGTAGTTTTTATTTTAAGCTTTATTTTTGTATTATTAGAAGTATATCTGTTTTGTCATACTTTGTGCATTATTTACCTTATAATCTACTTTCAAATAATATTACACCTTTTTATGCATATCGTAATAATCTTAGAGTTGTTATACTTCCATTTCCCTCCTCCAGTCCTTTAGTTATAGTATTGTTATGCATATTTTCCATGTTTTAAACCTCAAAATACTGTTATTACTTTTAAACATTTGCTTATTTTTTGAAAAACCTTTACAAATGACTAATATATTTGTTATGTTTGCCACATATATACCATATTGGTAGGTATAGATTTCTTTGTGTATATTGAATTTTCTATATGGTTTTATTTTTCTTTAACCTGAAGAATTACTTTATACAAAAAAAATTTTTCTGGGGTTTAGTTTTTTCCAAAATATACTTCTTTGCCTTCATTTTTGAAGATATATTTTCCAGATATAGAATTCCACTTTTACCATTTTTTTCTTTTAGCATTTTTAAAATATCATTGCATTGTTTTTTGACATTTGAAATTATTCTTATCTTTGTTTTCCTGTTTTATGTGACATGTCCTTTCTCACTGGTTGCATTTACAATTTTCTGTTTATTATTAGTTCTTAGCAATTTAATAATGATGTGCCTTGATGGAGTTTTATTTGTGTTTATTTTGTTTGTGTTTGAGTCTCTCAGAATGGAAAGTGTATAATTTTTATAAAATTTTGAAAAGTTTTGACCATTATTCTTAAAATATTTTATCCCATGTCCCCTCTGTTTTCTAAATTAGACACAAAGAAATATCTATGATATGTTATGATACATTGCTTGTTCTAAGAAATACTAATAGCAAAACAACTCCAATTTTAATATTGCTTTTAATTTAGCTAATTGTTTTGATCTATACTTAATATATTAATTCAAACAATTATGAAAATTAGTTAATTTTCTCTGTTACTTCTAATATAATCGAAGGTGGTAGACACAAAGAAAACATCTGTAATATGTTGTGATAAGTGATTGCAATGGAGGTTTGCAATCTGCACAGCAGGAAAGAAAAAAAAAGTGATAATACAGCACTAACTGCCCCGTATTGGGGTGGCTGGACAGACAAGGATGGTGATACTTCATCTGGGTATTAAAGAATGAATTTAAGTATACTAGCTGGAGAGGAAGGGAGGAACAGTATGTCATCTACAGAGAAGAACATTTCAAAAGTCTTGGAGGTTTCAACAAACTTGTTCTTTGGGGAATGACGAAGCATTTGTTGTTGTAGAAGCTGGAGTGCAAGGCCTTAAGAAAAAAGGCATGTTAAGTAGTTGGCTCCAGATTGTGTAAGTCCTTGAGGGCTATGTTAACAAATTTGGATTTTGAACTAGAGGTAGTGTTATTGTGCTTCCTTTTTATGGTGATTTATTTTATATAGATATCAAGGAAATGGTGATTTGATTAAAACAGCAAGTAATAGTGGGCCTTTTTAGCAACTTTGATACTGATGTAGTCACAGGAGTTCTCTCTTGCCCCCAAATGTGTCTCAATTTTATACAAACAAATAACAATGCAGTAGGCTTTCATTTACATACTTCAACCGTCCCCTGAGTGAGAAACTGTGACAGATAAGTTAGAAAACTGCCTTAGTCTTACTCTCATGGGACAGAATTCTCTCCCAGCCTTTTGAGTTTGGAACGTTTGGGATGTTGGTAACTTTTTTTAGTTCAATGATTTAATTAACTAAGCTAGTAAGGAAATATCTGAAACTGACATGGACTCTTGCCAGAAGATTAGCGAGGGAAATATAAGATTTCCCAAATCCAGTCTCTATCCCTTTAAAGCAGATAATTTAGAGGAGAATAAAAAATCTTGAAAATTAATGGTAATTTTGAAATAGAATATTTTGTCAAAATCAAATTCATTTCATTAAATGCTTGAGGAGAATGCAAAGAGTAAATGAGGTATGAATAACTGTAAGATGGGACAATTACCACCTCAGAAACAATATATTTGTAAAGTTAATTCCTCTTGAACATGAACAATCCCCTTACACTTGACCCCTTTCTATTGCCTCTTCCATGCTTGAACTCTCCTTGAACTTTGAAGATCCATCTTGAGAGTATGATACGGCCATCTCTTTTGCATCTGGTTATTTTAGCTCCAATTTGCAGCCCTAAAATGGCAATTATAGTGATATATTGCTCAAGTCACCCGACATGGATTAGTATCGGGATCAGCACATTTATGCACAGGAGTAGTGAATGGAGACTGCAGCTATGATTTTAAATGACTTGATTAATTCTGAAACAACATTTCAGAGTCCATTAGGTCCAGCAGGTGTTGGGGTGCAGACTGCTTTTTCCCTAAGCAGCATATTCGATTAAACTGCCAAAGTATTTTTGATTCATATATCTTTCCCAGAATAGTTCCCTTTCACTCTGTTAAATCTCCTTAACACTCAACTATACTCTTCCTGAAAGAGATCCTCTCTCCCTTTTCTGCCTCTACCCACGTTCTCTTGTGTCAGTTACTGATCACCAGTTCTGTTTGAGCAACTTGAACAATGTGTTCTGTTCACGTTCAGGCGGGCATTTACATGACAGAACTCCTGCTAAAAGCTCCTGCTGACTCAGGTCAAAATAAGGCCAATTGTGTTGTTTATCCTAAGGGCCATTTCATCAGCAACCCTCTTGTCAAGGTTAGAAATGTGTCTGGTTAATGCCTTGGTTCAATGCTTTCTTTTACTACTAAGTATACATGTACATGACATTATGTGTCTCCCCTTTGCCCTCCACCCCATCTGGATGTCACTGCTCTAATAAAAATGCGTAGGGCTGGGTTTTTCATTTAAGTTCTTTGGTGTTTCAAATTTTTGTATTCTTTGTTGATTTCACGGATTCTAAGGTATCTTTCTTTGAAAAATTCTGACAATGGGCCCTTCATGCTTCATTACTTCCAGTTCTTTTCTTTACAACATAAAGAACATTTCAGTGGGTCTGTGGTACAACATTTGTAGAATAATCTCAGAATGTAGCACCATGAATTGTTCTGTCATCTGTTCCCCTAGTACAATGTACCTGTCTCTATTACCGCACATATCAACATGTATTCTAGCTGTTTGAGTGTTATTACATTTATCCTCCTCAGGGGTTACATCTTATTCTTCTATTTTCATGCCTGTCACATATCTATCCATCCATCCATCCATCCATCCATGCATCCGTGCATCTGTCCATTTACTTAACACATTTTAGAGCCCTCTATTATTATTGCTGGTATTTGCTAAACCATGTGCTGGATACTCAATAAATATATTTAATTATATTGAATTAATATGCTCTTAGAAACCAAACAAAACACAGATCATACAGTTTTAGTCACCTGTAATTAATACTGTCCTTGTAAGTGTGTAATATAATGAGACTATAATAATGAGAATATAATAAATATATAAGTAGCTGCCTATTTACTACTGGCTGAGTAACTTCACGGAGTCACATAATCTCTCTTTGTGAACTGTTTCATTGTTAAAATATAGATAAAACTATTTGCTCTGCCCAATTTATAGTGCTGTTGAAGGGGTTGAATAAAAGAATGTAAGTGAAAGTATTTTGAAAACCATCCCCAAATACTATTTGATGTAATAATGAAGGTAATAGTTGAAAGTATATGGTTATGATCAAGATGTGGTGTGCCTGGGCATAATGTCTCCCATAGCAAGATAATTAATGTTCATTCTGAGGCTACTTTAAATAAGCTGGTAAAACTATTCTGCTTTCCAAAGCCTGAAATTATAAATTTATGTATACAGTTAATGTACTGGCCAATACAAATTTCCTTCATAAAAATGGATTCCAAGTTTAGCCATAACAATTTAAATTTTTCTGTTTTACTAAAAGAAACATAATATAAAAATGGAATACAGATGATTTTAATGTTGAAAATTTGGAGGCTGAGTTACCTAATAACTTCCTATATTATTTTTAAAATCATTGTAATTTCAAAAGATAGCTTATAATTTAGAGTTATTTAACAATGAAACAGTTCATATGAGCTTAAAAATTGAGACTTTCTGTCCTGTTCATCTCCTTTTTGTTGCAAATTTTGAAACAACTGTGAGATAGGTCAAAGGAGTCGGACAAATAGAAATCTTTATTACTCATAAGAGTTGAATTAGCGAATCATATGTGGAATGTAAGAAACAGAGCAGAGGATCATAGGGGAAGGGAGGGAAAACTGAATGGGAAGTCATCAGAGAGGGAGAAAAACCATGAGAGCATGGTTTTCTGAACAATAGGAAGACAAATTGAGGGTTGCTGGAGGGGAAGTGGGTGGGGGGATGGGGTAATTGGGTGGTGGGCATTAAGGAGGGCATGTGATGTGATGAGCACTGGGTGTTGTACACAACTGATGAATTACTGACTCTACATCTGAAACTAATGATGTACTATATGTTGGCTAATTGAATTTAAATAAAAAAAAATAGTGATAATAATCATACTTCGTAATTCTTTAAATTTCTCTTAACACTATTTAAATGCACATATGTATGATTTAAATTAGTTATTTTGTGCTCCATTATTTTAATAAAATATATTTTATATGGAAAAAAAAGAGTTGAATGAATGAATATTACCCTTAAAGGGCTTGCTAATATATTACTTGGTTTAAACCATTCTCTCCTAAGAACTATAGGCCCCCCCTTGCAGAGGTAAGTCTTGATCTGCTAAGCAGATCATGGGAGAATAGGCCTAAAAGCTTGCATTCTTCAGGCAAGCTGGCTCTCAAAGTGAGGGACTCAGGATACTGAGCCAAATGTACTCAGTTACTTCTTCTGAATTCATCAGTTGGATCAGTTGCTCTTCTCATGAGAGGAATGAGTTGAGGAAGAGGCTGAGTAGCTCTTCCTGGCTTTGCTCCCTGTGGAATAGACTGGAAATGCCCTCTTCTAGATGGAAACATGAGGAGGAGGATTAATGTCCTCCACACCTCATCACATCTGTTATCCACTGAGTAAACTCTACCACAGAAACTCAGGCTGTGACACTGCCAGTTCTCAACATTGACTAACATTTTGAGGAAGAGAGGAAAGGCCTTACTCCTCAATCCCTCTTCTCCAACTCCTGGGCCCCTACCCAAGCTTTGTGTTTTAAAAATCTAGCCAAGAGTTTGGTCCCCTTGTTTAGAAACAAAACAAAAAACCAAATCATTTCCTTAGCATACAATAATCTATCTTTTGCTTCAAGAAGTTGGAACTTGTTAGTTGCTAAGAACTCTTTCTGCTGAAAATATTTAGTGACTTAGCAATAATAGTGTTCATATAGGGAAATCATGAAGTTGCTTAGAAACCAATTTTATTCTTTTCAGTCAGGCTTTCTTCTTTCTTTTTTCATTTCAGAAAACTGAGATTGTTGAGTTTAAAAGGTAGATGATCGGGTACTTCAAATCTCTTAATAAGTGTCAATAGTAAATTGGTCAATCACTATTAAAATGAATGAAAAGTATCAGAAGATTATTTCAGTGCATGACATTTTATAAATATCATTATTTCACTATTGTTTTGTGTTTTAGGCAATACTTTCTTAGGTAGAAAAAAAAGACTGATTAAATTTCACATACCTTAGTTGAACATCTATCACGTGCAAGGCATCATGCCAAGTGCTGTAGAAAATACAAAAAGACTAAAACATGATCAGTTCCTACCCACCATATATAAATAATTTCACTCACAAAATACATTTTATTCTATTAGGAATTATATTTGTAGAATAGATCATTATTTATAGAATATAAATTATATTTCTATTTTAGTAGAAATATGCTGAAATAAATCCCAATACTGTAGACCAAGAACATAATACATTGTTTGAAACAAAATAGAACAAACTCTGAGCTGCCTAGATTAAAAAGAATGGGAAAGAGACTCTAATGCTAAATATGTGCATTCCAGCTGGTGGGAGGTGTATTAGAACAGATTGAACCACAGAATCCACCAGAGTATTATATAGCTGGACAATAGCACAAAGCCCTAAGTGCCTGGGAGGGAGCTTTGAATAGCTCAGTTAGTCTTTCAGTTTGAATAGGTAGTTTGGGACAGAAGCTTCTCAGGCCTTGGAAGAGTGGGAGGGATGAGGAGAATATATTATGAGTATCTTATCCCTGCACTTTAAAATGAGAACAATGGGCTTCTTATCCAATCTGAATTGACATGATCACCCTATTCCAAACAGCCAAGAAACTGCATAACTTAAACCTGAACATCTTAATGCCCCAGGGAGTTTGCATAAATGGAATCACTTTACAGAGTGGAACACTGTCATTTCTTGATTTTTTTTCAAGTTTCTTTAAACAAAACTACTTAAAGTTTATAAAATTAATGAGACTTAGGTTGGCCTTGAAGAGGACATTAGTGGAGTAAATAAATGCTTTTTAAATTTTTTATTTGTTTGCTTACTTAGCAAACTTTCCTAGCTTTCGACTTGTCATAGAGGTATAGAATTCTTAAAGTTTGAAGTAGTTTTAGAAATCATCTAAAAATAATTTCTTACCCATTTCAGCAATGCCTTCTCTTAAAAAACATCTTTCATAGATGGTCATGGGGAGCACAGCACCTTCTGAACAAGCAATAGTTTGGTAGTTTTAGTGATGCAAAAGTTTTTTTTGTTTTTTTTGTTTTTTTAGGTTGAGACAAAAATCTACTACTTTAAAACTTCCACCCATTAATCCTGTTTCTAACCTTTAGACAAAAAGAGCACATATACATTCCCAATCTGTAGCTGGCCTTCAAATGATTGAGTGTAACTCTAATGTCTTTCTTTAGTTTCTTCTCTGAGCCAATTATATTGAGGTCCTTCGGTTATTCACTGTGTGCCGTCTTTTCCAGGAGAGTGTGTCAGGAATACTATTTCTCTGTATTTTATTTCATTACCAGTGAACTTAACACATCCTCTCTCTCTCCACTTTTTTTGGACCTTTTCCACATTTCTTTCCCCATACAAAATTGTTGCAAGGTGACTTGGAGGGCATAAACAAGGGCTAGGCTTTGCACGAACAGTTAGAATTTAAGAAGTCTGAGAGGGATTCAGAAAAGAAAACTGTTTGCTTGCAAAAAAGGGTTCCTCTGCAGACCACTGCTGTGTGCAGGTTGCTCATTGGTCAACTTTCGAGTGAGCAGAAAAATTTGGTAGGCTATTTTCTTAACATTTAGTAATGAATAAGCACAAAACAATTGGTCTGTTATATTCTACGTGGCCATGTATGTGTACCGCAGATCTTATGTCTGCTTTTTGTGGGCCAAAGCAGAAAAAAATATTTCCAAATGATTAAAGATAAAAATTTCTCTCTTAAAAGGTGGTTTATTTTGGACCTAATTTATCTAGATTTTGTGACTGTGTTTATCCATTGCACAGAATAATTTCTCCTTTGTTGATTGTTTTTGTTATCTTTTCTTTTTTTAAATTGAGATACAATTGACATATAACAATATATTAGTTTCAGGTTTATAACATAATGATCCAATACTTGTATGTTTTACAAAATGATCACCACAATAAGTCTAGTTCATGTCCATCATCACATAGTTACAATGTTTTTCTTGTAGTGAGAACTTTTAAGACCTACTCTCAGCAACTTTCAAATATGTATACAGTATTGTTAGCTAGAGTTAATATGCTGTACATTACATCCCCGTGACTTACTTATTTTATAACTGGAAGTTTGTACCTTTTGATCATCTTCACCTGTTTCACTCACCTTCACCCCCCACCTCTGGCAACCACCAGTCTGTTCTCTGTATCAATGAGCTCTTTTTTTTTTTTTTTAATATTCCACATATAAGTGAGATCATATGGTATTTGTCTTTCTCTGTCTGACTTAGCCTAATGCCCTCAAGGTCCATCCATCCATGTTGTTGCAAATGGTAAAATTTTCTTTATTATGGCTAAATAATATTCCATTATGTATCAAATATTTTCTTTCTGCATTCATTCATCAGTTGATACTTGAGTTGTTTCCATATCTTGGCTATTGTAAATAATGCCGCAGGGAACATTGGGGTGCATATTACTTTCTGAGTTAATGTTTTTGTTTTCTTGGGGTAAATATCCAGAAATGGAATTGCTAAATCATATGGTAGTTCTGTTTTAAATTTTTGAGGAAACTCCATCATCTGTTTTCCATAGTGGCTGCATAAATTTACATTCCCACCAACAATGCCCAAAGGTTCCCTTGCTTTCATTTTTCTTGAACTGGTACTTCCTAAGAGTTGAAGTTCAAATACCAACTATTATCCAGAAATTAGAATTTGAAGGAACCAAAACTTGGAATATTTTGTCATTCAAAACTTCATTTCCCTGTGAGTTTCAAGTTAAAGCACTCCCTAGTTTTAAGGGAGAGGACTATAAAAGTAAAATTACAAGTGGATGGGTATTCTAAATAGCCAGAGATACTAATATGTGTATTGGGGTAATGCAGGAGTGATGCCAAGGGTGGATAGTGGAATGTGAAATAGGTGAATTAGAGTGAGGATCCTTGAGTAAGAAGGTGATGCACAGGGGACTGTGTTAGATGACCATCCCTTATTAGAATGTCTATGGCTGACATTTTTCCCAAAAAACATTGACTTGTTAACATGTTTTGCCTGAGCAAATGGGTAACCAAAACTTCACACCCTTCCAGAGACTGGAGAGTGGACAGACCTCAGGACTTGATTCACCACAGAGGGATCCTTTTTTCAAGTCTACACTGAACTCCTCTGGAGCCTCCTCCACATTCTTCCCCACCCTCCAAAGCTTTGAGAAACCAGCCTAACACCAGTCGTATCTGTAATGAATGAGGAGTGGCAACACCCCTTTTCCTGTTGCAGCCCTGAAAAATTCCACTGAAATATTTCATCTGAAGCGGAATCTGACCACAGGCACACAGCATCCTTTGTTCACATTTCTTACTCTGCTCCCTACTAAAGTGGATTTTAACACTAGAAGCTCAGAAAGATGTGCAAAATAGAGCACAGGGATATACAAATCTTTATTTTATTAACAGTATAAATTCCATTTTCTCAGAATGGCCAGTTTTTTTCCTGCCTAGCAGCAAAAAGACAGTTAAAGGGACTTTTGGTGACATTCCCTTTGTTTAATGAAGCTTGGAGTTATGGGCAAGTGCCTTGAACTGCCGTTATTATCTGCATGACTGAATAAGGGCTGAGGGTCCAGATCTGTGCAAAGAGTTTTATTGCAAATAGGGACATTGATCATTCATAATCAGACCTACCAGGTCAGCAGTGCTCAGTGCCAGCAAGCCCTGAAAAAGCTGACCAAGGGAGCACCAGTGCTCATGGGTTAATGTAATATTCAAGCAGAATGAGATCTTTCTCTTCTTATATGCTCATCTCTTGGCTTTCTTCTGACAGAGTGGAAATGAGAACCCAAACACATTGAACTATATCCTATATAACCAATCACTGAGTCATCCTCTGTTCATCTGAGAGCTCTACATGTTTCCAGAGACTGTTTCCTTTAGAGGTGTATTCTTTCTGTGCAAAGGTTTGTGCTTTAGCTCTATCATTATCATACTATTTAGGTATTATATGCTTCATTTTAAGTCACTGCTTTCTGATTACCAATATTTACTCACATTAGAGATCATATTCAGAAGAGAGGATTTCAAAGAGATCACTATTTGAAGATTCAGAGTGAATGTCAAACCACATGTTTGTTTCTTTATCATTCCTTTGGTTAGTAAGCTTTTAAAATATACTTTTGAATATAAAAACATCCTATTTAAAAATTCAGCTTTGTGTAAGTTATTGCACTTGTGAAAATGTGATGAACGTATTACTATCATGATGAGTCAGGGGGTATTTATTTCACAGCAGTGTCTTTGTACGTTGGATCATTGACACAATAACACAGGGACAATTGAAAAGGTGAGTGCCTTCTCCTAGGTTACAAATTTGGAAGAACTAGAAGCACGTGCATTTTATATTTTATGCCTCCCAATTCTGCTCAAAAGAATAACACAGCTAAGGAGGTATTAATCACTAAGGGGCATGATGGCAGGTGGCAGGATATAAAATTTGAGAAGAGTCTAAATCAAAGAGGAGGATTTTGAGATTAATAGCATATGGTGAAAGCACCAGAAACTTAATTTGATGTCCTGTGTTCACACGGAAAAATGATGTTACTAGGCCGTTTCGAATCAGATGTGCTTTGTGAATTATTTCTCTATTGGTGATGAATTTTCAATGATATATCCACGTGCGATCACTCAGTTGACCTTGTGACCAATGACAAGCACATGTCAGATAGCTGGCAAGGGTGAGAGGTTTACTGAGTCATCTGAATGATGAACGCATGAGCTCGTTATCTAATCAGCTATGTTTAGTGAACCCAGAGTGTGCTAAAGGGT
This sequence comes from Ursus arctos, assembly GCF_023065955.2. NCBI lineage: Eukaryota > Metazoa > Chordata > Mammalia > Carnivora > Ursidae > Ursus > Ursus arctos. The sequence continues at coordinate 61,137,739 of NW_026623111.1, forward strand.
TAAGAAGGGAAATGTGACCAACTTGATACTGAGACCTGATTCAGGTTATTATTGGAATTCAGCTCAGGGCATGATTATGCCATCATGTGTTGAGAAACAAGATTTTTTTTTTTTTTTTTTTTTTTTTGAGAGCACACAAGCATGTAAGCCGGGTGGGGGGGGGGTGGTTGGGGAAGGAGAGAGAGAATCTTAAGCAGACTCCACACCCAGCATGAAGCCCAACTCCAGGCTCAATCTCATGACCCTGAGATCATGACCTGAGCGGAAACCAAGAGTCAGATGCTTAATGAACTGAGCCACCCAGGTGCCCTGAGAAACAAAGAAGAATTTTTAATCTAAAATAACCAAATATATAAAGTTACATATGAAAGTATTTTTAGATTTTTTTCCTATATTGTCAAATAAACTCAAGATCATCCCAAAATAGTAGTTCAACAAACTTTATCATTGATTTGTGTTTAGTGATATAGTCATTATTTGGGCACTAGTAGTTTGATATAAACCATTAATTGGAGGAAGTTGAATCAGAATTTTAGAAATAAAAGGGACTTTATTGTTTAATCACTCACTTTATAACTAAGTAATCGTGAGGCTCAGGAAAGTGAATGACTATCCTGAGGCTATTAGGCTAGTGATTGTCAGACCTCAGGGTTCCAGATTTCCAGCTCAATGCTCTTACCTTATGCTTTGTAATAATTTGTATTTTTTTTTGGTTTTGCACAAATGAATATTCGTTTCTGATGCCAAAAAACTTGAAGAATACAACCACTCTGGTAACCATTGTAATTTTGTACGAGACTTCTATTCTCATTTCTATGTCTTGTCATTTCTTTGGCTAGTAAGCTTTTACAATATATTTTTCAATACATTCAATATATTGGAATTTATTTCATACTTATAGAAAAATTGGAAGAAAAGCACAACAAACTCCCATATATCCTTTACCTAACTTTCATAAGTATTAACATTTTATCATATTTACATCATTCTGTATAATATATATTTTTATTATATATTTCTAAACCCTTTGAAATTGTTGCAGATATAGCCCTTAGTATTTCAGTGTATATTTCTTAAAAGCAAGGACACTTTCCCACATGACTACAGTATATACATTAAAAAAAATCAGGAAATTATCACTGACATAATTCCACCATCTAATCCACAGACCCCATTCAAATTTCACTTTTTGTTCCAATTATATTTTTTAGAGGTTCAGGATCCAACTGAGAGTTATGTGTTGCATTTAGTTTTCATGTCTCTTAAGTCTTCTTCAGTCTGGAGCAGTTCCTTAGTCTTTTCTTGTCTTTTATGACCTTGATGTTTGAAAAGTATGGGCCAGTTACTTTGTAGAATGTCCTTCACTGGGGTTATTTTGAGATTTCATTATGATTAAGTATAAGTTATGAATATTAAGCAGGAATGCAACAGAAATGAAGTGTATTATTTTCAGCATATAATACCAAGAGGTACACTCTGCCAAGTTTTCCCACTACTGGTGATATACACTTTGATCACTTGGCTAGGGTGTTATCTTCCAAGCTTCTCCATCGTGAAAATATTTTGCACTTATTAAAAAATAAGTAATTTATAAGTATTTGTGGGGAGATGTTTGAGAGCATCTAATTATCCTCTTCCTCATCAAACTTTCAGCCATTAATATTAGTATCTATTGATGATGGTTGTCCGAAACCATTTTTTTCATAGATGCCAAATAACTATTTTCTAATTAAGTTTTCTTCTACATTGTTAGCTGGCATTTGACTAAGTAAGCCCTTTCCAATCTCCTTCATTTATTTATTTAATCATCATCTGTTTATATCAGTATGCATTCAAGGATATCAGTTTTATTTACTGGATTATAATTTTCATGATTATTATTTATTTTTTTACTCTATCACATATTTGACCAGTGGGAGTTCCTTCAGACAGAATCCTATGTCTTCCTGAAATGTGCCCTTCATTAATTGGATACTTTGTTAATTTCTGTCAAGCCATGATATTCTAGAATTATCATAGACTTTTTCTACCTCAGTCCAAAAATCAGCCAATTCTCCAAGGAACCCTGTTTTTTCAGTGGAGAGTGGTATTTAGAAACCAAGATTTGTGTAGGAGGTGTGTTCATTGCTATGGGGTATTATTGCTGCTAGGTCCTCTCAGCAGAAAAACCTAGGGGAGTGTGTGTGTGTGTGTGTGTGTGTGTGTGTGTACATATGCATATATGTATTTTTTTTCCTTAAAAAGTAAAATGAATTTACACTGATATCCTTAATTCCAATCTAAAACAACGGGATTTTTCTAGCCTTGTCCCTCTTTATACTTATAAATTCCTTTTCTGACAGCAAGAAAATTGGCTTTCACCAGCAACAGTATATTTATGTATTTGCTTAATCTAACCCTTACCAGTCTCAGAGACAGGTAAGGCACCTCCTTGGACCTGACACCATGGTCCTCAACCAAATGGGATTTATCCTTAGCCCTGGCCCCAGAGAATATACTAGTTAAGCCTCTTAACATGCTAGGAGAATCTCCAGCTAGAATGTTATGCCCTGTCCCTCCCATCCCTTATCAGCCTTCTCAAAATTCTGGTGGAGTCCATGACCTAGCCCTCTCTGGCCCTGACCCTGGCTCAATGCAGTATATATACCAGATGAATTTTTCTAAAAAAAAAAAAAATCATCCTGGCATTATACACTTATAACTAATCCAAGCCCACTTTCAAATAACAGTATACAATTTCACAGGTGGTGCAAGTTCCTTATAACAACAAAATAATAACAAAAAATTTCTAATTTCTTCCTCCTATTTTTTGCGTCATTCTTACATTTCACTTATACAAAAGTTTTAATATATATGCAAATATATATGTAAATATATAAACATGAATAATAGAATACATTGCTGCTGTTACTATTTGGAACAAACTGTTGTCTGTTAAATAAATTTAAAGTAAGAATATAAGTTTTTATTTTACCTTCATTTATTCCTTTTGAAGCTCTTTCTTAACGTGGTTCCACCTTTCTTGCTTATATCATTTTCCTTCTCTCTATAGATCTTTTAATACTTCTTACAAGGTAGATCTACTGGCAAGAAATTCCCTCAATTTTTGTCTAAGAAAGTTTTTTTTTCTTCATCACTTTTGAATGATAATTCTGCAGGGTACAGAATTCTAGTTTGGTGATTTTTTTCCCCTCAACACTTCACTCATCTCTCTTCTTGTTTGCATTATTTCTGAGGAGAAGCTAGATATAATTCTTACTTTTACTTCCCTGTAGATAAGGTGATTTTTTTCCCTCTGCTTTCTTTCAAAAATTTTTTATCTTTTGACTTTTTTTTCCCCAAAATGACATACTTAGGTGTAGGTTTTTGTTTGTTTGATTGATTGGTATTTATCCTGCTTGTTATTTTCTGAGTTTCTTGCATCTGTGATTTGCTGTCTGACATTAACTTCAGGGAAATTCTTAGTCATTATTTTTCAAATACTTCTATTCCTTTCTCTCTTCTCCTTCTGGCGTTGCCCTTATGTGTATGTTATACTCTTTGTAGTTGTCCCACTGTTCTTGGATATTCTGTTTTGTTTTTGTTTTTTTCTTTTGCAAGTGTGTGTGTGTGTGTGTGTGTGTGTGTGTGTACTTTTCAGTTTGCAGTTTATATTGAAATATGCTCAAACTCAGAGATTCTTTCCTCAGCCATGTCTAATTTGCTAACAAAGCCCATCAAAGGCTTTCTTTATTTCTGTTACAGTGTTTTTGATCTCTGTCATTTTTTGGGGGGGAGGGGTTCCTTCAAATTTCCTTCTCTGTGCTTACATTGCCTGTCTTTTCTTGTCTGCTGTTTACTTTATCCGTTAGAGCCCTTAGCATAATAATGATATATTTTAAATTCCCAATCTGAGAATTTCAATACCCCTACTGTATCTGAGATTGATTCTGATGCTTGCTGTATCTCTTCAAACTGCCTTTCAGTATGTCTTGTAATTTTTTTAATAGCCAGGCATGATACACAGCATAAAAGGAAGTGTGATAAATAGGTATCTGTAATGTGGTGGTGAGGTTTGGGGAAGGGGAAGTATTCTATAGTCTATGTTTAGCTCTCAGTCTTTTAGCGATCCTATGCCTCTGGACTGTGAACTTCACAAGTGCTTCTCATTTTCCTCACTCCAACCTTAGGTGAAACAAAATGGGAGAGTGGGCTGGTATTGGCTATTTCCCTTCCCCCAGGTCAGCTGGGCTCTGATAAAACCTCAGCTAATTAGGCTATAGCTAACTAGTTTCTCCTGAGGGCAGGTCTTTTTAAGAACAGTGTTCTGATGTATTTCAAAATGGTTCCTTTCCCCCTCTACCTGCTTCAGTATTTGCTTTGAGGACCTGGTGGGGCTCCCAGAGGTACAGCTCACAAAAGCATGCACCGTCACCATGACGGCTTCCTCTGGAGTTTTAAATTGTCAGACTGAGCCTCCAGCAATTTGTCAATGACAGTTCAGCTTTCCATATTCCAGCACTTGTTCCTGTGGAGGTTTTAGCCCAGGGGTTCTGCTCTGGTAAGTTGTCATTCTCTGGGCTTGCCTGTTGGTCTCTCCAATTTGGGAGACAGTGCTTTGTCCTGTGATCTCACTTTTATTAATCTAAGAAGAGTTGTTGATTTTCAGTTTGTTTAGCTTTTTACTTGTTAGGAAAGAGTGGTGACTTCTAAACTTCTTAAAACCTGGGCTGAAAATCAGAAATCTTTATTTGGGGCTTTAAAACTTTCTCTTGGTGATGTGGTGAGTGGATAAGTCTTGCACTCATTTTGTTAAATTTATCTCAAGGTACTTCACATTTCTCGAAGGGCATTTTTTTATGGTTTTAATTTATAATGGTTTATTGTTACTATATGGAAATACAATGATTTTTATATATTGAATTTGTATCCTGCATTCTTGCTAGTGTCAAAAATTCAGAAATAGCAAAATTAAAACCACCAAATCAATAAATAGTATTTAGGAAGAGTGTACTATGCATATAGGAACAGTTCATGAACTGGGAGCTTTTAAAAATAAAAACTGATATGAAGCTCAGAGGCATGAAGGTACAGGATGACTTATAAAGTGAAAATGAGGAAGTTTTTTACCCTATACAATAATTGGTTATCACAGTGGTGGTTTCCAAATGGCAAGGGTTTGGTTTAATGTGATTATCTCATACCATTTTTAGGAAGGTGGTGTTTTAGGAAGGTAGTTTCTTTTTGACTGTCAGAGACACTTACAAGAAATAACCTAAGTTTTGTTTATGTTCATGAAATAAGATGTAGTTTTACTTAAGTGGTTTTGTCGTCTCAGGGAATTCTCAGGTCCAGTCTCCAATTTGCTTTTAATTTTAACACTAGTAAGTAGCTTTTTGTACATTCCTTAAGATTTTCTTCATCGATGCTCATGTTATCTGAACAGGGACAAATTTTATTTTCTTCTTTTCCAATTCATATGCCTTTAATTTCTTTTTTCTTATTGTAGTAGCTAGTACCTCCAAAACAATGTTGAGAAGAACTGATGAGGGCAAACATCTTTGCCTTGTTCCTGATCTTAGGGGAAATAGTCTTTTATCCTTAATTTTGACGTTGGCTGTGGATTTTTGTGTATGTCCCTTAGACTGATGAAGTTGCCTTTTTTTCCTGGTTTCCTGAGAGATGTTAATCATGAATAGGTGTTCAATTTTAGCAGATGCTTTTTTTTTTTTTTAATCTCTTCTTAAACGTGGTAATATATTGAACTACAGGAATAGATTTTCAAATGTTAACCCAACCATTTCCTTGGGATAAACTCTTCATAGTTCTAATGTATTATACGTTTTATGTATCCCTGGATTTGATTTGCTAAAGTTTTAAAGGAATTTTTACATCTATTTTCTTGAATATTGGATTGTTATTTTCTTAAAATGTTTTTGTCTGGTTTTGTTATCAGGATAATGCAGGCTTCATAAAATGAGTTGTGAAACACCCCCCCCCCTTCTATTTTCTTGAAGAGTTAGTGTATGTTTGGTATGTTTAAAAAAATTTTTTTAAGTGTTAGGTAGAATTGATCCAGGAAGCTATGTATTTTCTGGAATAGTTTGAGTATGTTTGGTATGTTTATTTTTTTCTTAAGTTTTGTTAAAATTTACCCAGGAAGCTATGTGGGCCTATTGTTTTCATTGTGGAAAGGTTATTCAAATTTTTTATAGATCCAGATGTCTCAGATTATCTATTTATTCTTGAGTAAACTTTGACAGTTGGTGCTTTTCAAACTATGTGTCCTTGTAATTTGTTGAATTTATTAAGATAAAGTTGAACTTAAAATTCCCTTATTATCCTCTTAATGTTGATAAGGTATTTAGTGATGACCCATCTCTTATTTTTAATATTGGTAAATATTTTTTCACTGATTTATTGGCAAATGTTACAGTAATTATGTTCTAAATTACAAGATATTGTCTCATATAAGCATAAGTATTGATTAATATTTTTTTAAACTGAAGTATAGTTCACACATTATGTTAGTTTCAAGTGTACAACATAGTGACTTGACAATTATACATTATGAAATGCTCACCATGCTAAGTGTAGCACAAAATTATTACACTATTATTGACTATATTCCCTATGCTCTACTTTTCATTCCTGTGACTTACTTATTTTCTAGCTGGAAGTTTGTATTTCTTAATCCCCTTCATCTATTTTGCCTATCCCCCACTCCTATCCCTCCTGGCAACCACTAGTTTGTTCTTTGTATTTATGAGTTATTTCTCTTTTGTTGTTGCTGTTGTTTCTTTGTTCATTTGTTCTGCTTTTTAGTTTCCACATATAAGTAAAATCATATAGTATTTGTCTCTGTCTGACTTATTTCACTTGGCATAATACCTTCTGGGTCCATTCATGTTGTCACAAATGACAATATCTTATTTTTTATGTCTGAGTAATATTTTAGTGTACATATACCACATCCTTATCCATTTATCTATTAGTGGACATTTGGGTTGCTCCCATATCTCGGCTATTATAAATAATGCTGCAATGAATTAATGAATTTAGGTGTGCATATATCTTTTTAATATTTCCATCTTTTAAATTATGTTGGAACTAATGTTATGGTCCAACATTTGATCAGTTTTGGTTACTATTCCATGTGCACTTGAATACATGGTATAATTTGAAGTGGTGACATGATAGTGTTCTTTAAATGTCAAGTAGATAAAGGTGGTTGACAGTATTGTTCAGGTCTATATTATTATAGATGGTTTTGTCTGGTTGCTCTATTAATTTCAGAGAAAGGTGTGTTAAAGTCTGCAACTAAGATTGTAAATTTGCTATTTTTTCCCAGTTTTTCCTCATATATTTTGATGCTCTTTTATTGGGTCAAGTATATTTATATTTGTTTTATCTTTTTGACACATTGACTTTTATAGTGATCAAATATACCTATCTCTAAAAATCCTCTTTTTTTCAAGTTTATTTCTTATTATATCAATATTTAGTTGTTCTTATTGTTAACAAATAAATAGACAACTTTTACTTTCAGTATTTGTGTTTTGAAGATATTAGTTCAAGGCTTTTCTATTTAATGTAATTGTTCACATGATTGCATTTTGATCTGATTTTCTACAATTTGTATTAAATTTTTGGATTGAGTTTTTTCTTTTACATCTTTTTTGCCTTTTAAAAATTTAATCAAATAAATTTTCAAATGCTATTTTCATATCTGTGCTTGCTTTCTATTTATATCTGCTTATTTTTAGTGGTTGCCACAGAGGTTAAAGTAAGTAGTTTATACCTATTCAGTCTACTTAGAGATAATTTTTAATTTTTATAAAATATAGGAGACTTGTAACAGTAAATTTCCATTTTCTCCCCCATCATAAGACTATTGTCCTGTGTATTATACCTGTTTACCCTATAAAGCAACAAATAACATGATACTATTTTGCTTTATGTACTCCTATAACTTATGAAAAATCAGGAGAAAAGAAAAAAGTTTTTGTATTTATTCATACTTTTACCATTTCTGGTGCTCTTCCTTCTTTTCTGTAGTTCTGAGCTGTCATCTAGTGTCTTGGTTTATGTCGAAGAACTCCCTTTGGCATTTCTTATAGTGTGTACCTGTTCCTGACAGTTTCTCTAATTGTTTGTTTATCTGAAAATGTTCTTAATTTTCCTTCATTTTTAAGTATAGTTTTACTGTAAATTTTTACTCTTCATTGCTTTGAACATGCATTCCAGTGTCTTCTAGCTTCCATAGTTTCTGATGAGAGGTTGGCCTTCAAATTTTGTGGCACCCTCACTTTCTAAAGACCTTTTGGAATATTTTACTCTGGCTTCTTTCAAGATTGTCTCTATCTTTGACTCATAAAAGTTTGTCTCTGATGTGGCTAGTAATAGATTTCTTTTTATTTATCTTGATTGGTATTTTTTAACCTTTCTGGATCTATAAATTAATGTATTTTACCAAATTTCAAAATTTTTAGGTAATATTTTATCAAACTTCTAAATTTTTAGTTAATATTTTTCATTTTTTTTTTTTTTACCTTTGTCTCTCCTTTTTTCCCCTGGAATTCCAATTACATGCATGTTAGACCATTTCAGAGGTTCTGTTTGTTTTTTCCTCTCTGTTTTTTAGATTGGAGAATTTCTGTTGATTTATTTAAATTTCACTGATTCTTTTTTTTTTTTTTTTTTTCAGTCATGTCAGTGTCTGCTATTGAACTCATCTGGCTAATTTTAGGATTCTCTTATATCATCTTTTATTATTTTCCAGAAAGTTTTTATTTATTTTCAAAAATTATTTCAGAAAACTTGTAACAGGAATAAAGGTAGATACAAATATTAAGCTTCCCACATTCATTCTAATCTTAAAATTGGTTATGTATCATATGTCTCTTTAACATTTCATATTCATTTATCAGCTCATTCTATGTAAACTAGAATATTTTGAATTCTTTCAAAAAATAAGAGTAAAGAGTTGATAATTGAAGTAAAAGGGTATTTGAATTTAGTTACTCAGGATTGAGTTCAGAGTAATGGCAAATTCCCCACTTTTTCTCAGATACATAGAATCTAATATCTTTGGTCTTTCTCTAAAATTTTCTCTACAATATATAGTTTTTTTCTACTATTTATTTCAAATATATTTACAACCAACCTCTTATTTTTATTTTTATTCTTGGTTGCATTTCTGGTTCTCATTTATTCACCTAGATAGATATAAACTTCTTGTGGGCAGGAACTTTGCATGCCAGGAGAAAAAACTCCAGGGCCTTGGCAATGTTGACTAAAAAATAAACACTTACTTTACCTTTCTCTAAGTTACTCTAATTACAATAGATGGAGAGAGGTCAATTCACTTAAGATTCCTAAACCTGAGCATTTCATTTGATGTAAACTTTATAAGGACACTGTTTAAAAAGGTATACACCAGTTGGCTAGATATGTAATATCCACATTTTATTTGCTGGTTTTGAAGGAAATTAAGCACTATTGCTTGAAATCTTTCCCTTGCTTAAACATTTTTTCTTTTTATATAAAAGCTTCTTAATTTAATATATATATTTATTTTTAAAAAATTAAAGAGGGCTTTAATATATTTATTTTTTTTTAGTTTTTATTTAAATTTCAGCTTGTTAACTTACAGTATAGTAAGTTAGTTTCAGGTGTACAATTAAGATATTATTATACGTCTTATAGAGGTCCTGTTTTTAATTGTATTTTTTTTTAGAATTTTGAGATATTTTTCAAGCAAGACTTGTAAGATCTGATAAAGTATGATTTTTTAAAAAAATATATTTCATGTAGGTATGGTATGCCTCATTGTTTCAAAATCCAATAGTTTTTATTTAAATTTCAGCTAGTTAACTACAGTATAGTAAGTTAGTTTCAGGTGTACAATTAAGATATTATTATACGTCTTACAGAGGTCCTGTTTTTAATTGTAATTTTTTTAGAATTTTGAGATATTTTTCAAGCAAGACTTGTAAGATCTGATAATGTATGATTTTTTAAAAAAATATATTTCATGTAGGTATGGTATGCCTCATTGTTTCAAAATCCAATAGTTTTTATTTAAATTTCAGCTAGTTAACTACAGTATAGTAAGTTAGTTTCAGGTGTACAATTAAGATATTATTATACGTCTTATAGAGGTCCTGTTTTTAATTGTAATTTTTTTAGAATTTTGAGATATTTTTCAAGCAAGACTTGTAAGATCTGATAATGTATGATTTTTAAAAAAAATATATTTCATGTAGGTATGGTATGCCTCATTGTTTCAAAATCCAATAGTTCAAATAGGTAAATGATTTATTTGACATTTATTGTTAAATGATTTTAACATCCATTAAAAAATGACACGAGGAGCCCTCAAAAATTTGAGATTAGTTAGTTGCACACTTTGCTTTGTGTGTGAATTATAATCACAGAAATAGATAAAAGATATATACAAGCAATTACTACCCTGTACAGTATTTTATTTATGAAAACATTAAAGAATATGCCTATATATTTGTAATTAAGTTACTGATTGAATGCTGTGTAAATAGTAATATATTATCTGAAGGTTTTCTAAATAAAAAGTATTTGAAAGAATTATATAGAAACAATCCACCTCATCTTTGTTCAGCAAATAATTTGATATAGTTTATCATTAATTATCATTATGTTTTAGAGCTGAAAGGACATATTAATAATTCAAAAAAACCTTGAGATTGTTTTCTGTTCATTGCCTTGAATTTGTGATTTGATCTGATAATTCAAGTAAATGACAAGCATTTTACACTAGAGATACATGACTTTTTTGAGGAATTAAGTATTGTTTTTGCCATTTTGCCTCTTTTATATTCACATCATTTGTATTACAAGCATTGGCAAAATAACAATAACAAAGGAAGGAAACCGTTTTTCAATGCTGCCCCCCTTTCAAATGCCTGTGGAAATTATTGTTGATCACCAAATATTTCTAGCTTCCTTCTTTCTGCTTGCATACTGAGAAAGCACTTACCTGCCTCCTTTGATATTAGGTCTGACCTAATATCTTGCTCTAGGCTAGTGATATGTTATCACTGCCTTGTGAAAAACTTGAGAACCTTTGTATGTGTTGCCATGTTACATTTTCCCTGCTGCAGAAGTCTTAAAAATATATGTCAAGAATAAATCTTTATCATTCTGGGTTCTTGAGAGCCTATGATGAGCACAGCCATTGCTGACTCACCTTGGACAAGAAATAGACATTTATGTAATAAGCCATGCGATTTTTGTTTGTTACTGTGGTGTATTCCAGCTTATTCTGACAGATTCAGAAATTATTACCAAAGGGATATGTCATAAAGTCTAAAATATGTTACATTGGCTTAGCTATCTGGTGAGAGGCAATGAAAAACTACTTCTGGATGCTAGAAGGATGGCAGTCTATGTTATGTGGTGGAGGAATATTTGGTAAAAGTGTTGGTGAAAATGTGAAAATAAGATAATGCATCTAATGAACTTGTAGCTCTAGGGTAGGAGGTTAAAAAACAGCCTTGTTAGTATGTGTCAGTTGATGGTGGCTGCATTTGATGAGGAATTATATGAAATAGACAAGATCAGAAAAGAATTTGCTTTAAAGTAGAAATGAGTGGAAGTAGAGTGCTTGAACTCAAGGTGTTGTAGCATTGAAGAAGCAACTGTTTCTGAACTCCAATTAGTAAAACCTAAAAATGAGAGAAAGATTTTGAGTCACAAAGGCTGACTGAAACTCAGTTTAGTGACAACAATCATATGAAGTTATATGGTTTAAATTGTTTAGAACCTCTGGGTAAGATGCCTCAGAGTAAACTTCCAACTGAGGATGCAATACTCTTTAATCATTACAAATGGACAAAGTATTTCAGGGGTATGAATAGTTTTATTCTTATTTCAGGATTCACGGGTCTACTAGTCTAGAACTCTGGTTGCTGATCTAGTCCTAGAAATCATGTCCTCTGTGACAGTTGTGGAAACTAAGCATAATTTTTAATTATTATCAAGTGAGAATAATACTAATAATACTAACACTGATTATTTCTGTGAATAAATCTTTGTTTCTATATAATTATTTTTTTTATTCTTAGAAATAAAATTAGTACTGAGAAAATAAAGATATTTCTAAGGCTCTTGAAGTAGATTGTCAAACTATTTTCCAGAAAAGTTTTATCATTTCACTCTGAGAGAATACGTTTTTCATTTCATAGCCTCTAATATTGACTATTATTCTTTTTAAATTTTTACTAACTTGATAGTTAAATGAATGATATCTCAATTATATTTGCATTTTTGATAAAGAAATTAACACTTTTTTCCTTCTGATAGATTTGTGATGAATACATAGTTTATTTTTTTTTTTCAGATTTTTAAAAATTTATTTATTTGAGAGAGAGAGAGCACAAGCAGGGGGAGGGCCAGAGGGAGAAGCAGACTCCCCTGCTGAGCAGGAGCCCACTGTGGGGCTCAATCCTAGGTCCCTGGGATTATGACCTGAGCCAAAGGCAGATGATTGACTGAGCCACCCAGGTGCCCCTGAATACATAGTTTAAAGTGCTCCTTGCTGTTCTTTTTTTCTGCATTTGTATGCTACGTTGCATACAGGACGTTTTTACCCTTTTGTGTTTTCCCAGTTTTATGTTATTCTTGATTTTTAATATGATGTGTTTACTATATAATACTTTCATTTTTATGTAGTTAAACCAAGATATGTCTTTCTTTGTTTTCCTCTACTCTGTTACACTTGGAATTTTTTCCCATGGAGAGTTAAATATTAGCCCATATTTCTTCTATATGGATATTTTGATTTTTTTATTTATTAAAATCACCTAAAATTTAATTTTATCTATTACATGAAATGATATCTCAGTATGTTTTCCCACCTTGCTTATATCTGATTGCAAAACCATTGCTTAACAATTCCTCTCTGTTTGCATTGTGACGTTTCCCACATTCACAGAATACTTCTCAGCCATTGTTTTATTTCATTGATTTATTTGTCCATTCCTTTGTCAGTATCACATTAACTTAATTGTTATTATGACTTCATGTTTTTACATTTGGTGAATTTATTAAATCTTCATCGCAGTTCCTTTTCAATAGTTTTTAGATTTGGTCTTTAACATAATTTTGTGATTTTCTTGAAGAAAATACATAAATCCCATTGACGTTTTTACCAGGAATGCATTAAGTGCATAGAATGCTTTGAGTAGAATTAACAACTTTGTAGTCTTAGTTTTCCTGTTTAAGAAAGTATTAACCATTTTCTCTATTTCTCTGTATAAGTTCTACACATTTCCTGTTAACATTATTCTAATGTTTTTTGAGATTTCTTTCCCTATAATAGCACATTACATTTCTACTAATGCAATACCGTAATATACTTTATTTTTATAATTTGCTATTCTAAAAATAAAAATAATTTTACTGATGTTAATACATGTCAATTATTAGAATCACTAGTGAAAAATATATTTAGAATAAAATTTATTTAGAATAACATTTTTTTAAACATTTGTTTATTTTATTTATTTTAGAAACAGTGTGAGCTGGGGGAGGAGCAGAGTGGGAGGAGCAAAGGGGGAAGGAGATGGAGAAGGAAAGAATCTCAAGCAGATTCCTCACTTAGTACCGAGCTGGATATGTGGCTCCATCTCATGACTCTGAGATCATGACCTGAACTGAAACCAAGAGTCAGATGTTTAACTGAGCCACCCAGGCACCTCTAGATTAGTATTTTTAACTATTATCAGTCATTTTATATAAAATTAACTCATCCTAAAAATATTCTGGAGTGCAAAATCTATTGACATTGAGCCCAAAAATTGATTTAACATGGTGGGCCCTCACAACTACTTGATACTTTACCTTTCTTAGTAGCTTCTGTTTGGCCCTTTGTCTTTTTCTATTTCCCAGTATTCCTGCTCAGGGAAAAGGCCTCAGCATATCTTTTTTAGGTGAGGAAATAGCAAGACAAATGGCTTTACCCTAGCTACAGGAATATTCTGGGAGAGAAGCAGGTAAGAATTCTTTTTTTCATTTTATTTATTTATTTTTTAAAGTTTTTTATTATGTTAGTCACCATACAGTACATCCTTAGTTTTTGATGTAGTGTTCCATGATTCATTTTTTGCGTATAACACCCAGTGCTCCATGCAATATGTGCCCTCCTTAATACCCATCACTGGCCTATCCCAATCTCCTACTCCCCTCCCCTCTGAAGCCCTCAGTTTGTTTCCCAGAGTCCATAGTCTCTTGTGGTTCATTCCCCCTTCTGTTTACCCCCTCTTCATTCTTCCCTTCCTTCTCCTATTGATCTTCCTGCTATTTCTTATGTTCCATAAATGAGTGAAACTATATGATAATTGTCTTTTCTGCTTGACTTATTTCACTTAGCATAATCTCGTCCAGTCCCGTCCATGTTGCTGCAAATGTTGGGTAATCGTTCTTTCTGATGGCTGAGTAATATTCCATTGTATATATGGACCACATCTTCTTATTCCAGTCATCTGTTGAAGGGCATCTCGGCTCCTTCCACAATTTAGCTATTGTGGACAATGCTGCTATGAACATTGCGGTGCATATAGCCCTTCTCTTCACTACGTCTGTACCTTTGAGGTAAATACCCAGTAGTGCAATTGCTGGGTCATAGGGTAGCTCTATTTTTAACTTTTTGAGGGACCTCCACACTGTTTTCCAAAGTGGCTGTACCAACTTGCTTTCCCACCAACAGTGTAAGAGGGTTCCCCTTTCTCCACATCTTCTCCAACATTTGTTGTTTCTTGCCTTGTCCATTTTTGCCATTCTAACTGGCATAGGGTGGTATCTCAATGTGGCTTTGATTTGAATTTCCCTGATGGCTAATGATTTTGAACATTTGTTCATGTGTCTGTTAGCCTTTGGATGTCTTCATTGGAAAAGTGTCTGTTCATATCTTCTGCCCATTTTTCGATTTGACTATTTGTTTCCTGTGTATTAAGTTTGAGAAGTTCTTTATAGATCTTGGATACCAGTCTCTTATCTGTAGTGTCATTTGCAAATATCTTCTCCCATTCTGTGGGCTGCCTCTTAGTTTTTTTGACTGTTTCCTTGGCTGTGCAGAAGTTTTTTATCTTGATGAAGTCCCACAAGTTCATTTTTTCTTTTGTTTCTCTTGCCTTTGGGGATGTGTCATGAAGGAAGTTGCTGTGGCCGATATCAAAGAGGTTGCAGCCTATGTTCTCCTCTATGATTTTGATGGATTCTTGTCTCACATCGAGGTCTTTCATCCATTTGGAGTTTATTTTTGTGTATGGTGTGAGAGAGTGGTCAAGTTTCATTCTTTTGCATATAGCTGTCCAATTTTCCCAGCACCATTTATGAAGAGACTGTCTTTTTTCCACTGGATGTTTTTTCCTGCATTGTCAAAGATTAGTTGCTCAAAGAGCCGAGGGTCCATTTCTGGGTTCTCTATTCTGTTCCATTGGTCTATGTGTCTGTTTTTGTGCCGGTACCATGCTGTCTTTGTGATCATAGCTTTGTAGTATAGCTTGAAATCCGGCAATGTGATGCCCCCAGCTTTGTTTTTCCTTTTAAACAATTCCTTTGCGATTCGGGGCCTTTTCTGGTTCTGCACAAATTTAAGGGCTGTTTGCTCCATTTCTTTGAAAAATGTCATTGTTATTTTGATCAGGATGGCATTGAAAGTGTAGATTGCTCTGGGTAGCATAGACATTTTTACTATGTTTATTCTTCTAATCCATGAGCATGGAATCTTTTTCCATCTTTTTGTGTCGTCTTCAATTTCTTTCAAGAGTGATCTGTAGTTTTTAGAATATAGATCCTTTACCTCTCTGGTTAAGTTAATTCCGAGATATCGTACAATTTTTGTTGCTATTGTAAATGGAATCGATTCCCTAATTTCTCTTTCTTCAGTCTCATTGTTCATGTATAGAAATGCAACTGATTTCTGAGCATTGATTTTTGTATCCTGCCACATTACTGAATTGCTCTATAAGTTCTAGTAATTTGGGGGTGAAGTCTTTTGGGTTTTCTGTATAAAGTATCATGTCATCTGTGAAGAGAGACAGTTTGACTTCTTCTTTGCCAATTTGAATACATTTTATCCCTTTTTGTTGTCTGATTGCTGTTGCAAGGACTTCTAGTACTATGTTGAATAATAATGGCGAGAGTGGGCATCCTTGTCATGTTCCTGATCTTAAGGAAAAGGCTTTCAGCTTTTCCCCATTGAGAATGATATTTGCTGTAGGCATTTCATAGATGGTTTTTATGAAGTTGAGGAATGTGACCTCTATCCCTATATTCTGAAGGGTTTTAATCAGGAAAGGATGCTGTATTTTGTCAAATGTTTTTTTCTGCATCAATTGAGAGGTTCATATGGTTCTTAACTCTTTTCTTGTCAATGTGATCTATCACACTGATCGATTTGCGAATGTTGAACCACCCTTGCATCTCAGGGATGAATCCCACTTGGTCATGATGGATAATCCTTTTAATGTCCTGTTGGATCCTATTAGCTAGGATCTTTTTGAGAATTTTGGCATCCATATTCATCAGGGATATCAGTCTGTAATTCTCCTTTTTGATGGGGTCTTTGCCTGGTTTGGGATCAAGGTAATACTGGCCTCATAGAATGAGTTTGGTAGTTTTCCTTCTGTTTCTGTTTTTTGAAACAGCTTCAGGAGAATAGGTATTATTTCTTCTTTGAATGTTTGGTAGAATTCCCCAGGGAATCCGTCAGACCCTGGACTCTTGTTTTGGGGAAGGTTTTTGATCACTGCTTCAATCTCTTCATAATTAATCGGTCGGTTTAAAGAAACAATTTCTTCCTGTTTCAGACTTGGTAGTTTATAGGTTTCCAGGAAGGCATCCATTTCTTCCAGGTTGTTTAATTTATTGGCATATTTTTGTTGATAATAGTTTCTAATGATCCTTCTTATTTCTTTGGTGTTGGTCGTGATCTCTCCCTTTTCATTCATAATTTTATTAATTTGGGTCCATTGTCTATTCTTTTGAATAAGTCTGGCCAATGGCTTATCGATCTTTTTTATTCTTTCAAAGAACCAGCTTCTAGTTTTGTTGATCTGCTCTACTGTGCTCCTGTTTTCTAATTCATTGATCTCTGCTCTAATCTTGATCAACTGCCTTCTCGTGCGTGGGTTAGGACTAGTCTTCTATTCCAGCTCCAGCTTCTTGAGGTGAGAATATAAAAACTGCATTTTAGATTTTTCTGTTCTTTTGAGTGAGGCTTGGATGGCTATGTATTTTCCCCTTAGGACTGCCTTTGCAGTGTCCCATAGGTTTTGGACCGATGTGTTTTCCATTATCATTGGTTTCCGTAAATTGCTTAAGCTCATTTTTAATTCCCTGGTTTACCCAATCATTCTTAAGCAGGATGGTTCTTAGTTTTCAAATATTTGAGTTTCTTCCCAATTTTTCCTTGTGATTGAGTTCCAGTTTCAAAGCACTGTGGTCTGAGAATATGCAGGGAATAATCTCAGTCTTTTGGTATTGGTTGAGACCTGTTTTGTGATCCAGTATATGGTCTGTTCTGGAGAAAGTTCCATGTGTGTTCGAAGAGAATGAGTATTGTGTTGTTCTGGGTTGTAGTGTTCTGTATATATCTATGAGGTCCATGTGGTCCAATATGTCATTCAAAGCTCTTGTTTCTTTGTTGATTTTCTGCTTAGGTGATCTGTCTATTGCTGAGAGTGGAGTGTTGAGGTCCCTACTATTAACGTATTATTATCTATATGTCTCTTTATTCTGGTTAAGAGTTGGCTTGTGTATCTAGCTGCTCCCCTGTTGGGGGCATAGATATTGATAATTGTCGTATCCACTTGTTGGATACATCCTTTAAGAATAATATAGTGTCCTTCTGTATCTCTAACTACAGTCTTTAGTTTAAAATTTAATCTGTCTGGGGATGCCTGGGTCCTCAGTCGTTAAGTGTCTGCCTTTGGCTCAGGGCATGATCCTGGCGTTATGGGATCAAGCCCCACATCAGGCTCCTCCACTGGGAGCCTGCTTCTTCCTCTCCCACTCCTCCTGCTTGTGTTCCCTCTCTCGCTGGCTGTCTCTCTCTCTGTCAAATAAATAAATAAAATAAAATCTTTTTAAAAAAATTTAATCTGTCTGATATGAGAATTTCTACCCCAGCTTTCTTTTGAGGTCCATTGGCATGACAAATGGTTCTCCATCTGTTCACTTCCAGTTTGGATGTATCTTTAGGTTCAAAATGTGCCTCTTGTAGACAGCATATGGATGAGTCATGTCTCTTTATCCAATCTGCAACCCTGTGTTATTTATGGGAGCGTTTAGGCCATTCACATTGAGAGTGATTATTGAGAGACATGATTTTAATGATGTCATGTTGCCTGTGAAGTCTTTGTTTCTATAGATTGTAAATTTCTGTTCTGTATCACTCTTGGGTTCTTTTTACTTTTATAGAACCCCCCCTTAATATGTCTTGTAGGGCTGTCTTGGTGGTCACATATTCTTTCAGTTTCTGTCGGTCTTGGAAGGCCTTATCTCTCCATCAATTCTGAATGACAGCCTTGCTGAATAAAGGATCCTTGGCTGCATGTTCTTCTCGCTTAGTGCTCTGAATATGCCTTGCCAACTTTTCCTGCTTGTCAGGTCTCTTTAGACAGGTGTAACGTTATTCTGCTGTTCCTCCCTCTGTAGGTTAGGATTCTCATCCCCCTGGCCGCTTTCAAGATTGTATTCTTGGATCTGATATTTGCAAATTGTACTATTATGTGACGTGATGTAGGTTGGTTCTCACTGATCTTGGGAGGGGTCCTCTCTGCCTCTTGGACACAAATGCTTGTTTCCTTTGCCAGATTAGGAAAGTTTTCAGCTACAATTTGTTCAAATATCTCTTTTAGATCTCTCTCTTTCTCCACCCCCTCGGGGATGCCGATGATTCTGACATTGGAACGTTTCATTGAGTCAGTAATCTCCCTTAATCTACATTCTTGAGATTGGATTTTTTTGAGCCAAGTTTCCATTTTTTCCTTCTTTTCTATTATCCCATCTTCCAATTCACTAATTCGTTCTTCTGCCTCATTTACCCTGGCCGTCAGCATCAAGTTTAGACTGCCTTTGATTCATAGCATTTTTAATTTCTGCCAGATTCGCTCTCATTTCTGCCCTTAGAGATTCTATATTCTTGTTAATATTTTCGTTAATATTTTTTTCAAGCCTACACATCATCTTGGCCATTGTTACTCTGAACTCCATTTCTGACAATTTGGTTATATCCATATCCATCAGTTCTGTGGCAGAGGCCACAATCTCTGTCTCCTTTCTTTGCTGAAGATTCTTCCTCCTCGTCATTCTGAGGAGAGGTTGCAGGGATGCACATAGCCCAAATTATTGACCAGGACCCAGGCAGTGTGCACTTGTTTTATAGGGACCTTAGGGATGTGGGCTTCTTGATTTTTCAGCCTGCCTTCTGGGGGAGGGGCCTGCCGCACTGATACTCAGGCAACCCTGTTTAGGTAGAGTTCCCGGTCCCCTGTGAGGAGGGGTGGGGATGGGCACAATATGAACCGGTATTTCCAGGCTTTTGTTCTCTGGCGGCTTTCCCTGGCGGTTTTCTGTGACTCTTCTGAGAGTCAGAGGAGGAGTGGCCGTATCCTAGCCTCTGTCTCAGAGCAGAGAGATCGCAGTCCGCTCTCCACTGAGCTCTACTGGCCACTTTAACTATGTTTCTGTTGGTGCTGCTAAAAACCCCGCAGCGTCCGGGGTTGTGCGCCCCACAGCCACTGTCCCAGCCCTCGCTTCCAGGGTTGGCACGTCTCTGTCCTTTGTGCTTCTAACACTGCCAACCGCCCCCAGTTCCCATGCACGCTCCCAAGCTCCATTTCAGTGTGGTTCGGGCGCACTCCAGACCTCCGGTTTTCAGTCTGATTGTGCAGTCGCTCCCAAGCACCGAGTTTCAGTCTAGTTTGAGTGCGTGCTCTGGAGTTCCCTGTTTTCAGTCTGGTTGCACTTTCGCTCCCGAGCTCCTGGTTTCATTCTGGTTCAGGTGAGCGCTCCTGAGCTCCGGTTTTCAGTCTGGTCGCACCCGTGCGTTCCTGGGCTCCCAGTCTTAGTCTACTTTCTCATGGGTGCTGGTAGGTGAGTCTGGCCTGCTCCCCAATGCAGGAGGCTACTGCTTGTGTGCGCCCAAGGACGGCAGCTCCCTCCCCCTTCCGTTTATCTTCCAATATCTGTGCGTGGATTCATGGCTCCCCACTTAGTACCTCAATACTCAGTGCCAGAGATGTGCGTTTGTAGAGATCCAGATGTATCTTCCTACTTCTTGGGCTGATTTTGTGGATGTTCAGGATGATCTGGTAGATATCCAGTTCAATTCAGGGGACCAGCTGAAAAAAGTTCCCCTACTCCTCCTCCATCTTTTTTCTCCCTCTCTTCTTTTCATTTTAGCCTACTGATTAAGCAGTGAATTGAGACGCCATTGTTTCCTTTAAAAACATCTTGTTAAACATGAAACTAATGCATTGAAACATGAATGCATTGTATCTTCTTTTATTTTCTTGCATCATTCTGATGAATCTTGCATCTTATATATCCTTTTTAATATAAATGATCCATGTTGACACAAGACACATGGTTTGGAAAATAACCATGTGAGACAGTATGAGACCCATGTGCTCACCTTCAATTAAAACTGTAAACCATTTTTATGTGTGTATTTGTAATATACAAGAATGGGTATCCAGAATTCTAATCCAGCCATCTATGTTATCCCCTAGGAAGACCAGGCCTAAGGAAGCCATCTGTCCTGAATGTAAGGCCCAACAAGTGTGTAGGTATAAATAATTTCTATGTGCTGTTTGTGGAATCACTTTATTTATTTATGATTATATACTGTTTATGTCGGTTGCCACTTAAAAAAAAATACAGACCTCCACTGGGGAAAGAGGAACTGATAGGTTGGCAAAGGGAAGTGGAAAAAACTCTGAAATGTTTTAACAGCTGTAGGGGTATATATTAATCTAGGGAGAAGTTTAAAATAAGAACTAAGCGTTCAAATTTTAATATTTTCCTCTAAGGCGATTCCACACAATTTATTTGGATATTTAACCCTATACTTCATGCTGTAGTCTTAATTTATATACAGATTTTGGGTGTATTCAAAGAATGAGGATTTTATAAATAATATAAAGAATTGTCAATAAAATGGTTTTCAAAACTAATTTTTTAATGATTAGGTGGTTTATGGGTTCTGGGTTAGAATGGAAGAGTGAGATGTTGCAATTTTCCATCCCTACTCAAATCCCTAAAAATGGCAGTTCTAAACAAAAAGTAAATCAAACAATATGCTACTTGACTTTAACTGAATGTTACTGATATTATACAAAAATTTCAATAAAGAAATATTAAATGTTTCATTTATTATTTTATTTTTTTCACCCATTTAACCCATCCCCCCAAACACCTCCCCTCCAGTAACCCTCAGGTTGTTCTCTATAGTTGAGTCTGTCTCCTGGTTTGCCTCTCTTTTTTTTTTTTCCCCTATGTTCATCTGTTTTATTTCTTAAATTCCACTTATGAGTAAAATCATATGGTATTTGTCTTTCTCTGACTTATTTCACTTAGCATAATACACTCTAGTTCCCTCCACATCATTGCAAATGGCAAGATTTCATTCTTTTTGATGGCTGAGTAATATTCCACTCTGTGTGTGTGTGTGTGTGTGTGTGTGTCTGTATGTGTGTGTGTGTATAAACACACATACCACCTCTTCTTTATCCATTCATCAGTTGATGAGCTTTTTTCATAGTTTAGTTATTGTTGATAATGCTGCTATAAACATTGGGGTGCATGTACTCCTTTGAATCAGTATTTTTATATCCTTTATGTAAATACCTAGTCTACAATTGCTGGGTTATAGGGTAGTTCTATTTTTAACTTTTTGAGGAATCTCCATAGCGTTTTCCACAGTGGTTGCACCAGTTTGCATTCCTACCAACAGCGTGAGAGGTTCACCTTTCTCCACATCCTCGCCAACACTTGTTTTCTGTTATTAATTTTAGCTGTTTTAATAGGTGTGCAGTGGTATCTCATCATGGTTTTGGTTTGTATTTCCCTGATGATGAATGATGTTGAACATCTTTTTATGTGTATTAGCCATCTGGATGTCTTCTTTGAAAAAAAAAAAAGTCTATTCATGTCTTTTGCCTGTTTAACTGGATTGTTTGGGGCTTTTGCATGTTTAGTTTTATAAATTCTTAAATATTTTCGATACTAACCCTTTATTGGCTATGTCATTTGCAAATATCTTTTCCCATTCCACAGGCTGTCTTTTAGTTTTGGTAATTGTTTCCTTCACTGTGCAGAAGCTTTTTATCTTGATGAAGTCCCAATAGTTTATTATTGCTTTTGTTTCCCTTACCTCAGGAGACATATTTAGAAAGAAGTTGTTATGGCCCATGTCAAAGACGTTTCTGCCTGTGTTCTCCTCTAGGATTTTGATCATTTCCTGTCTCACATTTAGATCTTTAATCCATTTGGAATTTATTTTTGTGTATGGTGTAAGAAAGTGATCCAGTTTCATTCTTCTGCATGTTGCTGTCCAGTTGTCCCAGCACCGTTTGTTGAAGAGGCTGTCTTTTTTTCACTGGATATTCTTTCCAGCTTTGCTGAAGATTGGTTGACCATATAGCTGTGGGTCCATTTCTGGATTTTCTATCTGTTCCATTGATCTATGTGTCTGTTTTTGTGCTAGTACCATACTGTCTTATGACTACAGCTTTGTAAAATAACTTGAAGTCTGGAATTGTGATGCCTCCAACTTTGCTTTTCTTTTTCATGGTTGCTTTGGTTATTCAGGGTCTTTTGTGGTTCCATACAAATTTAGGATTGTTTTTCTAGCTCTGTGAAAAATGCTAGTAGTATTTTGATAGGGATTGAATTAAATGTGTAGATTGCTTTGGGTAGTATAGACATTTAACAATATTTATTCTTCCAGTCAATGAACATGGAATGTTTTTCCATTTCTTTGTGTCATCTTCAATTTCTTTCATCAGCATTTTATAATTTTCAAAATACAGATCTTTTCTCTCTTTGGTTAGGCTTATTCCTAGGTATTTTATGGTTTTTGCTGCAACTGTAAATGGGATTGATTCCTCAGTTTCTCTTTCTGCTGCTTCGTTATTGGCTTATAGAAATGCAACTGATTTTTATGCAACTGATTTTGTATCCTGCAACTTTACTGAATTTGTGTGTCAGTTCTAGCAATTTTTTACTGAACTCTTTTAGGTTTACTATAATGGAGTATCATGTTATCTGCAAATAGTGAAAGTTTAACTTCTTCCCTGCCCATTTGGATGCCTTTTATTTCTTTTTGTTGTCTGATTGCTGAGGCTAGGGCTTCCAGTACTATGTAAATAACAGTGGTGAAAGTGGACATCCCTGTCTTGACTGTAGAGTAAAAGCTCTGTTTTTCCCCATTGAGAATGATATTAGCTGTGGGTTTTTGTATATGGCCTTTATTACATTCAGGTATGTTCCCTCTATCCCTACTTTGTTGAGGGTTTTTATCATGTATGGGTGTTGTACTCTCTCAAATACATCTATTGAGAGAGTCATATGGTTCTTATACTTGCTTTTATTAATATCGTGTATCACGTTGATTGATTTGTGAATATTGAACCACCCTTGAAGCCCAAGAATAAGTCCCAGTTGATCATGGTGAATGATTCTTTTAATGTACTATTGGATTCCGTTTGCTAGTATTTTAGTGAGAATTTTTGCATCCATGTTCATCAGGGATATTGGCCTGTAGTCTTCTCTTTTAGTGGAGTCTTTGTCTGGTTTTGGAATCAGGGTAATGGTGGTTTCATAGAATGAGTTTTGAAGCTTTCCTCTCATTTCTATTTTTTGGAATAGTCTGAGAAGACTAGGTATCAACTCTTCTTTAAATGTTTGGTAGAATTCCACTGTGAAGCTAAATGTTTCCTTTAAAGTTCATTTTATCAGACTTTTGAATTTTGTATTTTTTCCCTTTGTTTACTTGGAACTGAAGAATATACTTTAGTAAGCTCAAAGTTTCATTGAACATGATTTTCTTATAGCCTATTAACATCCAAGCATACAACTGTTGACAGTTGTATATTTTTGGAGGAACTTTCACTTACGTTTTCCTGAATCTTTCTCCATCTCTTCTTTCTCCCTGTTATCCCACTGTTTTCCTTAGCCTGGTCACTATTTCCCAAATGCAAATGGTAAATATAACACTGGAAACTTTCCAAAGTTTGCTTCAATTCTAATTACAGAACATTTACAGAAAATGGATCTATATTGACTATTCAATTAAGCTTGTTTTAAACTTTTTTTTGGTTGTTTTAGAGTGGTACTATTTTCTGCAGATTTTTTAAGTTAATGTAGTCTGGTAATATAATGCAACTATACTAATGGAATTTCAGCCCCATGAACATGGAGGAGAGATATTAAGAATAAATTTGAAGAATATTGATCTTAAAGTGGATCATAATAAGTAAGAGAGGGGAATTCAAGCAGTGGCACATTGTATTTCCATGATAACTACATGTGTATTTATAATGAGTTAAGCAATAACAGAGTTTAGGTCATTGATAAGTTTCAGTGATATTTTATGATTTCTTCTTTCCACTATTAGGCTGAAATGAACTTTGAACCACTAGTGGTGTAGCTAAAGGTGTCATAGTCTGAAGTCCTTTGATTAAGAAGTGCTTATTACAGAGAAATATTCTGTCTGACATGAAGCATTTGTTTGGCCATTTTCCTTCTCAGTTCTTTTCCCTGTGTGTTAATACAACCTATCCCCTGTTCCCTCCCTCACTTATGTCTTCTTATTTTTACCTCAATGCTGGAAGACCCTTCTGCCTGTGACAGAGGTAAACTGGGCAGGCAGTCAGCTCCAGAGGGCCTGGCCAGCTGCATCACCTCTGGCCTCCCTCATCTAATATCTGTGAACTTTAGATAGGGTTCTGCTGCATCACACTGAGTTCTGTTAAGTGTCCTCCCTTAAGAGCATCCACTGAGGAAACCAAGCTGAGAAAGGCACTTATTGTATAGCACAAATTAATGTACCACCTCTCTGCTCTTGGCAATGACACTTTAAATGGCAGATGGTCTCTACCAAAGTACCATCATCAGATTACTGGTAAAATATTTTATTAACACGAAGACAGTACATTTAAGATTTAAATGTATTTGTCATTTATGAATCTCTACAGTGGGGAGGAGTCAAGTGATTAACTCTATGAGAGTTTCATTCTAATCCCGTGTATCTGATTAAGGGAAGTAAGTGTAGGCATAGCCTTTTTTTTTTTTTAAAGATGAAATTACTATTTCTAAAGCATTGGATTAGTCTGAGTTATGCATTGTATGTATAATTACAAGCAGGAAGTATAGTTTAGAATTGTAATTTGTCTGCCAACTTGCTGCTTCTCAGCTCATTCCCATATCACCTTAAACTTCCTGAAGTATGGGAAAATCTTTCCTCAGAAGATGTTAGAATCAGATTTGCTGAAAGAACAAGATGGAATGTGGACCTTGAAGGCAAAGTTGTTTATAGCAGGAGAGAAGAAAAAAAGAACAGAAAATAAGCAAACCTATAGCTTAACTAAAATTTTGAGGGGCAGTTGGACCCATAATTACTTGGGCAGGGTTATATGATTGTACTTCCTATGCTGATTAAAATTTGTGGGTTTTGGCTACTATTGCAGAATATCTAAAACACTGAATATGTCTCACAATTTTCCATCCCTCTTAAGGTGCTGTTAGAATGATAAGTTTGAGGATTTTTGATAGTTACAAGGGCTGCAAATCTCCTGCCCAATATGAAGTTCTTGTGATAAAGAAGAATGACTGTCTCCTATTTGTACTTGGTGCTTCTAAAGTATTTACCTCAGAGTGTTACAGAGTTGGAGAGACAGCTTCATTTGGCAACTATCCTCAGTTCTCAACAACTTACAACCATAGCACTAGAGGACAAATTCACAATGTGCACAGTTACATAATTTAAAAAAATACGACCCTTTCTTATTCTAGGGAAGTAAGATTGTTAATCATAAAGAACTTAAAATCTTTTAATATTTTGGTATAGCTAAAACTATACTGTGACCAAGTACCTTTTAATGTAAATACTCATGAAGAAAAACTGGGTAGAGTAGGATAATTTTGAATATTAAACAAATTGTCATGGGGATTTATACATTTGTTAAAGTAGCATTATGAAGCAAAAGACCTGAGTACTCTGCATCCTAACGACTCAATTATTTCATTTTTTACTCTGTCCTGCTTTTAGTTACATTCAGAGAACTAAACTGAGCTGTGCTCTGACAGGCATTTTACTCTCACTACAGAAAAACATGGATCTGACTGATCTGCTCTATAGTACAGGGGTGATTTTCAGACATAGAATTCCACCCTCTAGTTATATTTTATTTGTACAGTTAGATAGTTTTGATGATTTGCTCCAGTTCTACATTCTGCTATTTTATATAATTGCTGGGTGGCAATGATTATATAATGTGTGATAGTGAGAATGACACTAAATCTGGTATGTTCCTAAGGATTCTCTTTTTCCATCAAGGGGGAGGGATGGGACCATATTTCCTGACAATTATGACAGTATGAATGACCAAGTAGCGAAGAAGACTCTCCTACACTTACCCATATTGTGAAGTCATAATTAAGTTTGGTTATAAATTTGTGATGGAAAATTATCAAATTGAAAATCCATTTGCTTTTAATCTGAACTTTGGAAGTAGACAGGTGGCATTCCTCCAAAATGTAATCCCTGGGACTTTCTATAATTTATTTTTAAGGTGTCGTGTGTGTCTGGGTTACCTCCTCCCAAATCTCTTTAACTTTCTGATAGAAATAGTGAAAAACAGAAGTATCTTCTAGAATTAGATCATGTGGTCTTGAGATATGGTATATTGTCAGTGAAGACATAGCAAAAATACTAATTTTTTATAAATCAATATACAGTTTCCTTTTAAAATGTTTATTTTAAATTATGAAATATTTAAAAAGTGTTCCCCAGATGTTTTGAGAGCATCTATAAGCACACAACCTTGATGAAACAAATATCAACATTTTGCTATAACTACTACAGATTTCTATTTATTTTTATTCAAATATAATTAACATACAGTATTATATTAGTTTTGGGTGTACAATATAATGATTCAACAATTGCATACATTTCTCAATGCTCACCAAGTTAAATGTACTCTTAATCTCCTTTTTATTTTTATTTATTTATTTATTCATTTATTTATTTTCTTAATCTCCTTTATAAAGCCACCTTCTCCATGTGACCTGGGATTCCTCACAACATGGCTGCCTCAGGATTGTTAGACTTCATATATTATGACTAGACTCCAAAAGTAAGTGTCCAGGCAGAATCCAGTGAAAGCTGCATCACCTTTCATGTCCTACTTTCAGAAGTCACATAACTTCATTCTATTGGTTACAAGTGAGTCACAGGTCTTCCCAGTGTCAAGAGACCACATCTGTCTTTAAGAAGACATTGTTCCCTTTGACCAAAGATTAATTATACTCTTGTCATATGCAAAATACATTCACCTACTCTCCCAAGACTCCCAAAACCTCTCATCTCATTATAGCATCAGGTTTAGGCTTCAGATCCAGGATTGCATCATCTAAATCAAGTTCAGGTGTGAATAAGATTTTTCAAGTGTTGTTCCTTTGGTACAGCTCCTTAACTGAAGTCCCTCTTGATCTAAAGACTTATGAACTAAAGAGACAAGAGTATCTGTCATCCATACATCCAGCATACACTGGTTACAGAAGTATAAGATGATTGCAGTACTCATGTTCAAAAAGGTATGATGCACATAGCAATCTTGGTCCGGAGCAATTGTGAAATTTATGTAAGCACATTTTTCTAGTTTCTGGATTAGGGCCCAGTCTACTCTCTGTAAGCTTTTTTCTGCAGTTATTGGCCCCATATTCTAAGTCATCCTTCTTTTTCTATAGTAAATGGCCCATGATTGCAACTTGGATATCCTTCTTAGCCTGCTTTCTGCAGAAAAAGTCTAGAAGTCCAAAGCCTTTTTGCATTTTGCACTGTTTCTGTTCATTTTAGTTGAATTTGACAATATTTATGCCAATACAATTATTGTAAAATTTTGTGACTTTTATTGGATATTCATTTGATTTTTTTCTCCTAAGAACTAGCTTTGGAATATATTATCCATTCTACTGTTTTTGTTTTCTAATTCATAAATTTATTCTTTTATCTTTATTAAGGCCTTTATTTTGCTTTCCATAGGTTTATTTTATAGTTTTTTCTTTTTTTTTTAAACGTAAGTACTTTAGGATATATATTTTCCTTGGATCATTGGTTTAGCTGTAGTCTTTATATTGTCTATTCATATACATTCTACAATTTTGGTTTGTATTTCCTCTTTGGTGTATGATTTGCATAAGGCATACTTATTTTTTCAGCTTTTCTTTTTTGAAATTTCCAGAAATAAAGGTTTTCCTAATTTTGTAATTGTCAATTGTTAACTCCCTAGAAGTCCACCAGAAAACCTGATGATAAAACAAAGTTTTATGACCCACAGCAGTAAAAGAGAACACCACCTTGATATAATCTTTGTACATTAACTAATTATAAGGGGGGAGATCACAGGAGGATCTGTACAGGTTGTTGGTTTTGGTCTCTAGTGGTATAATATGGTAGGCCTTTCAAGGTGGGAAAATGACTGGAATTGGTCGAAGTTCAGAACATAATGGTTTAATGTTGGTGGATACAATGAAGTGAGAGTCATGAAGAGAGTCTTGATAAGTAAACTATTGTTTGATAGGTAAGATATTTGCCTACATAAGTATTCTGTTGTAATGATACACAAGTTATTTGCCCAGATGAGTTAACTAGTTGCCTGGACAAACTGATTTGCTGGAATTTCTGAATTACTGGAATTACTGAAGCAAATAGTAATTTTTTGGTTTATAGCTATATTTTCCTGGTCAATAATTTTCTGATACAAATAGTAAAGTCATGTCAACACAGGTGGCCCCTGTTTCAGATTTGATAATTAAGATGTGTGGAAATAGGTGGTCTCAGTTTTTATTATTGACATCTAATTTTATCACATTTTTTTCAGAAAATATTATCTATGTTATTTCCATATTGTTGGCATTTAACTTATCATTGTTTTTTTTTCTTTCTACATGGCATTTCTTAGAAGTATCATCTGTTATTTCAAATTCTCTTTATATTTGGACAACACTGCAACTTTTATCTCCAAAGTGTGTCTTTTGACTTAATAAATGATTGTCCATGAATGAGTAAATAAATTAAGTGCTTACTAGGGTAATTTTACTACTGATTGAATTATGAACTTGTATCTCCAGTTAGCCATTTCTATTCTAACTGGACTTTTGAAATGGATTCTTTTCCTAAATTAGTTTTTTTAAGTATTACCATATCACTCAGATTCAAACACTTAAGTTATCTTTGAGTGATCTTTGTTCCTCTTTATTATTAAAAACATTAACTAATAATAAATTAATAATTGGAATTCCTTCCACATATCAGTTTACTCTCTTCAGTCCTGGTGCCACAATCCTTGATCAGCATTCATTATCTTATACCCAGACTTTCCATAATACTCTTCTAATTGAGCCACTTGACTCTATAGATTTTTCAGTGTTCCTAACTTCATGATTTACACCAAAGTCCATGTTCATCAGCCTTCTCATTGTCTATGATATAAAAGGTCAAGATAGTTTCACTTTGGTTCCCTTTCAAATATCAGTCTCCTACATAAAGTCACTATTTCATATTAATGGGGCTGTTCACCAGCTCTCAAATAATCTTAGCCTTTCCAATCTTCTTTGCTCATCCTTAGGGGGATGCAGTAAAAGCTGGCCACTAACGATAACTTGAAAACCATCCTTTCCTACTCTTCTTTGAATTATATTTATAACTTGGGTCATAACCCAGTATTATTTTATTTGTTGCTAAAATTGTTACAACTATGGCCATTGGGCGCTCATGTTCCTCTTTGATATATCCCCATCAATATTTGTGTGTGTGTGTGTATGTGTACACATGTGCACGCAAACACACACTTCCTTACTTTCTGGCACTAAAAGATGCTTCATCTTATCTTGTATATTCCTTGCCCCAGTCCTAGAATCGGCATTTCTTTAAGGAGCCATGGTTTATTTTTTTGGAGAATAGTATTAGAAGCCAAGGTCTGAGGTGCGAGGTGTGCTTGATGCTACTGGGATGTCATTTCTTTTATGTCCTTTGAGTGGACAGAGCAAAGAAATATGTATCTATAAATACTTACATATGTAACCATCTCTCTATATATTAAACTAAATATGAATTTTTTTTGTCTCCGACAGTAATCCATGACACGTTACTCATTCTTGGCTTCTCTCCTTCCTTTATGTATCTCTATTCCAACAGTTAGAAACCTGCCTCCTATCATCAGCTATCCATTTAATTAAATATTAAATTCTAGTATACATGTATAGCAGTTTCAGAATTATTAACCCCATATATGTGTGAAACAACTTTATCAATTAGACTACAGTGATTATGTGCAGTTTCTTTTGCTTTTAGTCTTACAGACTTTATTAACTTCCACAGCTACTTAGGGGTCAGTATCTTTTCTGCTAACCCCTTCAGAGAGATTGTTTCATACACTTGTAATACAGTTAGATTCTCCTGTCATTCCTTCTTGGAATCCCCTGACCTCTGAAATGATTTTTTCAAGATTTGCATAAGTTAAGCTTCACTCTTTGTGCTGTCAAATTCAATGGATTTTGACAAACGGTCATGCATCCACCATTACGGTATCATACAGAATAGTTTCACTACTCTAAGATATCCCCTGTGCTTTATCTCTTTAACCCACCTTCCTTTCCCTGAACCCCCAACAAATATTGGTCTTTTCATTGTCTCTATAGTTTTTCCTTTTCCATAATGTCATATAATTATAATTGGAGTCACAAGTATATAGCTTTTTCAGATTGACTTCTTTCACTTAGCAAGATGCTTTTAAAATTCATTTATATCTTTTCATTACTTGATAGTTCATTTTTTAAATTACTGAATAATACTCCATTGTAAGGATGTGTCACAGTTGTTTATCCATTTGCCTATTGAAGGATACCTTAGTTGTTTTCTAGTATTTGACAGGGTTTTGTGTGGGATAAAATTTCAAACCAGATGGGTAAATATCTAGGAGTGAGTGTTAGGTTTTATGGTAAGACTTTGTTTAGCTATGTAAGGAACTGTCAAATTGTCTTCTAAAGTGCCTATGTACTTCATATGTTTTTAGAGAACAAATTCTTTCAACAATTTTTCCAAATTACTTTTGTGACAGAATAAGTCAGAATTATTATGGTATAGTGGTTAATTGCACAGGCTCTGGAACTACAATATTTGTGTTCAAGTCTTGATTCTACCATTGATTAAGCATATGACTTTAATCATATTGGGTACTCTCTCTGTACCTCAGTTTTCTTCCATAAACTGAGAATTATCTCTTAGGTGGTGTTAGGATTAATTAGATAACATGGAAAGAGTAAGATGTTAATTATTGTCCTTTTTCTTTCACTGCTTTGCTTTAGATTTATTGGAAAGCATTCCCTGGTCTTCCTCATTTCCTTCCTCCCCAAGCACTCAGGAGGACAACTAGGTCTTTATTCCTAATGTTGATCTCCTCCTTATAGGTGGTAGCAGAAAAGGCATAATGACTTTTTGTTTCAGAGCCATTAAGGGAATTAAATGGATTGTTCAAGAGCGGAATCCACCCTGGAGGAGGTTGAGGGGAGAGTGGCCTAAATTCAGAATGGTGTTAGACCTGAGGGCAGGCCAAACACTGACTGACCTGTACAAGATTTCTGTGTAAATTAGAATGAGACTTACTCTCTGAGAAAATGTAGCCCAGATCCAAGACATGATGCTTGGCCAGAGGAGCGGAGCTGGATTTCAGCTCTCCCACATACGACCTAAGCTGGGTTCTATTGTACAATTCACACACTACACAACTTAAGTGATGACTCTGCCTGGGGGATGGGAGAGAGGATTGTGGGTTCCATGTAAGGTAGGCATGTGGACCAAGTCCATTGGAGCACAGCGTCTCAGAAGTTCTTGGACATCCATCCCAGGGAATTCTGTAAGATAACAAGAAAGGGTGAGTCACTAAGCCCTGGGTTTTGGGAAGAATTATGCTACCATCAAAAGCTATCAGTCAACATAAGGATCACAGGTTGTCCTAGCAAAAAAGCTAAGCACATAAGAAACATTACAGACAGAATCACAAAGGGGGAAGATAGTGGAAAACCAATGTCTGAACAAGCATTGAGTCACCATGTACAGAAAAAGTAAAAGGTAAAGTTGGTTATAGACTGAGAAACTTCTGTGATACATCTAAGTCTTAAGACTTTCCTAGAAAAATGAAAGGTCCCCAAGGAATGATTGATTGGAATTCCTGTAGACATTAGAGGGTGAAAGTATATGATTTGGAAAACAAAAATTAATGGGAAGTTTCTTTCACCCAAGCATTAAACCTTGCTGTAAATAAAATGTAGATGTACATATTTTATGCAGACTACAGGAATTAAATTTTGTAGCAGTTGTCTGTACAGACAAGTTGAGTTCTATTTGAATTCTCATTTGGCGTCCTCCAAAGTATTGTTATTTCTAAGATACTAGAATCCTTCCTTTAGGCTTCTTGTGCAGTGGGAAGTGTAATGCAAATATTTTCAGATGAGTCACCTCCCTTTATAAGTGATTTCTTAATATTTTGACTTTCCGGTTGGGAGTCTGTCGAAACAAGGGTTGTCTCATGGATTGTCAGAGGATGAAGAGGGTAAACACATAGAACACATAGGATATTTTTTCTATAAAATAATCAGACACCCAACTTTAGCTGAAAGTGTCAGGAATCCTATTATTCCCATAACATATTTTTAGTTCTATTATTAGCTTTTTTTTAATGGTAAAACTTTTATTTCATTTTAGTCA
This sequence comes from Ursus arctos, assembly GCF_023065955.2. Taxonomy (NCBI): domain Eukaryota; kingdom Metazoa; phylum Chordata; class Mammalia; order Carnivora; family Ursidae; genus Ursus; species Ursus arctos. The sequence continues at coordinate 61,170,755 of NW_026623111.1, forward strand.
AAGACACTTAAATTTTTTTAAAAAAATTTATTTTGGTGTATTTATTCCCCATTACACTGTCAGGCCAAACATCTGTCATTATATTCACAACTTATTGCCCTTTTGGACAGTAGACGTGTAAGAGTCTAGCTTGTTATTGGTGCCGTATAACTTTTTGCATAAATATTTAAATATACCATTTGGGGAAGATACATGTTTAGACTATCCAGGAACCCTGACATTCTGTGAACAACTCTGTAGCTGGGACATACAAGTTTGTGAAAGCTGTGCAATTTTCTCCTTTCGTTTGATTTACCTCTTTGGGGCAAGACCATAACCTTCTTGTATACTACAATCTAGATATACCATCAAATGATACATAAGCCAGGCAAATTAATTTAAAAATTAGTTTGGTTGCTCTGAATTCTCTTATCACTATGAAAAATCACGTTCTCTTACAGGGCGGTTTTGCCATTAGATTTGATTTCTCACCACAATACACGGATTCAGCTTTGTATGGGAAAATGCTGCTTAACATATACCAGCCTGTATATCCATGTTATGCTCTGAATGTAGCTTGGAATTTATAAAACATCTAACGAGTATGTGAGATGTGGGACATTTTTGGGTAATCCTGTAATATAAATGTAAGGAGGTAATATTTATTGAGAGGGACTGATTCCCAAACAGTACTGTTTGGGGAACATTGCAGAGAAAACCCTTTGTACACAATTTCAAAACTTAATCATTCAGCGCTGACCAAATTACAGTGGAGACTGATTATATTTGTTTGAAAACCCATCTGTTCTTATCAGATAACACTGTATTTTAATGGATGTGGTTTGAAACAGACTGAGAAGAATGTTTGAAAGTTTCACTATCTTTTATCTGCTCAGAACTTCACTTTAATTCACCCACATGAAGCTGAGTTACCCATACAGAACTGGTCTCTTTTCCCCAATACTAATAATTCATACAAGTAGATGCCTGTGGACTTTTAGGATAAGTAGGAATTAGCTAGTCTAGGAGGATTCAGAAGAGTGTATATACAGCTGAAATAACATTTAGGCCTAGTATGAGCAAGAGGAACATGTATATTCAGGAAGCACAAATTTTACACTTCAAAAATCTTTTATAAAGGAAATTAGGAGTCAGTTCAATATAGTGGTAGAGTCCTGGATTAGAAGAAATAATTTCCAGTTCTATTATCATCTACAATTCATTTAGTCAGTAATTTTGTAATGAACATGTAGTATGTGTCACGCATTGTACCAAATTCTAGCAACCCCGTAGTGAATAAGGCACAGTTAGTCCCAACTCTCAAGAAATCACAATGTAGTAGGGGATATAGATAGAATTCCCACATAACTTGGGGATCTCAGTTCTCCTTCTAAGCCTCCTGAGTTACCTGAGAATTCCCACGCATATCTCATATGCGCTCACAGAATCCTTCAGTGTTCTATTTTGGGTTCCTGCAAAGGTACTTCTCCCTGACACTATCACTGAGACAGGTACCACCTTGTGAATGCTGCCTGCCCGGTGCTCAGTTTCTCATATTCTCAACCCTGCAAAATCCTTAAGCCACCACTATGTTGCCATTGGATTGCTGTGACACACTGTTCTTCAGCAGAATGTAAAACATGCCCCGAGCCCTACCTCTACGTTGTACTTTTGTCACCTGAACTCCTAAGCAGTGCTGCTTATGCCCCAGGTCTCACAAAGTTCTGTCAGATCCAATCCCTGAGGACAGGCTGGGGAAAAGATGCATATTCTGTTCTCCCTTTCACTCTCTTTCCTCTCCCTGCTTAAAAACAAACAGGGCAACCCCCACGGGTCCCCTCCCTCCTCAGGAGCTTTGTACTATCACTTTGCTATCACTCAATAAACCTTGCTTTGCTGCCCACCAAAAAACAAACAAACAAACAAACAGAAACAAACATTGAATATTATATCGAAAACTAATGTTGTACTATACCTTGGTTAATTGAATTTAAATAAAAAATAAATAAATAATAAATGAATGAACAGAATCCTTCACAGATCTTTTTCTCCCAATGATAATCCACACAAATAGATGCTTGCAAATCTCTAACTAACAATTTAGTACACAAAGAAACATTCCACTTTGTAAATAAACAAGTAATATACTGTTTACAATAGGACTATGATAAAAGTTAGAGTTCACTTACCAGATTTTTGGGGGCATGCATAGGAAGGGCACTGAACCCAGGGTCAGGCAAGTAAGGGTGGAGGCTAGACGTCTCTCTGAAAGACATGACAGCAAAGCTGAGAATCTAAGGATAAATGAGAATTAGCTGGGCTAAGAGAATGCCTAGGAATATGCAATTAAAATAGTGTTTATGAAGCTCTGAAGGTGAAAAGAACACATTTATTTCAGAAGAAACGATTCGTCCCTTTAAGGACCAACCTGGAGATCTTTTATAAAGCCTTTTCCTCTTCTCATTTATTTATTTATACTCTTTTTGCATTTATTATATTAAATCTTCTATTATAAATATTTGTAAGCATATCTGTCTCCCATTATTAGAAGATAAGCTCATTGTGAGTTCTGCTAAATTATTTTCACATCCTCCACTTTAATAGTCACAATGGTTTGCATGTAACAGGTGCCTAATTAAAACAATATGCTTTAAGTGGCTACGGGTGCTTGGGATAAACAGATTTTTCATGAGCTAACAGTAGCATCAAATGATTCAAACAAATAGGTGCAATTGAAAGCACACTGGTTCTAGATAAAAAGGAAATGCTGGACAAGATCTTTCTTATCTGTTAGAATAATTCTTAGTGGTTAGTGTCACCAGAGCATTTATGAAACAGTGACCAAGAGAACAATCAGTTCTTTGTACAGTTGACTCTTAACAAATGGGTTTGAACTGCATGAGTCCATTTAGATGTGGACATTTTTCAATAAATATACATATAGTACTATAAATATATTTTATCTCCTTATGATTTTCTTTATTTTCTTTAGCTTTAGTACAAGAATACAGCATGTAATACATATATAAAATATGATTATCGACTGTTTATATTACCAGTGAAGCTTCTGGTATGTGGTTCTGTGCCCCTACTCCCTGCATTGTTTGAGGGTCAACTGGTGCCAGGCACTTTTTTTAATTTAAAAAAAATAATAAAATAAATAATTCAGACAAAATAAGATATAACATATACATAAACTCAAAGATTAATAATAAGACAAAACTCAGATACCTGCCACAGAGCTTAAAAAATAGAACATAACTAAATATTATAATGAAAAATTTGTTTTCCTTTGGCAAACCAACATGGGCTGCTAGATTCCTCCCTCAGCTCTGGGGCAATTTTAGAACTCAGAACTAAAATTATAGATAAAATTCACATAATGGGCTGGAGGAGACCAAAGGAACATGCCAGAATGCTGTAACACTTGTCTCATTAGGGAGAAAATTCAAATCCATTGTAAGTTGAATCCATTTATCATGAAAGCATGTATAGAAAACATGACATAAACAGAATTAGAACACTTTATCTACCTAATGGAAAGCCGGAATGGATAAAAGAAAAGCAAAGTACAGGAAATGGAAAAAACATTTAAATGATAGCAGTATTAGATCCTAAAATAATAGAAATTCCAATAAGAATAAATGGGTTAATTTAGCTTATTAAAGTCAGAGATATAAGATTTTATTTAAACTATTTAACAACATTCTCTGAGTCCCAATTTTAAGCAATATTAAGAGAATGTTGAAAATAAAAGCATGGGAAAGTGTACATAGATCAATTTGAACCAGGGAGAAGCAGGGGTAACAACCTTAAATTTGGACAAAATAGAATTTAAGGCAAAAATATAAGTGACTAAGAAGCATACTGTATATTTAAGAAAGAACAGACTAAGAGGAATAGATATGTATCTATAAAGCCTACAGGCTATGTATGTAAATATAAAAATAAAGAGCATATTAACTATAGCTTTGAAGGCCATCTTCACTGATTACATCCTGTTCCCTACCCCCCAGAGGTAACTACTACTCCAGATTTTCTATTTATTATTTATATATTAGTTTTTTAATTACTTTGTAACAAATTACCACACTTAGTGGCTTAAAACAACACACATTTATTATCTTATAGTTTATATGGGTCGGGGGTGGGGGCAGGCATGGATCAGCTGGGTCCTCTGCTCAAAGTCTCACAAGTCTGCAATTAAGGAGTCAGGGGACTGCATTCTCATCACAGGCTCAACTGGGGAAAGATCCACCTGTAGCTCCCTCAATTTTTTGGCAGAATTCATTTTTTTGTGGTTATAGGACTGAGGTTCCTATTTTCTTGCTGCCATTGGCTTGGGGTCATGCAGTTCTTGAGTGTTCTTTGCTATGTAGGCTTTGTCATGGGCTTCTTAGCATGTCAGCTTATTTCATGGCCAGTGGGAGGATGTAGTATTTCAGCTGCTACTACAGAGTCTTATATAATGCAGTGCAATCACTGGAATGGCATCTCATCACTTTTGCGTTTTGCCCTTGTCAGATTTCACTCATACTACAGGAGAGGAGCTATACAATGGTGTTATTCATAAGGGGTCACCTTAGGATGTGTCCACACTTTGCATTTACTCACTCTATTTTTTCACCATATATATATATAACCATTCTGTATTATTCTGTAATTTGCTTTTCTAACTCACATTTTTTGATGCACTCATGTTGATGTATATTACTGTAGTTTGTCATTTTCATTAATTTATAGTAATCCATGGAAAGACGGTCACAAAATTGATTTATTATTCTACTGTTGAAGAAAGTTTGGTCTATTTCCAGTTTTTGCTGGTATGAACAATATTGCTATGAGTATTCTTGTTCATGTTTTTGCTATAAATGTGAACTCCTCAAGGATTATAATCCATTCTTCATTAATGACCAGGGTAAGAAGTCTTTTAAAAACATATATCAACTTAAACCCTTCCAGGTCTAAGTGATATCTCATTGTATTTTGATCAAAATCCAAACTTGTTTATTATAGTTTACAAAGTCCTATATGCTCTGGCCTATGTCCATGTCTGTAACCTCTTCTTGGACTAGTCTTACACTTGCCCATTACATTCCACAATGGTCTTTTTCTTTTTCTCAAATATGCAAAATTTTTCATTCTTTCTTGCTCTCCAGGTTTTGTACCCTCTTACTAGAATGCTCTTCCTTGTGGCCTTTGAATGTTGACTCCATCTCATCATGCATGACTCATCTCTGAGAGCATCAGAGTGCCCCTTCCTAGTTAACTGTATCTGAAGTATCTTCCCATTCACTCAATCTCCTGACTCTATTTTAATTCTTTTCCTAGAATCTATCACTATGATAGTCTTCTTTCATTTATTGTTTATCTCTCGATCTGTTTATCTCCTCATTTTGAATGTAACTCCTCTGAGAACAGGACTCTTTCTACTACTTAACTGTATATCCAATACCCAGCCAAATGTCTGGCACATATAAAGTACTCAAAAATGTAGTAAATGAGTAAAATAATAACTGCAGTATCAGAACTTGTGAAAACCAGTGGCATAGAGCAAAGGTAAAAATAATTATAAAACAACTTTTCTACAGACTGCAGGTGGGCTCAGAGGATCTGTCTGCCCACTATTCTTCTTACTTGTTAAGGAATGTTGCCAGAAACCAAAATAGTTTTCTTTCAGACACTTTCAGTTCTGAACTAGGAAGAAATGACATACAGCAAGGGATGATTGCATCTGGGGAAGGGTTGGGAAATGCTGTCTTTCCAGGTCTATCATAGGCTGCAATTGCTGGGCAACTAATGCTATAATTGATGGATGCTGCCAGTTACTGAGATGGATGTAAATTAATACTTAAATTACCATTGTTAGAGGTCATAATCACATTTTCAGTTGCTTCAAAAAAGTGGTGTATATATATTACTTCTATTAATAAAACTATAACGCTGGGGAATAAAGATGCCATGTATACTTTGGGTGTTGAATATTATAAATATAGATATGAATATTTACATTAACTTCTAAATTTCAATATGTAATGTATGCAAGTTCTAGCCTACCCCCAACTAGAAGTTCTTTAAGAAAAATACAAAAATAAAACAGATAAATAGATAAATCCTCAAGAAGAAAATTATTTGTTCCAAAAGGGACTTTGATTTTGTCTTGGAACTCTTAAAATTATTTAACATATTTGGTTAGTTAAAACTATATAGGCTTCACCATGTTTTAAAGGAAATGAAACTTTTGGGAAGACATTTTCTATAATGAGGTATGGCCAGCTAATAAGTCTATATTGGTAAATTAAAACTTGAACTCTTGAAATGGGATGCTATTGTGGTGGTCAAGGATTTCTGAAATGATAGTACATCACAGTATTAACTTTTAAAACAATGATTATGTCCTATTCAGTCTGTTCTAGTGAATAAATTGGGAGTATGAAGGTAGTGTCAGATTTTCTTTTTTCTGGATCTCTTTATATGTTTCTGACTCTTTCTTTCTTTCCTTCCTTTTCTTTCTTTTCTTTTTCTTTCTTTCTTTCTTTCTTTCTTTCTTTCTTTCTTTCTCTCTCTCTCTCTCTCTCTCTCTCTCTCTTTCTTTCTTTCTTTCTTTCTTTCTTTCTTTCTTTCTTTCTTTCTTTCTCTTTCTTAAGATTTTACTTATTTATTTGAGAGAGAGAGCAGGGGGAGGCAGAAGGAAAGGGACAAGCAGACTCCAAATGTAGGGCTCAATCCCAGGACCCTAAGATCATGACCTGAGCCAAAATCAAAGAGTTTGATGCTCAACTGACTGAGCCACCCAGGTGCCCCTCTGACCATTACCTTTTAGTTTTCCTCATGGGCTTGCAGTCTTGGGCTCCTCTTTATTTTCACCCACCCAGTAATTCCAGACCAAGGCTACACCTCTGTAAGTTTGATTTAAGTGGTTTGAGGTGATACTTTGGCATAAGTATCATTTCAGTTGATTCTAATATGCAGTCAGAGTTGAGAACCACTGTTTTATACTATCTTCTTGGGTAGTTCATTCACTTGCATAATTTGAACTACTATGCTGATGATTCTCATATGTATATCATCAACTCTAACCTGAATTTCACTTGAGTATGAAAATACATGCTTGTCTTCTGTCCTTGGATGGTCTCAACATGCCAGTACTAAACTCATCAACCAGCATGTCCTCTCCAATTGTTCCTTGTTTTCTTTCTTATCTGGAATCCTAGAAGTCATTATAGTCTTTCCCTGTGCATTTCCTACTGTATTCAACAATCCTGACAAATTTTCTTCCAGATGTTTCTCAAATCTTTCCCATTTTCCTCACCATTTCTGTTTAGCTAAGATCTTCCTATCTTAGCTTTCTTAATAGTTTAAACAGATTTTCCTTGTTCAAGTCATCTTCCCTACTATTCAAACCCATCCACTCTGTCATAAAAACATACCATTCACAGTTAACAATTCGGCAGTGGCTTCTCATCATTTACTGGATCCAATTGAGGCTCAAGCTTCTTAGCAAAGGTATTTAAGGTAATTCTGTGACTGTCTCCTTTCTCATTGCCTGGTTCTACTTGATTCATACTTTAGGATCTAGGATATGAAACTGCCTATGATTGTCCCTAAATATCAGTTATTCGTAACTCTCCATGTTTTTGTTCATGTACTTATTTTTGTCTAAAATTACCTTACCCTTCCCTTAAACTGTCTTATAATCATCCCTTACTACTTAACTGAGGTATCACCTCCTGCAAAATGACTTCTTTGACTTGCTAGACTTGGATAAATGTTCCTCTGTCCTCTCCTAACATTCTGGGAATTCCCTTATCATAGAGTTAGCCAAATTAAACTCAAATAATTTATTTACTTATCTGCCTCTCCACTAAAATGTAAGCAGGAGCTGTGTCTTACTATCTTCATATCCTCAGTGCCCATGTGCAACTTATATCTGGAATTTAGCAGGCTTTAATTACACACTTCTTGAATGGAATGATTCCTGTTGCCTCTGCAAAGTCATCATATATCCTTTAGGCACTGCAACACAATGAATATGTTTCCCCACTATGAAATGGGTTGACGAATTACTGTTAAAATTTGTTTGTGATCATTTCTCTTAAGACGTTTCAGTAAGCATCAGGTAGTATTAGTAAGAAAATGTCATCTTATTTCACAATTGTTCCTCTTTACTTGCTACTCCCTTTAAGCATTCCTAGTGATTTTATGTGTGAAGCTTTCCTTACCTAATGCCTAATTGCATTCTCTGCTTTTTGCACAGTCAATTCTTGATTATCCATGGTCACGGTAGAAAGGGAGAGCATGAAAAATCTAAAAATCTCATTTGCATCAACTGCCTCTCTCACCAAATCTTTTGCCAGAGATAGTAATGAGTGTAGCAAAGCTGGTGGAGGTGCAAATGAGCTGTGAAATGGCAAAAACTCCTGTTGCCAGATAAATAGAAAACAAAAAGCTCTGAATAATACACATCTGGGTAGTCACAGGATAACATAGAATTGACTATATTTAAAAAATTAGAATTTAGTGTATGATTGATGAAGACTAATGCCTTTGGCTTCCGTAAGGTTATCTGAGTTTGTTTTACTCATAGGCAAAGGTTGCATACCTACTATTGTGTCAGGTGTTCTGGGTTGATGCTATTTCTCCAAATGCTACATTCATTCTCTTGTCTCAGTGTCTGAATTTCCTCCATCAAAATATGTAAAGCATGCTAATTAAAAAGTAAAGTAAAATAAAATATGTAAAGCATACAGAAAATAGGGAGACTGGGTATACCAAAAATAAAAATAGACTCTAACTAAAGCTAATTTTCTTAAGTGTGGCTATCCTTAAGCCATATAAACACTTGCTTTCATATTCTGATCACGTAGACTTTTAGGGACCATTTTATTCCAATCCCAGCTTTAGAGGACAGCTATAAGGCAGATGAATCAATGAAAGTAATATTTCTTTAGATCCTTTTCTCAGTGGAATTGATAAAAACAATTGGACTTCCAAAATGTTCTGTAAGTTCCTGCAACTTTCAATAGCCATATGGTTTTGAATATTGTTATTGGAAATGGAAGAGACCTTCAGTTATTAAATAAAGGAATTGGTGCATGGGATTATGGAGAATGGAAAGTCCAGAATCTGCAGAGTGGGCTGGCAGCCTGGAGACTTAGGAAGAGCTGATGTTGAAGTTCAAGTCCAAAGGACATGTGCTGGGAGAATTCTTTCTTGCTTGGGGAGATCAGTCTTTCATTTTATTCATACCTCCAAATGACTGGAAGTCCATTCACATTATGGAGGGCAATCTGCTTTAATTAAAGTTCACTTATTTAAATCTTAATATCATCTATAAACACCCTCACAGAAATATCCAGAATAATAATGTCCACATAACTGGACACCATGGCCCAGCCAAATTGACAGATAAAATTAATCATCACTATACACAATACTCTAGGAAGCATTCTTCATCTTTTAGAGTGATGAAAGGGGCCCAGAGAGGTGAAATAACTTATCTGAGCATCTGGTAGTTGAACTCAGACTAGTATCCAAATCTTTTGATTTCTTAATTGGTACTTTTTCTACCATAGAACACTGATTTTTTAAAACTGTGATAATGAGAAATAAGCAATAGAGTTTAGCTCAGAAATAAATATCAATAGTGTTTCATTTAAAAAAAGTCTGTTGAACAGGATATTTCAAAATGTCTAGCATACTTTGTCCCTGTCTAAATTGCTAGTAGTAGGTTCTTATTTTTCCTGAAATAACAGCTTTTTTATTGAGATATAATTCACATGCTATAAATGTCACCCTTTTAAAGTGCATAATTCAGTGTTTTTTAGTATACTCACAAAGTTCTGCAACCAACACCACTATCTGTTTCTAGAACATTTTTATCATGCCCCATTCTCCCTCTCTCCATTCCTTGGAAACCACTAATTTCAGTCTCTATAGATTTGCTTTTCCCAGATATTTCTTATAAATGGAGGCATATATTATGTGGCCTTTATGATTGCTTCTTTCACTTAGCATAATGTTGTCAGGGTTCACCTGTGTTGCAACATGTATCAGTACTGCATTGCATTTTATTGGTAAATATGATTCCATTGTGTGGATATACCACATTTTTATCTGTTTGTCAGTTGATGAATATTTAGGTAGTTTCCACTTTTTAGCTATTAGGATAATGCTGATATGAACATTTATGTACAAATTTTCACATAGACATATGTTTTCAATTCTCTAGGGTGGAATTGTGGGGTAATATGGTAACTATGTATAACTTTTTGAGATGCTGTCTGAGTGTTTTTCCACAATGGCTGTACCATTTTACACCATTAGCCATGTATGGAGTTCCAATTTTTCTACATTCTTTTGTCTCCACATACTTGTTATTACCTGTCTGAAAGGTGAGGGTTGAATTCCAGAGGATTAAAGGTTCTGCCTAATAAAAAACTGAAGTGATTAGAATTTTCAGTTGTCAGTGCTGGAAATTGGGATTGGTAAACCTCTTGACATGGAAGAGGAAAGATTAATGACAAAGATACGCTTGAGAGAGTAGACCTATAGCACTCATGGTGATATGTGAGTACTAAAGAAAAGGAAGGTCAAAGAGAAATTCCTTATAGCTGGAATGGCAGAAAAATTGTAATATGTCTTATATTGTCTTTCTAATTTATACTGTGTGCAAATATCCCTTGATCATAGCTAATCCTTTAGACAGAGCCTGTAACACCTTTGTGTATGTTCTACTTTGGACAAATGAAGAAGAGATTGTTTCTTGGTTGGGACAACTTGGCATCATAAGGATATTTATTTGGCGTGGCATGGGAATGAAATACTCTGGTTAATTTTATTTTATTTAAAAGGAGGCACTATTATTTTAGATGGTTTACTTGTTCCCAAAGAACTAGGATATTGCAAAATATATCTACATTAAATGTTTCCTGGACTAAAGAGGAAACATGGTAAAGTGTTGATAACATAGAAAAGGAGGGGAAAGATAGAGAAGGAAATACTCTAGGAAACGTTTTTTCATAGATTGTCATATGTTAATATAACATATATATGCTGTAGGGATTGTTATTATCATCACCCATTTCATGGATGGGGAAACTAAAATTCATAGAAATTTAAAAATTATCTGGGGTAATGCAGATAAGTGGCAGTAAGTGGCAAAATCATGTCACTGATTCCAGAGCTCTCCCAATCCTAAAATTTGTGTGGAACCACAAAGGACCCTGAATAGCCAAAGAAGTCCTGAAAAAGAAAAGCAAAAGCTGGAGACATCACGATTCCGGACTTTAAGCAATATTACAAAGCTGTAGTCATCAAGATAGTATGGTACTGGCACAGAAACAGACATGTAGATCAATGGAACAGAACAGAAAACCCAGAAATGGACCCACAACTATGTGGTCAACTAATCTTCAGCAAAGCAGGAAAGAATAGCCAATGGAAAAAAAGACAGCCTCTTCAACAATAGTGTTGGGAAAACTGGACAGCAACATACATAAGAATGAAACTGGACCAGTTTCTTGTACCAAACACAAAAAATAAATTCCAAATGAATTAGAGACCTAAGGGAGACAGGAAACCATCAAAATCCTAGAGGAGAACACAAGCAGCAACCTCTTTGACCCTGGCCATTGCAACTTCTTACTAGATGTGTCTCCTGAGGCAAGGGAAACAAAAGCAAAAATGAACTATTGGGACTTCATCAAGGTAAAAACGTTCTGCACAGTGAAGGAAACAATTGCCAAAACTAAAAGACAGCCTGTGGAATGGGAGCAGATATTTGCAAATGACCTATCAAATGAAGGTTTAGTATCCAAAATCTATAAAGAACTTATCAAACTCAACACCCAAAAAACAAATAATCCAGTTAAAAAATGGGCAGAAGACATGAACAGACATTTTCCAGAGAAGACATCCAGATGGTTAATAGACACATGAAAAGATACTCAACATCATTTATCATCAGGGACATACAAATCAAAACCATGCTGAGATATCAGCTCCCACCTGTCAGAATGGCTGAAATTAACAACACAGGAAATAACGGGTGTTGGCGAGGATGTGGAGAAAGGGGAACCCTCTTATGCTGTTGGTGGGAATGCAAACTTGTACAGCCACTGTGGAAAACAGTATAGAGTGTCCTCAGAAAGTTAAAAGTAGAACTACCCCACAATCCAGCAATTGCATGACTAGGTACTTACCCAAAGGATACAAAAATACTGATTCAAAGGGGTGCATGCACTCCAATGTTTATAGCAGCATTATCAACAATAGCCAAACTATGGAAAAAGCCCAAATGTCCATTATATATAATATAATATAATATAATATAATATAATATAATATGGAATATATATAATGGAATATTACTCAGCCATCAACCAGAATGAAATTTTGACATTTGCGATGATGTGGATGGAGCTAGAGTGTACTATGCTAAGCAAAATAAGTCAATCAAAGAAAGACAAATATATGATTTCACTCATATGTGGTATTTAAGAAACAAAACAGATGAATATATGGGAAGGAAAAAAAGAGAGAGGGAAGCAAACCATAAGAAACTTTTAACAATAGAGAACAAACTGAGGGTGAGGGAGCAATGTTGGTGGAGGATGGGCTAAATGGGTCATGAGTATTAAGGAGGGCACTTGTTATGATGAGCACTGGGTATTATATGTGTGATGAATCACTAAATTGTACTCCTGAAACCAATATTACACTATGTGTTAACTAACTAGAATTTAAATAAAAAATTGAAAAAAAAAAAAGAAAAATCACCATAAAAACAAATCCTTTCCTATTTCCACTATATTGTGCTACTTTTTAGGGCAGCTGTGTTGCTCAACTGTAGGAGTGCTGTTCACATAATACAATGTGAATGGTGCCAGCTAGAGTTGGCAACACAGTTCCCTGAAAAGGAAAGAAGATTCTGGTCCCACCTATGTGAACTGGGAAAGTCATTTGCTCTTCTGAGTCTTAGTTTCCATAGCTGTTCAGTAGGGATCCTAACATCATCTCTTGATGACTACACTGGACTTTGTTGTGAACCCAGAAGAGATAATGTAAATGGCCTTTGTAAAGATAAAAAGGTAGATAGAAATAAGGAATGGAGAAGATACAGAATTCATGTCAATCTCTTAACCCGTCATTAGATCATCATGACAAACGTTATTTATCATTATACCAGAGCTGTGTACACCTGAAGAGTTTTAGTTAACAGAATGCTGACTGACAGAGGGTTTGCCACCATGTATTTTCTGTGGAATGAAAGACTCCATGAATGCAGGGCTGCCCAGCTATATCCAGATTCTGTTTTTAAAAGTGTATACTTGGAAGACAGCTGGAGAGGCTGTGCTTGACAGGGAGTCTGGCAAGCTGCTTAGCATCTTCCTGAAGAAATGAAAAGATCTTGTAGCATGTTCTGTAAGAGGTCTGCAGAAAATGGGAAAGATCGCCCTATTTGTTATATTTATTGGAGGTATTATTATTTGTTTTATGCTGTGTGGAAGGAGGGCCAGAGCTATAATCTATTGATCATTTAGTTTTATGAAGTTCTCAAATGGGTGATCTGGTATTTTTCTGCCAGAGAGGCTATGGTTCCTGAACACCAGTAATAAGATTGTCACGTCATTTTCTTCTCGTTGGTCTTTTTATTGCTTTTTATCTCTTTGCTGATATTGCCTTTCCCCAACCTCCCCTCCCCTCCTTGCACCTGTATTCCCCGCCCCCCCTCAGGGCCATAGTTAGGATCAGTTTGATTCATTTCATAGAATCTGCCCTACGCTTTTAAGAGATTACTCATCTTTGCTTTTCATGTTTCATCCTCTGAAACAGTCTGCCCACTGCAGTCACTGTTGTAAAGTCTTCATAGTAAATACTGGAATGTAACTTGGGAAGAAATAGGTCAGGGAAGCAAAGACCAAATGTTCATTTTGTAGCCACAGTGTGAGCAGATGGATAACAGAATGAGGTGGCTCTCTTTGTGGACCTCAATTTTCTATACACTCTTTCAGGACCTCCTAGGATTCATGCTCCTTCAAGATCCTTGGGAGTTTTGAGCAGAGGAACATTGAGAATGATATTTTCCTAATATGACACTGAGGTTATTACTTTCCTGTGGTTCTATTATTATACCAAGAATAAATTTGGTGGGATACAGCCTTTCTCTTATCATCTAGGAATGCACCAAAGAATACAAAATCTCTTTGGGAAACAGCTTGGCTCTCAACTCGTGACAAATAAGGGGCATTGCCCCCAGGTGGTCACTAGTGGCCACAACATGGATGAAACTCAATTCTGCCCTCATGCCAGGCAGTCAGCCTGATGAGGCAGTTCCAAATCATTCATAGGCTGTCTATGTCTTTGTTCTCAAGGAATACAGAGTTTAAAAGCAGAAACTGTTAAAAACAAAGACAAAACAGTTTAAAAGCAGAACTGTTAAAAACAAAGACAAAACAAAGACAAAAAGGAATAGATTGGAATAAATGCAAAGATAGCAGAAAGATTAGCAACAGCAGACAGCTGGTGTCCAGGCTAGTGAAGAGTTAAACTCTGAATGACTGTGGGAGGCTGGTGTTATGGCTGGGGAACAACTGCCTAATGTCTTTCAACCGGACTGTTTAGCAAAGCTTCATTATGAATGTAATTGTGTGCTTGCGCAGGCACACCACATGGAGGGACTGCTCACAGTAAAGGTATGATTGTATTGCCCGCTGCCATGCCAATTACTGGATATTAATGGCAGGATGGCATGCATATGCCGGAGCTGGGAAGCAGAAGGTTAATAGACGAACAGCACCAGAAGAGCCCATTTATCAGTTTCTATTTATCTCTCCTTGGGAGGTGGCAGGTTTACAGTAAATACCTTCTGTCCTCCTAATTTCCTAATGATGGGGATAATGATGGAGAATGGTGAAGTCATTAACTGGGACAGGCTCTGTGCATCACTCTGTCAACCACATCTCCCCAAGACCTGCAATGAGAAGTGATGGGCCCCAGCTGTTCACCAGAATCTGAGCCCCTCCTCCCATCCCCTTCACCCTCATCTGCAGGCTTGGGAAATGGCTTCCCAGATGGAGAAGATGGAGGCCCTGGGTAGGTGGAGAAGCATGAGAAAAAGAGAGCAAGGCTCTTCAGACAGGAGTATAGCTTTACTTGCCACTCCCCCCTTGCACAGAACTTGGAGGAAGACTGTTGACACATGCTGGAATGCTTCTCCAGTGATGCCAAAGCTACTAGGAATTATATGTGGAATTGGATAATGAATCAGTAATTGAAGTGAGTGTGTTGGGGGATGGTGGAGAAGAAGATTTCACTAAATGTTCTTTTCAAAAACTGAGAGAAATTAATAATTCATTTTCTCACCTCACCTCTAAATGGACTGGATATACTAAAGGAAAATTCCTTTTGCAAAAGTCAAGTTTTTTCTTTATAATTCTGAAGGCAGACTAAAAGAGCTTAGATCGATTGGCTTGGACATGTTTTTTTTTTCCCTCATGGTGATCACAAGGTATCTATTCCATCTAATTATTGTACATAGAATCTTTCAACTTTAAGTTATTGCCTGAAAGTAAGTTGGATTTGCCCCCATAGTTCATAGAGCCCTTGAAAAACTATGAGCTTATTTTTTATCTTTTTATTTGGTGAGCCCATTGGCTGTTTGTAGAATTTGCTCTCTGTTGGCTGAAGCAAGCTATCTTTATTTTTATTTTTATTTTTTTTACCTAAATGTGTTAGGATTGTTTGCTAGCAAATAATGGCGAATGACTTAAGCCAACAATAGCAAAACATGAAGGTGTATCCTAATGATATGTAGTTATCTTAGGATAAGGGATATAGTTGGGCCTCAAGAATGAACTGAGAAAATTGATATGAATATTGTTGGTACTCTTTCTCTTGCGTGTCTTGTTGCTCTCTACCCACTTAATTATTTTTTCTTTGTATAAATCTATTCCCCTCAAAACACAAGATGGAAAATAGAGCTGCAAACAGTGACCAGATTTATATATTTCAGTTTCAGACCTTGAAGATAGACCAAATCAACTGATCTTTATCTGTCTCTATCTCTCTTTCTGCCTTCTATTCCAAGGGTGAGCCTCTGTTCCAGTTATTTTCCTGTATAGCCAGGCCATTGGAATCAGTCATGTGAACATGTGTGCTGTGAGGATGGAGGGATGGGGAGTCACCATAGAAAGAGAAATTATGAGGTATGAGGACAACCTTTTAGGTGCCCACTATAGTTAAGCCTTATAGAATTATGACCTGGTGGTAGGAAACAGGGAGAGCACAGTTCATTAGCATTTTGTCTCTTGGGAAATTTACTTCAACAGCACTGAACAGTGTTAAGCACTCTTAGCATCAGATCAGATAAATTCCCTGTTCTGTTACTTATTGGCTGTATGAGCACTTCCCATCTGTGATATCAGCTCTGTAACAGGGATGCTAGCACCATACTTACTAAATGTCGCAGAGTTAAATGAGGTGATGTCTCTGAAAGGCTCAGTAGCACCCCACATAGAGAAAGTTCCCAATATATGACGTGGATATTATAGTTGTCAGTTTGACTTTTCCAAGTTTGACATGTTTTTGTTCTCCAGAAATGAACTAGCCATTTATAGCAAACATGTGGCAGACTGTATTTTCAGAAATGACCATAGTGATTATTCCCAACCCTACATGCTCTTCCAGATCATGGTCATTCCCAATAAGATGTGGAGTTATTTTTCTTCCTCTTAAAATTGAGTGGACCTTTATGACTACCTCGATGAACAGAATAAAGCAGAAATGATGCTGAGAGATCCTAGATCATAAAATACAATATGGCTCCTACCCACGGCCAGCATCATGGACATGTGACCCTGCATTCAGAAGGGCCTCAAACTTGGTTTAATACTCTGTTGTTGTCATCTTGAAATTCTTACTAATTTTTGAATGGGGAGCCCTACATTTTCAGTTTGCACTGGGCCTCACAAATTGCGTTGCTAGTCCTGCTTTCACAAGGCTCTCTATCTCTTCGGACACATACCTTGGTATCCCTAAACTGAGGGGAAAGAAGACCAGCTATGCTGAAGACATTATGCTGGAGAGGCTACATGGAGATTACGTTGGGTTAGAGAGAGTTGCCCAAGGAACTCCAATTCTTCTAGCCCTGAGCTATTTGAATCTTCTCAGCCCAGGTGGCAGATATGTGAACGAACAAGTCTTCAGATATTTCAGAACCAGACTTAAAGTCACTCAGCTGACACTGAGTGGAGCAAAGACAAGCTATCCTGGTCATGGCCTACTTAGATTATAGATTTGTGAGCAAAATAAATGTTGTTGTCTTAGGCTGCTTGGTTTTTGAGTCATCAGTTGTATGGCCACAGATAACAGGAACAAAATGATTTCTGAAAATAACATTGAGAATGGGGTGTCTTAGTTACTAGAGAGGTACAGATGTGAATGATTAGTTTTTCTAATTTCTAATCTGTACAATAATACATACTAATGTTAATATTACATAACATCATTTTCATTTTCATCTTAAAAAGTTTTTAAGACCTTTTGTATCACAATATTATTATTATCAGCATTAATTTATATTGTTCTATGAATATGAAGACATAATTTAGCAAGGGTAATATAGAATATTAAAAGCTAAAAACACAAATGCCTAGAATCACTGAGAAATAAATATAATACGAATAATGCTGATATGACTGTCTTTTTTATTTAATTCAGATCTTTCTGAATGTTTATTATAAATTGGGTATTGCACTGAGTGCTGGAGATCCAAAGATAAATAAGACAAATGTGGTCCTATCATCACAGAAGTATATTCAGGTGTGGTGAGGAAAATATAGTGAATAAATATACACATTAGTGAATTTATAAATAATATGCGCTAGGAAGAAAAAGAAATCGGTGGGGGACCAACTGAGAGAGAACATTCAGGAGGAGCCTTTCTAAAGAGAGACACATTTACAATGAGACATGAAGAATGAAAAGGAGCCAATCATATGAATGCTGAGAGAGGAATGTCCCTGGCAGACACTAGAGTGTTCCGGGCCTCTCAGATCAGAAAACACTTTGCATTTTGGCTCCGTGCCAGGGATTGTGTTGGAGGCGTCTCCTCCTAATTGGTAGGAAGTTTGAATATGAAGCCCTAGAAAAACATTAAGAAAACTTGAGGAAATTTATTTTTTTTCAAGAAAATAAGGTATAGAACTTTTGTTTTATGATTACCAGTCTCTCTCTCCTTGTCCTCTATTCTTCCTTCTCAATATTTTATAGCTGTAATCTATGAGACTTCTAGTAGGGTTTATTTTTTTTTATTATTCTTCTGACTTAAAGTAGTTATGAATACTAGAGGAAAAAAGGTGTTGTTTTGGATATGTACAAGAAAAGCATACCATTGAGTAATTGAGATTGTTCTATAAAGTAATATTTAAATAGTATAACATTCACTAAAACCCACGCTGTGAAATACTGTTCTAGAGTTGGCTCATTGATTTAGTCAATACATATCCACTAGGATACTGTGCTGTAGCTGGTGTGATGCTTGGCACTGGAAACAGTGTCTGTACTCTTGACATCTAAAAATCTAGATATGTACAATCTAGAAGCTGACCTGTAGATAAAATATGAGCAACTAAACAAGCAGTAATTTTGTAGTTATCATATAGGAAAGGCTATGAAGGGGGAGGTACAGGTGTGAAGCATATAATATGGATTTAGGATGAAGTCGGGATTATTTTAATGTGAACATAGCACCGTTATTGGATAAAGTAACATAGATTTTATAATTTTAGTAAAAATGTTCATGGGTTGTTTACTTTGTAGCTTATCCATGATCAATGTTTAATCTTAGATGGCCTCTCTCTTGATTCTGCGATGTATATTCAGGAATACTTAACAAATGATGATTAAAAGGACAAATCTATAAATACTATTAGCCAAAATGAACGACCAAAAGTAAGACAAATAACATTTGGTTGATCTGTGGTTTGGAGATTCTATGTAGAAAAATGTCTAGTACAAATTCTAACAAATATGCATTAATTATTAGTTTCCTTATTTATTTGTATTCTTTTTCCTTTATGGGTGTAGAAAGTTGAGCAGGTTCAGAAACTTAGGACACTAAGCAGAACACAAATACCATGAAAGGCAGAAAATAGTAAAATTAGCAGAGAAAGGTGTGAAATCAGGAGCTTGGCAGTTTTGCCTTCAGTTTAAATTCCTTCATTCTGAATCATAATTGGTGGTTTAATCATTTAAACATTGGGAAAGTTGTGTTTCCAATGAGTTCATGACTTCACTATAAAATATAAAATGAAATAAATTAGTGGGAAAATGCTGTATCTTAATTATACATAATTCCCTTACAAAACCCATTTTCTGACTTTGAGACAATGTGAATCACTCTTTGAAACTATCTTCTTAAAAAAAATTTTTGGACACCTGGGTGGCTCAGTCATTAAGCGTCTGCCTTCGGCTCAGGGCGTGATCCCAGAGTCCTGGGATTGAGCCCCACATCAGGCTTCTCCGCTGGGAGCCTGCTTCTTCCTCTCCCACTCCCCCGCCTGTGTTCCCTCTCTCACTGGCTATCTCTCTCTCTGTCAAATAAATAAATAAAATCTTAAAAAAAAAAAATTGTAAGATCTCAGGTTGTGCTGCAAAACTATATATTAACTTATTTTAGGAGGAAAAAAGTTTTACCTTAGAATACTTTCAACAATTTAATTATAGGCTTTAAACACTTCTCTACAGAGGCCAAGCAGCTATTTATTTTGTGGATTTATTTTTCAGGTCTCTGGTTGTCCACACAAAAGAGCTTTATTTAAATACATGATGAAAATCAGCAATACTCAAAGCTTATTTCAAGAATGTTTCCTTGGCAGCCTCTCCTTGCTCTACACAAAGGATTCTCAACTCTGGTGGGGGACAAAGGTTATTAGGGTTATCTGTGGCAGTTTTTTCCAGTCCTCCATGTACTTTGAGCTACCCTGTATTTAGACGCACAGATACACACTAGTGAAGAGTAACCCCTGCCTCTTCCAGCTTCCCCCAACCCTGTATTAACTTCAGGATGAAAGACTAGAAACTTTCTATGTGGCTAGTTCTCAGGTATTCCTAAATAGTAGTTAGGGGCATGGGTTCTGAATCAGACTGCCACCTGGGCTCCAAAGTTAGGTTATCTCTTATTAGCATTATAATCTTAGTTAAGTGATGAAGGATTGCTATGATAGACTGCATAATCCTCTTTTGGAAATTAAGGACTGCATCCCCCAGAAGGGCTCTTGTTAGGCAGCTCTCAGAAATAAAAAGCACACATGCTAGAGCAGGTATCTTATGTAAAACTGGAAAACCCACCAGAAGACTGTGTTCCATGAGAGACACTGTTGCTATACTAATGAGAGGGGTACCAGCATCACTTAGAAGTTCAGTTGTGCCTGCCTTTTGTAGCACAGGGCTGAAAGTAGGAGATATCATTGTGAAATGGACGCAGTGGTAGCCATGGGGATAATAGGATTCCAAATCAGAAGCTGACTGGACATAATTATTGTAATGATTGGGAAGGTTAAAGGACACCTTAAGGCTGCCCACTGACTTAATCCAGCAGCTGGGGCAAGAAGTTTTTCTTTGAAGGGGGTCAAAGAGCTATCTCTGTGTTCACCACAGTGTCCACAAGAGAAGAATAAGTGGGCACTTTACAAGGGTACTACTTAATTTATGTAATCAAAAGATATGAACAATGCATGACCAAGAGACTGAGGGCAGTTACTCCAATCAAAAGGCACAATTCTTTGCCCAGTTTCTAGACCTGAACCTATTTACAGACCCAGAAGGCGTTGACTGAAGGAAAGGGCATATCTGCAAAGAGAAGTATGGTAATGATTCCCCCATTGCTTCTCAAAGGAGACCCATGGCAATTTGCTTGAGTAACTATATACTGGATAAATGGGAGTACCCAGATATCTTAAGGATTGTTACTTACAAGATTTGAGTTGACATTGATACATGGAAACCCAAAACATCACTGTAAGCCCACTATTAGACTAACAGCAACATTTTTGGGCCCAAAACTAGAAAAAGTAACATGATACAATTTACATTTTTAATAGATCACTGTCTGTGGTGTTGAGACCGGACTCTAGGGGTACGAGACTAGAAGTAAGGCAAGGAAGATATGGCAATTATCCTGATGAGAAATTATTGTGGTTTGGATCATGGTGGCAACAGTGGAGGTGGTCAGAGGTGGTCAGAGTCTGCATGTGGAGAGTAGAACAATTAGAATTTGCTCATGGGTTGTGTGAGGGGTAGAGTGAAAGAGGAATCAAACATGACTCCTGAGTTCTCCCCATTTGGCCTTCCTTACCCTAAATGCCAAGGTGGGACATTAATTCTATCACTTGTTCAGACCAAATAAATCTTGAAGTATCAATGAATTCAAGCATATAAGCTAATGCAAACATAGTAATTGTGATGGTTAATTTTATGTGTCAACTTAAGTGGGCTAAAGGATACCCAGATAGCTGGTAAAACATTATTTTGGGGTGTGACTGTGAGGGTATTTCCAGAAGAAATTAGCATTTCAAATGATAGACTGAGCAAAGAAGATAACCCTCACCAATGTGGATGGGTGTGATCCAAATCATTGATGGCCTGAGTAGAAGGAAAAAGCAGAGGAAGGGATAATTTGATCTCTTTGCTTGAGGTGGACATCTGTCTTTTGCCCTTCCTTCTGTTCTGGTTCATAGGCCAGAGAAACAGGATATCAGTGCTCTGTCTCTCTGGCCTGTGGACTCTGCATTATACCACTGGCTTTCCTGACTTTCCAGCTTGCCCGCAGCAGACTGTGGGACTTCTCACCTCTATTATCCTGTGAGAAATTTCTCTCTCTCTCTCTTTCCTATTGGTTTTGTTTCTCCGGAGAGCCCTGAGTAACATAGTCATCAACTTAATTACTGGTTGATATCTATTAAGTTTTTATTGGGAAGTTGTATTCAATTATTTAGTAAAGATATTTAGAGGTATATGCAAAACCAAAACAAGCAAACAAACAAACGTACTATCTCACTCTTAATTCCTAAGACTGAAAACTGTAAATCAGAATGAGTTGGGCAGTTTCATGATAATAACAGAGAAATTGAGTACCAATTGTAGAGTAATTACTGTCCTGACAGGTTTGGGGGGGTCATTAAAGGCAATCTTGTTCAACCCTTATTTTACAGTTAAGAAAGCTGAGAC
This sequence comes from Ursus arctos, assembly GCF_023065955.2. Taxonomy (NCBI): domain Eukaryota; kingdom Metazoa; phylum Chordata; class Mammalia; order Carnivora; family Ursidae; genus Ursus; species Ursus arctos. The sequence goes on from NW_026623111.1 coordinate 61,192,964, forward strand.
ACAGGAAGCTTATATAACTCGAGTTTGACTGAACTTCAAGCAGAACCACTGTCTCCTGACTCCACATTTCGTTCCTCTTTGTCCACAAGACCTTACTCCCTGCTCTCTTAGCTCCCATTAGATAGTGCAAACTGGATCATATGGAAAGTTGAGTAAGCCAAAGTGGATATACTTTTGTGGGTGAAAAAAATGGGAGACTTTGAAGACAATTTTTTTTTTTTCCAATAGGAGACAGAACAATGTGTTGTGTCTTTGGTTGGTGTAATTCTATGCATCTGGGGGTTAGATGAAAAGGCACAGTTAAAGCTGCTGAGAAGAATGGGGCAGCAAGTGTGAGGAGCACAGGCAGCACTGACCTGCTATAGCGCCAGTCTCCAACCATTCAGGCAACTGTGTACTGAACTGAACTCTGTAGGGGCTAATTGAAGATCATAGGGCACTCCTTGACTGGTATCACATTGTATAATCTTACTGCGAGGTGGATAAACAGAAATGAGGTACACTGAAACTGGATAAGCTTGTCTGTCTTGTTCACCATTTATCTCTATGACATAGAACAGTGCCTGGTATATAGTAGATGTTCAGTAAATATTTATCTAATAAACTATTGCATATATGATTAAGAACCCAGACAAGTAGAACAGAAAATAAAGTCTCTAGGAGTTTGGCAGAGGAGTAGTCACTGTAGGCTGCAGTCATTTGGGAAGGCATCACAGAAAATGAGAGCTTGAGGTAGTCAAGCATGAGAAAGTTGGAAAGAAGGAGAAGGTATCCAAGTTGGGGGGGGATAAAGAGGAGGGAACACAGACAAAGGCAAGAAGGTAAGCATTAGTAAGACATGTTCTCAGGACAATGAGCAGGCAAGTTCAGCTTTATTTATTTTCACTTGGAATAATGCAAGCTGTTATTTATAAGGTCAAGTGAGATTTTTGCAGGGCTTTTATGTGGCCCTGGAACTAGAAAGAGCCATTGAAGTTTAGAATATTGGTAATGACAATGATGTCTTTGGGCTACAGTGGAGCTGGGCTTCTAGGGCCATGGCACTTGGAGGAGATGAGAAGGTAGAGGAGGCCTAAGACACACAGGAGGAGGGAGTTTCTCCACCCACTCACCTGTCTGGCCAGTCCTGGGCACTTGTGCTGCCCACCTCTTGCTACCTCTGATTCCTTCTCAGCATTTAGGCAGGTGCTTGTGTGAAGAACACATTCATTAGAAATTGAAGGAACATTGGATGATCACTGTAGATTAGATAGAATGTGATTTTGAGATAAAATCATCAGGTTTTAAAGAAAAGTTCCATGGAGTCTTTTCAAAAAAGATGAAAAAATGGGCAATTTCTCTGAGAATTAGACATTCTGAAACAATATATTTATATTCACTTATGTTTCTTAAATGCAACACATTCCTGATGCTGAGGCATCTGTTACAGGGTGAAGTGGGAGAGGGTGGGAAAACAGTTTCCTGATGTTCTTCAGATGCTCCCTGTGTCCACATTTTCGGGAGGCTGTGGAAGAATCCTATGTTGTGGACCACTGCGAACAATTTAAGGTCTCAGAGTATGAAGTTTGTCCTCTGCTTCCCTTTCTTTAGAATTCACCAGCCAGTGCTAACATAGAGACCAGAGGGAGCAGTGGGAATGTTTGTTCCTAAAAACTGCAGACTGCTTTGGAGCAAAATCACCATGACTGAGTTACAACTGGATGCACCCACTCATTTACCAGTTGCCTCCTTATCTTTGGAACATCAAGTATGACATGAATCAAGATGTATATTAACAAAGATGGTATAAAACATCTGTGAATTCTAAATAAGGGAAGAATCACATTAGTCACCAGACAAACAATGCATGTGATAATTTCCATAAAAGTTGAAGGTATCCAGGAACTCAAACAGACAAAAGAGCTGAAGTGGAACTTTTATCCCAATGCAAGTAATGTACAAAAGGAACCAGCTATTGGGTATCTACCCTGAAAGAATTTAAGGGATATTTAAATAAATAGAATGCTTCCATTTCTTTAATTTAAGACAGATTCTTCTTAAAAGAAAGGGAAAATGATTTCTTCTTGAAGCACCTAATTGCTGGCAAATGATCCTCTGAGTGTCTAAGTCATATGCTGCCCACTAGGAACACCTTGCTAGAATAGTTTGCTGCTAACTTCCGGACACAAGTTCTGCCTTTAAAATTCTTGACTATGGTCAGTTTTGAAGGAAGGTGAGCCCCGAATGCCCCATACAAAAAGACATGGGCATTCATATCCAGGCTTGGCCATTGTAAATATTTTTTGTCATCAGATAACTTATGTGCCAAATTACATAATGTTCTCAACTAATATATTTCTGCTAGCATCAAAAAGAACCAAAGATGGTTGATTGTGTGCATCATGAAGCATTAAGAGAAATTCCCAAGTTATCATGCCCTTTCCTTTTCCCTGGATAATGACACCTGACATTAATCAAGTAGCCTTAGAAATTACAGAAGGACAGTTGTGGGGATAAGAGGCAGGTCTCCTTCTTCCTTTGTCCTTAAAATCATAAAACTTCTCACTTCAACAACCATTGTACCTGAAGTTAGTAGTTTGTTTCATCTGTAATTTGTGCTGTATAACAATGAGAATGATGTTTTCATTATTCGTGGTATATCAGTCTGTTCCTTTCCTTGCCCCCATTAACAATAAAAACCCATGCAGTTTTCAGCCATTATCATTTTTCTCCTGATAAACCATCTGTGACATGGAGACCTTGAAGCTGGGAGTTCTGGCCACAATGCTCAATAGACTGTGCACATAGCTTTTTCAGAGGTAACTGCTGTAAAAAATCAGCTCCACTGTTATTTCTTTCTGTTATGATTTTTCTCTCTCTCCTTTTTATATATCTAATGTAATGGGAGTTCACATGAATTCAGCCAACAGTGTTTTGCCTGACGATAGAAATTACATTTAAGGTTCTTATTGGGTGCTAAAGTTGTCCTTTCCCTTAATTCCAGCCCTTACTGCTATATTTAATTGAGGGGCTAGAAGGAAAATGTTCTCACTACAGAGCTACTTTGTCTATCTTTCACAGAGTCTTTTCTTAAAGGGTTCAGGAGCTATGTGCCTTTTGAATAGACTAGGTTCACGTGAACTGATCTAGCCACAGGTAAAATGAGAAGGAATCACATGACCAAGTCTCATCCCCAACCAACTGGTTTCATAAATAAATAAGCATATTTAGCTTTAGCTCTCCAGAGTCTGGTGGTTTTGACTTTAAGTCTTTATGAAGTTTAAGGGATAGTGGTAATATGAAGATACTGTTTAAAAATCAATTATAAAGATAGATTTAAAATAGATGTTAATGAATCAGTTTTTGTGCCTGTGTATGTATTAGAGTTCTCCAGAGAAACAACCAACAGGAAAAAAAAAAAAAATATATATATATATATATATATATATATATATATATATATATATATAATTTCAGGAAATACATATATGTATATGTGTATATATATGTATATATAGAGAGAGAGAAAGAGAGAAGCAGAGAGAGGGAAAGAGAGAGAGAAGGAGAGAGAGATTCAGGAATTGGCACACATGACTATGGAGCCTTTAGCAAATATAAATCCGATGGGGAACTGGAGACTAAGGAAAGCGTTGCAGTTTGAGTACAAGGGCAATCTGCTGGCAGAATTCCCTCTTTGTTGGGAGAGGTCAGCCTTTGTTCTCTAACTGATTGTGTGAGGCCTGCTGACGTTATAGATAGTAATCTGCTTGACTCAAATCCACTATTTTAAAGGTTTATCTTATTCCAAAACACCACCATGGAAATATCTGGGATAATGTTTGGTCAAATATCTGGGTACCATGGCCCAAATTGACACATAAAATTAACCATCACCATACACATAATAATGTTATATAGGCAATACCCGTGATTAGATGTCACTTGGGAACTCAAAGTCATTTGGACAAGACAGTGCTTTTATTTCCCATAAATATCCCAACAACAAGAGATTACAGTTTTTATTTTAGTTACAGACACCATATGTAACTATATATATATAGAAACTGTATATAGTTATATAGTTACTGTACATATACATTTAGGAAGTTTGTACAATCAGGGAGTTCTCTGCAGAGTCTATGCTAGTTTGTGGTCCTGATATTCTGTTGTCTTCGGGGGGAAGATTTCCTGTATTAATGGACATATGTAAGGCCATTATAAACTCAAATAGTAATTTAAATCTCTATTCAAGCAAGAAATTAGGTTGTTGCCTCAAAGATAGAACTTATTTTATATATATTTTTGAAGTTATAAAATATGGACAGGCATTGTATGTGTGTGCGTGTGCGCTTGTGTGTATGAATTTTTTTTAGCAAATCATTGTCTATAATTGGAAGAAACTTTGTGTTCAGCTCATAATGCTTTGGGGGTGAACCACATTTTATCTTTTTGGTTGAATTTTATTTCTTCTCTGACAGCATCTGAACCAGTGATAGAATTGGGTCCAGAAGAGGGGGTCTCACCTGTTACCTCCTGGGCCCTCCTCTGTTCTCTTCTGTCTTAACTAAGCGGTAGAATCCTTGCCCTTTTCTTCTTTACCTCAAAAGAAGAATGGCCCAAATGTGGAAAGAAATATCAAGCTGAAGAAGGAAATGTGCATTTTGGGGGAAGAAAATGTCCTGTCATACATTAGTTGAAAATGAAAGCCCAGCGCTGTATTGTTCTTAGAGAATGGGTAGCCATCAGCTCATTTGAGGAATAGAATTCATATTAATGGTATGTAAGTTAACATAATTGTTTCTCCTAAGTGGGTTTGTAACAGGCCTAATTTTGTTTTGTATCCCTTGAGAGTTTTATATTTTTAGCGATGATAAGGACAGGTCAGATTATACCGTACAAAGTTGAGAGTTTAGGATATATCTTTTTGGTAGTAAATTATTTCCCTGAAGTAAATTATCTCTTATAGGCAGTTTAGCATCCTGGGAAAAATTATTTCTCAAATGAGGTAAGAGGAAAAGTTTATTACTTGCCTTATTCTACTTGGGACTAGGTTTCATAATAACTATGCTAATAACCAGATAAAAACATCAGAGATGTAGATGTTAATATCATGTGGGGGAGAATTAATAACTTTTGGAGACATTTCTCATCTAATCTGATCTGACCTTATGGATGGGAGATATTATCAGCATCTGAATTGGACATGAAAAGTAAAATTGAGCACAATTAGATAAATCAATCTTTTGAACAATAATGCTTAGAAATATTTCTAATTTAAAGTTTACAGTGAATTTTAAATCTCATTTGTTAGTTGCCATGGCCCAGAAGTTTGACTGTATTCAAACTGGTTTTATTCTTAGTTTTAATGGTTAGGCATTTCTTTAAACCCCAGGTATTTTTCATTTGCAAAAGAAATGATACGAATCTGGCATATGTATTAGGGAACTGGCAAATACTGTATCAATTGTGTGGTTTGGGAAAACATCATGATATAGATATTAAATTCAGGATATTTAACTTCTTAACAGAATATGAGTATTACTAAGTCATTTACTGGATATTGTCAAATATTTAATTATTTTGATACAAGGCATAGAGATTAGTTCAAATGATGATCTATCTCAAATATTCTGGAAAAGTATATTAGGAAGGATAATCATAGGTCATGAGAGCTTCTATTTGTTCCACAAATATTTACTGAGTGTTTCACATGTGTGTTTAGGTACTGTGCTAGGTTATGGGTATATTGTTTTATACAGCAGAAGCATGGTTCCTGCTCTTATGGGACTTCAAGTCTAGCAGTGAGTTTGTACAATAAACAATACACACAAACACACACAGGCATCTACTTTGTGAGGAGTTCTATAAAACAAAAGAGCTGATGCTAAGACAGAGAATAACCTTTGTGCTAGTTGTGGTGATGGAGGTCTACCTTAGACTGGCAGGTCAGGAAAGATGGCTCTGATTTGACATTTATGCTAACGTGTTCAGGATGAGGAGACCACCATGCAGAGAACAACAGAAAACCTTACAGAAAGGAAGAGGAGCATGTGTGAAAGCCCAAAGGCAGGAAAGACCCTGGGGAATTCCTGAAATTGAAAGAAGGCCAAAGAGACTACAGCCCAGAGAGCAAGAGGAACAGGGGCCAGTGAGGGGAGAGAGGGGAGAGTGCAGAGAGAGCTTAGGCTCACACTGTCCAGACTGTCATGACCATTGGGCATTAGGGTCTTAGGCACGTGGAAGCCACTGACAGGTTTTGTATAAAGGTAAGTATGATGTGATCATTCAAACAGATTTAAAAACTCATGATATTTATTTCATGATTTTTAAAAGTATAGAATTTTAATCTTTTTTCACGTATCATACCCCACATTCTCTGGTTTTGTTGTTTGCCCTAGAGTCATTTTCGATAGAGAAGTAGCAGTCATCTGTAATAATTAGATAATATTTAGGAGAGAGGAAGACTTCTGCAGCTTGACATTGGGAAAGTTGTTTAGCCACTCTCTTCCATACTACAACTCTGAACGTTCAAAATAAAACATGGTAAAGTAATTTTAAGGCAGAGATCTAAGAAAATTTGCTTCAAAGTGTATTTACATTTGTCATATTACTGACTACATACTTTTGAAAACCCTAGTAAGGGGTGTTATCTTTCCAAGATAGTCCAGAAATACACACAATGGTTTCAAATACCATTTTAGCAAAGCCATTGTCTACTATTCCCTGAGTGACCTCATGATGGTATAAATCCTTCCGAGCCTTGTGGGTCAGCCAGGAGAATGAGAGAAAATACTGAGGCTTTCATGATCAAATAATGCTTTCTTAGGAAACAAAAGGAAACGTTTCTTTCAATCCAGACCAAGCAGAAACCCAGGGCAAATGCAATAACAAGAGCATGCTATTTCCCCAGAAAAGATGATGTGATACTTCATGGTGATTTTGAGTGTGTATATGTTCTTCAACTTGTTGAAAATGAAAGAATGGAGTTTGTCATTTCAGGTGAAAGAATAAAAATACCAAACTCTACCCTTAAAAAAAAAAAGAGGTGTGTCATACTAATAAAAGGAATTATCAAATATAAGGCAATATATACAAGTTACATGTGTTTTCTCTAAAAAGGCAAAAAATACTTGTGGGTTCATAAATGTATAGTTTATATAGCCAGCTATCCCCCAGATTATAGGTGAATGAAGTCAGAACTCTTCCCTGCTTGCCTGAAACATATTCCTACTTGCTACAGAGGATGTGCCTTTGCATCTAGATTCTGTATGTGCTAACCTGTGCCCACTTCACTAGTCCTCAGTTTTCTCCTAGGTAAAAGCAAAGACGAAGTGGCCAGGGGGCCACCTGCCGTCTGTGCGCTTGCCCTGAGTGTGCTTCGTGGGTGGTGCACCCAACCAACCTGACCCGGCGTTGCTGTCCAGCTACTGGGGACTCCATGCCCTACTGTGGTTAAGTCCGGTTCCCAGAGATTTTCCTTCACTCCTTAGAAAGTTCTAGGAAGAAATTACACACGCTGTGGTCATGATTGATTACACTGAACGGGAAGGAGACTGAAAGACCATAAGGTGGTTTACATTAAGGAGGAATTTTACTCCAGGGGCACATTATAGTTAAGTTTCTTGGTTAACAGTCCTGTAGTTTATTAGTCTCTGACCTTGTGCTGCTGATTTGAAACTCTGTAACCTGCTCCTGATTCTGTGTTCTCTTGTCTTGCCTGTTTTTGAAAGAGGAAAAAGGTTAAAATACTTAACTTAGGATGATACTAATGTTATGCTAAAATGTGGAGTTGAAGTTGGTGTGTGGGTGGTTTGGCCACTTCAGTCCGTGCCTAGTATAGGACTGATTCACTTACTAAAATGTAGCCCTTTTGTTAAGGCTCATGTGCTGATAGTCTCATAATTTTATCACATACTTCAGATAAAGCGTCCTAATGGAAATACTTAAACATATCTTCAGTGAAGTCCTTTCATATATGTCCTGAATTAATCCTTAAAGAAATTCTATAAGCTAGATTTATTCCAGTTTTAGAGACAAAACCAAGGATCAGAAAAATTAAATGACACATCCAGAATCACAAGCAATAACTGCTGGGACAGAAATTGTCCTGTGGGTGAAGGAGATTAGTAATCATGGACCTATTGGTTTTTCCCTTGCTTCACCAGCATGCTAAATTCATCATTTCTGTGATATTAAATATGAAGATAACGAGGGCACAACACAATCAGAATTGTAGCATCAATGTTTGTTTTTAAGGTATTTAAAATCTCTATTGTGTATTCATGGCAACAATTAAGCTCCTGGTAAGGCCAAAGGGTGCGGATGTTTAAATGAATCTTTTTCTGCCATCCATTATCAAACTGGCAAATCAATACTAACAGGGAAGCACAAGAGCAATGACTAAGTTCGTTACACGTGATCAGAAAATGAAACACATCTACCATGTTAGTGTCGCTTTCAATTTATGGTGACATTTACGGAAAATACTCTGCAATATTTGGCAAAGTTAAAAGAGAGATTGCTCCCCAATTAACCAGAGGATCAAAGAGGGAAGATTAGGGAGGGAAGTGTTGTCTATTTTTTTTTTTTTTTTTAAGAAGCAAATGTTTGGAAAGGTCAGGCTTTGAGTGAGCTAACCTCCACCACTTTTAGTATTCAGGTTGACTAATGAGCACTTCACTCATCATTCTAATGGATGCATTTATGCAGAGAAAGAATAATAAAGTGTTTTCGATAACTGGTGCCAATGGCACCTTTGTACACAAAAGCTAAATAATTTCTGTGTTATCTACTTAACGTCTAAAAATCTGAGAGCTGAATATAAACTATTATTTTATACTATAGTATTTTGTATTAAGTATTTTAGAATCATTAATCAATCATCCAACCAATATTTATTGAGCTTCTGCTCTGTGCCAAGCCCTGTTCTAGGCTTTGTAGAAACAGTGATGTACAAAGTCCTTAACCACTTGGAGTTTTTACTCTAGAATATCTTTGCAGAAATTATCCAGGTATAGTTAAGAAAAGTTGTTCTTGTGATAATCACATTTTCCCTCCCTGAACACAGATTTGGAATGTTTTAAAGGATCTGCATAGAGCACCATCTCAAATAATGTGTGAGTCCTCTTTGTATGAAGAAAACTAATAGTTGTAAAACTTTAAATCTTAAGGTAGTTGCTAGGTTATATAATATCTACCCTTTCCCCTACTTTCTCCTGAAACATTATGTCACCTTAAGAAACAAGTTCCTGTTTTGGTATTGCCTGCAATTACAGGGATGTAAAGTGGAAGAAACAAAGTCCTTGCAAAAGGAACTATAACTTTAATGTCTTTAATTGGTTTCTATTCAGGTGGTAAATAAAGTTTAGTTAGAAATAGTGAGGCCTACAGGCACCTTGGGTGGTTCAGTCAGTTAAGTGTCTGACTCTTGGTTTCTGCTCCGGTCATGATCCTCAGGGTCCTGGGATCTAGCCCTGTGTCCAGGCTCCCTGCACAAGGCGGGGGCTGCTTCTCCCTCTTCCTCTGCAGCTCCCCCTCCTTGTGCTCTCTCTCTCTCTTTCTCTCTGTCTCTTAATAAAATAAAATAAAATAAAATAAAATAAAATAAAATAGTGAGGCCTACAAAATTACATTTGTTAATAACTGCCATTTTTCAACAATTTCTGTGGAACAGTAATGCTCATGCTAGGTTAAAAGTATTTCGTGGCCAGATAAGTTGGAAACTCAAAATAGAAGCCTCTTGCTAGGAGATTTATTTTGCAAATTAATATATTATGCTTTATGAAGTCCTGCAATTGAGAAACCTCTTTAACCCAGTGATTCGTAACCATATTTGGCTAGGGAAAATTTTCATGTATCAATAATTAGCAGTTTGAGAAACTCTTCTCAAATAAAAGATGAGCTCTAGACCATTGCAGAAAGAGGATTCCTTCAATATTTCGCTAGGCTGCTGTCTTGCTATATAGTCTAATACCCTGAGGAAGTGCATAATTATAATACAGGATACCTCGAGATATTGTGGGTTTGGTTCCAGACCACCACCACAATATGATTATGACAATAAAGTGATCAAATGAATTTTTCAGTTTCCTAGAGCATATAAAAGTTACGATTACACTATACTGTACTCTCTTAAATGTGCATAGCATTATGTCTAAAAAAAAACAATGTACACATGTTAATCAAATACTTTATAGTTAAAAAGTGTTAACCAATGTGGAAAAAAAAGGCAGAAGAAAAATTAAATTTCCTTACAACTGACAGCCAATTGACAAGTCCTTGAGGCAGGCAGAGTGACCTTCTTCTAGGAACTCAACTGCCTCAATGTTAATACTTTGCTAAGGGCAAAAGGCCATCTTAGCTCAACATTATCCTGACCTCCAGAATCCTGTAAGTCTACGTTAGCATATAAAAATTCCTTTGGAAACTTCCTTTATCTCTAACCCCCCAAGATATATGTTAGCAATCATCCCCCAAGCATGTGGCCCATTGATATACATCCAAAGGGTCTCATGACTAAGGTTTTACCAGACAGTAGTAGTAAATGACCTTTTCCTAACAATAGCTATCCCCCTCAAAGTCCTGGAAACCTTGCTTCCAAAATTCCTTAGAGACTTAACCCCTCCCCCCAACTTGAAACTATGTGTATATAATCAGTTGCTCTTCACAATTCAGCACCGCTCTTCTGCCCACGGGTCCTGTTCCTGTCCTTTAATAAAACAACCTATTTGCACCAAAGATGTCTCAAAAGTTCTTTCTTGACTGTTCACTCCAAACCCCAACATTTCCACATCGGTAACCATCATCTGAGCTTTTGGCAAGTTCTAATCACTGATCACAGATCACCGTAACAAATACAATAATGAAAAAATTTGAAATATTGAGAGAATTACCAATATGTGACACAAAGACACAAAGTGAGCAATGAAGTTGGGAAAATGGCAGTAATAGACTTGCTCAAAGCAGGGTTGCCACAAACCTTCAATTTGTAAAAAGTGCAGTGTCTAGGAAGCACGGTGAAGCAAACACTATAAAATGAGATATGCCTATACTGCCTGTCTCCAATGTCTGTAATTGGCTTTTGTTCTAGTATGACTTCCATCTTTTTCTGTCCTTGCTAATACAAATCTGTTTAGCCTCCCCTTGCTCCTGAACCAACTGCTTTCTTCTTCCTAAGTAAAATATAATCCATTGTACCCTGCCGAGTTCTTTTATTTTATTTTTTTTTTATTTTTTATTTTTTAGTATACCTGTTCCTTTAGCATTACAGGTTGTTTTAAATTTCCGATTGCGGCAATGTAATATTTAAGGTTTTCGGTTTTCATCAAAAAATAATTTTAAATGAGGATTAAGTTGTATCACATGCTGAGTTTTGTCTTTCACAGTTTAAAATCTGCTTTATCTGGACAACAGTATTGTATGCATCCAAAATACTGACTTTCATATTCTTTATGACATCTACATTTCTATTAAGAGCCACATAAGTCAGAGATGGTTTCTGTTTTTTATTTAAAGATCTGATACAATCAAGACGTATCCAAAGTTGCCTCTCCTGGCAAATTAATGTGTGCAGAGCATTTTTCCAGTAGTAAGTGAAATGTTGCAATTTGTTTTGATGAAGTCCATGTTGTATTAAGATAAATGCTAATTTTCAGGTAATCCTATAGTCATTCCCTCAAATATTGTTCTTAATTGTAGTTTGGGTAATGTATTCCATTTGATATGGTTAATATAAGAGCTCTTCCTTTCATTTTGTGTTCTCTCTTTACTTCTTTTTCTCCAATATCTCAAATAGTAGATAAAGATTGAAGAAACAGCCCTTTTAAAGAAACAGCAAAGAAGTTTTAATTTTTTTATTTTTATTTTTTTAAAGATTTTATTTATTTATTTGACAGAGATAGAGACAGCCAGTGAGAGAGGGAACACAAGCAGGGGGAATGGGAGAGGAAGAAGCAGGCTCATAGCGGAGGAGCCTAATGTGGGACTTGATCCCAGAAGGCCCGGATCACGCCCTGAGCAGAAGGCAGACGCTTAACGACGGAGCCACCCAGGCGCCCCAGCAAAGAAGTTTTTAAAATATGATGAACAGCTACAAGGATACTGCCTGGAATTCTTATGCAAAGATGCAATGTAGCCTAGAAGAAACAAAGTCACTAAAAAGAATTCCTAAAATAAAAGATAATCAGATGGAAAACCATCTGATATCAGATAACAAGGGGATGGGTGAAATAGGTTAACATTAAATGTACACTTATCATGATGAGCACTGAGAAATGATGTATAGAATTAGTGAATCACTATATTGTACCCTTGAAACTAACTGCAAATTCAGAGAAGCAGCTTCAATTCTGGGGGGCTATAACATTGTATGATAACTATACTGAAATTAAAATAAAAAATTTAATAAAAAATACAAGCTACAAAAAATATGGATGAATTAGTGCAAATTAGTCATCATTAAAATAAAACTTTTCCAAATAATTAGTAATTTTACAGAGAGAACCTACATTGTAAGAAATATTTAGATCGGGGCGCCTGGGTGGCTCAGTCAGTTAAGCGTATGACTGGCTCAGGTTATGAGTCCTGTGATCGAGCCCTGAGTCAGGCTCCCTGTTTGCAGGGAACCTGCTTCTCTTTCTCCTTCTTGCTGGTGCTCTCTCTTGCTATCTCTCTCTCTCTCTCAAATAAATGAAGTCTTCAAAAAAAGAGAAATATTTAGATCAAGTAGCATGCCTTTTTTTTCTATTAAGACAAATGTAACAGATTAAATTTTTTTAAATCACTGATTTTGTCCCCATGATAACAAAACTATTTTTATTTTGACATCTTACATCCAGACTTTGTTGTCTTTTCTCATTAATTATACATTTAAAAATCATTGCAATTTAAAAAAAATAACAAGGCCCGTTCTTACAGAAATTGAAATCACAGGTGAATTGTTAAATGAGTAGTATAGAACTTTTGATTTAGTCTGTTCCATTCACTCAGATCTCTGTGAGTCTGAAACACCTTAGAACCCCTGCTTTAATTGCCTGGTGCCAAGTAGAGAGGAGAAAGATCTATTGTTTTATTTAGGGTCTTAATTTATGTATTGGTTAGAGCTTACTCAGGCTCTGTGAGTCTGGGAGAACAGAACAGTATTTTGGAAGAACAGCTGTTTCCTGGCAAATGTTGTGCATAGGTTCTTGCTAAGAGCTTTCCTCCCCCTACCTATGGAAGTGAAAAATGTCTTTTGTGGAAATAAGTACATATATTTCTAGGAGAGAAATAGAAGCAGATATGTAAGTTCACTTCCTCTATGTAACATAGACACTTACATTTATCTGAAAACAGCAATTATATCAAGTCAAATCAGTTAATTGGCAAAAAGTGAAAACTATTTTGTATTTTGTTGACCAAAATAATTATTTTCTTGATTACATCTTTTTTTTTTCCTTTTCTTTATTTACTCTTGGACTTCTGAGTGGATGTTTACTACATTGAAAACTAGATAAAAATTCTTTGTAGATAGATAAAATTTCTTTCTAGAATTGTTTTTGTATTGAATTTTACATGCTTAAATTTGTTTTTAATTATAGTTTGGGTAATATATTCCATTTGATATGGTTAATATAAGAGCTTTTCCTTTTCATTTTGTGTTCTCTTCTTTTTCTCCAATAGGCAGTATTGTATACATTTCATGCTTTTATACATGGGCTACCATGTTTAACAAAACATTGGTTCAATTTCATTTCTCATTAGAGAAACCAGCTAAACATCTAACAAAGTCACAAACTTTCACAGAATGCACAATGCCAAGACAGATGGTCTTCTCTTCATTTCCTATCAGCACCTTTCTTCCCATAATTCACATATAGGAGTCTTTCTTTGGGGTTTTGAAATTTAATGGCTAGTGGAGTCGTGATGGGAAGATAGTATATCTTTAGAAGGCAGATAACGTGGCACACTGATATTTTTCGAAGAACTGATTGCAAGGGTGCTAGGATGTTTGGGGGTTGAGTTTGGAATCAGGAATTTCCTAGATGATCCTCAAACTCTTTGGGGGAAGTTGCTATTTTAATGGATAAATAATTCCCTTGTAAAAAACAGACTTGCTATTTCTTTAAAAAGCTGTTTCTATGTCTTTCCTTCCCAATTAAAAATCTCTCATTGTGTAGATATGGCTTTAATTTGAAGCAATATGGTATTCTCTTTTTTCCCCCATTCTAACTAAACAAACTCTGTAAGAATTAGCTTTGAGTTATTCCATCTGTGGACTTTTAATTTTGTCATAAAAACACAGAAGCCTGGCAGGGAACTCTTTCCAACTGGCTACATGTATCATCTTGTCTGAAAGCTGGTTAAGTAAGTATGGCATTTAAAATGAAATAAAAAAACTTCATTTATGGAACTAGTTCACACGAAGTGTTTGCCCACTTCTTTGACCATCTGTTTATGTTGACAACCACCGCCCCACATTGTGCCAAAGTGCCCTTGGCTATTAAAAACAGTGTTTTGTGTGTGAGTGGTGTGTGTGTCCTCACACATGTATGTGTTTCTGGGGTGCCATTTTCTTGAGAAATGTCTTGTTAAAGGTTTCATATGATCCATGTGGAATATTTCAGGTCATTTGCTCTCAGGAAACATTGCACTGAAAATGCTACAAGCCCACTGATTTTTAAAGAAGCTTCCATTCCTTTCTCCCGATCCTTCCCCCCCTTAGGTTTTGAAATGTCTTCTAAAAGACCATGAATTTATTATCGAAATACCTGTTGAGTTTGGCCAGCATGGTAATGATATTATGTGTTGAAGGTGAATTCGAATAGGAATCTAAACATTTCTGAGTACAGAAATACTTTGGGAATGACTCAGGAATCCTAAGCTCTTGGCAAGATTCTTTTTGCCAACAGGAATATCTGAGTTGATATTTTAATTCACCAGACACCCGGGTAACCCTTCTTTTACATTTAACTGTGTAAATAAAGCCTTTGGGGGCAAGATGGCCACCTTGTAGACGAAGATCCAGTTTGTGGATGCAGGAATTGCCAATCTGGCATCATCATTGTTTTTCATCCGTTGAACAGCTTCTTATCAAAGGTTTTAAGCAGTGACTTATTAAAAGTCAATCAGTTCAGAACACTATTTTAAGCTGAGCTGGAGAAATAAAATGGCACGTTCTCAGTTGTACAAAAATTACAATTCTAGTGGGAAGGAGGAGACATGATTGAAAAGAAAGTTAAGACAACTAAGAGATTTTTTTAAGTGGAGATCAAAATTATCCGGATTCCACAAATGGAGAGGTTTTGGTGGGCTGCTGAATGTCAGTGACAGGTCAGCTTCTGTGCTGGAAGGGCTTCATCTTCTCTTTCCTCAAAGACCGTAAATGATCTGGAATGCACATGGGAGCAACTGTGAAGCTCCCAACTTCCCCTGAGCATTAAAATGCATGTGATAACACCAGAGGAGCTTCATGAGAACAGTGATATTTATATACTTGAGTAACGCACAGGGATACAGTGCAGGCTTAGAAACAAATGTATAATTTAGGGAACTAGTATAATAAACTGTCACAGAACTCTTTTAGATAAGGTTGAGTGAGTATCCTTTGTCTGGCTCTAATCTGTAATTATTTTTATTATTACATTTTAATCCTCTAAGATGAAGTGATGGTTTATTTTATTTTATTTTTACCATTTGGTTTTTAAATAGGTTTGCTTTTTCTCAAATAATTTTCCATGTGTTACCATCAGTTGCCTTAGAATACTTTCTCAGAGGCTGGGTTGAGCTGAATAACAGATATCATTTCTGACAGCTGTAAAGTGAGGCTAACGAACATCCCAATGAGGATGTACGGTGCCAGGCTCATCCATCCAGCTGAATTTGCATTGTGAGTGCAAATAGCTGCGTGTCATGGCCCACTGCTGCCCAGGGCTGGAGTCATTTATTTAATAACTCAGTTCACAGGCATTACAGGGTAACTGCAGCAGTTCAAATCATTGAAGACAAATAAGAAATCAAAAAATGCTGCATAGAAAAAAGTAATGTTTTAGTTGTTCTTCTCACTGACTGCAGCTGTTTAAATGCTGAGCATTACAGTTACTCCTGAGGAGTAAAATGTGAACAATTTCTACTAATTATGGAAACTCTGTATTTCTAGCTGTGTCATTTGATGGCGTACAATTTTTCTTTGTGTTTGTTGGGAAGGACTTTTAAGATGTGTTTATTTTTGTAACCTTCAGTATTTAAAGTGCAGACCATTTATGCATTTTAGTTAATTGAACTTGCTTGTAATAGTTGATACTTAGAAACACTTGTGACAAAATGCATTAACAACAACAGCAAAACAAAACAAATCCAGTGTTACATATGGATTGTTTGTTTTACTTGTAATGAATTTTCTCTCCTTTCTTTGGATCTCTTCCCATCCCCCTTTTGTTCATTTATAACTAGTCTAGGTGGTCAGCCTTACTTTGAATATTACAAAGTTGTCATTGAAACAGCAAGCTACAAGTAAAACAAAATGAATCAACTTTTAAGGGGAGGCAAAAAAGAGTGTTAAAATAGCAATGTAGAGTTACAAAATTTAATTTAAAATATATAATCAGGGGCACCTGGGTGGCTCCATCGGTTAAGCATCTCCCTTTGGCTCAGGTCATGATCTCAGGGTCCTGGGATTGAGCCCTGAGTCAGGCTTCCTGCTCAGCCGGGAGTCTGCTTCTCTCCCTCTGCCTCTCCCCCTGCTTGTGCGTGCTCTCTCTCTTTCACTCTCAAATAAAAAAATCTTAAAAAAAAAAAAAAAATATATATATATATATATATATATATATATATATATATATATATATATATATATATATATAAAATCATAATGTTAATGGTGAAAAATTTTACCCCTGGAGATATAAATGTGGTAAAAACTTAACCTCCTGTAGTTTCTACAATTTGTCTCTTGGCACTTCTTACTTTGCATAGTAGATTCTCAAGATATATTGAAACGAATGAGTGAATAAAAGATATACCTTTGTGATGAAATAACACTGACAGAAATAAAGAAAAAGCCTGGATATATTAAGTGAGTCTTAGAGAGTACCCATAAACATCATGTCAAGAGAACCAAATCCTTTAATTTGTTTTTCCTGAATAAAGATATTTTCTACCAAAGAGAGGATTTTTGAGTATTTAAGAGCAAGTCAAAATCGGAAAAGTCCAATATAAGGTACAATTTGTTCTCTCTCCCTACTATGAACTCATACACTCTTGTAACTATCTCATTTAAACAAACGTATAGCTCTATACCTGGCTTTAAAGTTATCTATATTCATACTGAGGGGAGCTGAGTATGCCATGCAAGATGTGTCCCTTTGGCATGTGGATTATTTTGAGTTGAAAACAGTTCTGGGCTCAGCAAACTCAGTCAGAGTCTCCTTTAACCACCTAAAAGAATTTAGGTAGGAGAGCTATACCAGGAAGAGAGCTATTACCAGAGATAATTTTTTATATCAGAAAGACTTATTTGCATGGCATGGATAACATTTGTTTACCAAACACTTGCTCTTCTTGTCTTCCTGTGTATTGTATTTCTCCCTTTTGAAGCCCCAGATGCCTATCCCCTTCTCCTTAGGAACTCAAGATGGTATAATAACTACCAGACTGTCAAGGGGAGTCTCATATTTTTATGGCACTCCCCTAAGTACGAAATTTGTTTTTCTTCTGTTAACCTGTCTTATGTCAATTTACTTATTAGGCCAGACAAAGAACCTAGAAGGGAAGAAAGGGAAAGTTTTCTGCCCCTACATTATGTTCCTTCTAAAATAAAAGCTCCTTGAGACAGCTCTGTGCCTTCTTCATTCCTGTAGTTTTGTACTTGCAGTAGCTCGGTAATTGTTAAATAACTGAGAAGTTTGTTTTCTTGTGGTCTTTAACAATATTGAAGTTGGGAGCTACACACTACTCCTATAAGCATTCCTTAATCTATTGGATTAAGCATGTGAGATGGACCTGCGAACAATGACAGTGCAATGGGTTTGGGCTTAGATATGGCTTATTAGGAAGCTTTTATAGAGCTGGATGAGAAAATAGCAGGAAGCACACCTGGAAAGACAGGTGGAGGCAGGATGGAAAGGGTCATTCATTACAGCTTGGTGTATACCTGGAAAATGATAAGAAACATGGAAGATTTTGAGCAGGAGGTGATTAAACTTTTTAGAAAGATTATTCTGGTAGTAGTGAGAATAATGATGGAAGGGGTCAAGGCCAGAAGCAGGAAGATCGGTTGTGGTCTGCACTATAAAAAGGGTCAAATTGGCATTCCCATCCCTATTTCCTGGCATTGCCTTCCAAATAAAATGCTTTTATATTACCCCTTCTCTAAGGGTTTGACTGTAAGGATCCCAAATTAAGACAAAATTTGTTGAGGGGCAGGAGTTAATGGAAAGGGTAAGTTTGAAGATAAAGAAAAAAATCAATGGGGTAAGAACTTCCTGAGTTGAGGAGTGGTGGTTGATAAAGGAGTCTTGTTGACAGCAGTAAACATAGCAATAATTGGGGAGAGAAAAGTGTAGAACTCTTGCAGAGAATTATAAAAGGTTTCAAGTGAAATGGATGCTGAAACTGACCTTGGGTAGCAAAAAGACACAGTTATACATGAAGCACATAAAACAATGAATAAAGATACTTAAACATAAAGTAAAACAAAGCATTTATCATTTGTTGTGTTGATATTAGTATTTTATCCAGAAAATCCACATTCGAACATAATAGAAACATGAAATTTATTCCTCTGTGAATTGAAAAACTAAAAAAACCCAAAAAATCCCAAAACCAAAAAAACCCCACTTCCATGATACCTATTTTCTAAGCATATTATAGATATTTACTCATCTGATGCTTAATAACAACCCTGTGAAGTGTGTTTTATTTTTATCCCTATTTTACAGATGGAGAAACTAAGAAGTAGTTAAGTAACTTAATATTATATGAAGAAGTGGTGGAGTCAGGTTTGAATCCAATTTGTCTTAAGGGTGCCCTGAGTGACTCCACCATGGCCCACTGTGCTGTCAGGTAGAAGAGGCTCACCACAACACAGCAGGGCAAACAGCCAGAGACTGCCATGTCCCCAAACTATAAGGAAGGAGAGACAAAGGGGACTGGAAGGAAAAAAAGAATCCTATCTTATCTGAACATGTCTTTGGTACATAAGAGTGGGAGATTCAATTGGAATAACACATTCTCACCATTCAAGATCTTGCGTTTCTGATAAAAATGAGGTAATATTACTTGACAATTAACAACCCCCGAGCTTTGGATTCTGCTTATAGCAGAAAGTAGACCAGCACGTAAATGATTGGACTCTCAAGAAACACTTGACAGTAAGAGGTGGATAAATACAGCAGGTGGTCACTTAGAGTGAGGGTGAATGTACTTTGGGGGTTGAAAGTTTATTTAATTCTCTAAAATGTATTTATATGGATGACCTTACTGAGTTAATAATTCTATTTTAAAAAATGAGTTTGAAATATGCTTTTATTCTAAGTAAATGGATATTTTTACATACAAAAACAGTAAGCTTAGATACAAAAATGCTTTCCTCTTTTTTTTTTTTTTTTTTTTGGCTTTTTAGATCTTTAAGAAAACTATTTTATGGTATCTGACAAGCTATTTTAATGAAGTCCTACTAGCTAGAATGTTAAATAGACTAAAGCAGGTAAAACTTCTTTCGTTATTCCTGCAGTATCTTTATAAAACATACAAAGCCTGTTATATCATTCCTTTGCTTAATAATAATAATAAAAAAATAGTGTGTTTCCTTTGCCTACAGAAGGTACCACAATCTGGTCTTACTCTGCACTTCCAGCTTCTTCTCCTGCAACTTTATGCTCTGTACACATAGAATTTCTCTCCATTCTCTGCATGGCTGATGCCCTTACATAACAGATGCCCTTTCAATCCCTGTGCCCTTTGCATTGGTTCCCATGACCAGAATGCTTTTGTCCTTACATCCTTGGGGCATGTAAGCCTAGATCTCATGTCCTCTATGAAGCCCCTATAGCTACCTAGAGAGAATTATTAATGACACTCCTCTGTGTTCCCATAACACTGCTAAGCTTTTACTTCATTCTTTTTATGATGATGAATTAGTCTTTAATCTCTTCTCACACTAAGGTTTAATTGGATGTACTATATTCATAAAATCAAGGGAATTTGAGTTGAAAGGAGCCTTAGAGATCAGCTAGGACAACCTTTTCATTTCTCCAGAAACAATTGAAATTTGAAAGGACTGTTTACTATTTCTTGTTAGTTTTAAGACTCAAACTAAAACTATTTCCTGGGTCTGTGCTCTTTCCATCATATATGTTATAGCCACGTGGTAGAATAATTGTTCTAACCTCCGACCTCTCCCCACCTTAAGATGTTCACATTCTACTCCATGGAATCTATGAATATGTTAGGTTATTATGGCAAAGGGAAATTAAGGTTAATGGAATTAAGATTGCTAAGTAGCTGAAATTAAAATAGGAAGACTATCTTGCTTTATCTGGCTGTGCCCAATGCAATCACAAGGGTCCTTTAAAAGTGGAAGAGGAGGTGGAAGGAAGAGTGATGTGACATGAGAAAGACTTGACTGACATTCACTGGCTTTGAAGATGGAAAGGGTCCATGAGCCAAAGAATGTGGACAACCTTTAGAAACTCAAAAGGCAAGGAAATGAATTCTTCCCCAGAGTTGCCAAAAGGAATACAGTCTTGCTGACACTTTGATTTTAGCCCAGGGAGATCCTTTTCAGACTTTCAACCCCCACAACTGTAAGATCATATATTTGTGTTGTTTTAAACCACTAAGTTTGTACTAGTCAATTACAGCAGCAATAGGAAACTAATACAGGCACTTAAATCCAACTAAGGTAAAATGGATAACTCAAAGTTTAATAAAGTAGAACTTAAACGCCACGGATATATATATATATATATATTTTTTTTTTTTAAGGCATATTGTACTTTTACAACTTTGAATTCATTCTGAAGATTTTTGGTTTTATTTATATATTCATCCAATAAATCACTATTGAATGAGTGACATTTGCTGTATCAGAACTGAGATAGATTGAATTATTAATATATTCCCTTCCTCCCTGTATTCATATCCTTACCATGACCTCATTATAGATGAGATGTACTTTTTTATCCTTTGACTTTAGACTTGGCTATCTGGCTTGCTTTGGCCAATGATATGTGGGCAGAAGGGACAGTGTGCCAGTTTTGATACAAGGCTTATAAGGCGGCACATAATTCTGCTTGCTTTTGTATGCTTTTGTCATTCTGTTGGTTTAAGAAGAGCTTCCCCTTGTCTTTTCCTACTTAGCTTGAACAACACACGAAAAACACTTGGGACAGAGTACCGACCTGACCCACAGAACTGTGAGTAAGAATAAATGCTTATTGTTCTATGCTACTGATATCACTGAGTTTGTTATATGACCTTGTTGTGGCAGTAGTTGACTGGTACTATTATGTAAACAAATGATCTATATACACTTGTATAAAGATTTTAATAGAGGAATATACAGTATAGTATAGGTATAATTCAGTATGATTTCAGAGTATAAAAGAGAGCTGTTATCAAAGCACCTAACTCTGAGAGAGTCAAGACAGACTTCACACTGAAGTGACATTTGAGCTGAGTCATAAAAGATAAGTACAATTCCTTTAGGCTCATAAAGGGTGTAGGCGGGTAGATAGGAAGGATTACAATACTTTTAAGCAAATTTGACAGGAATTTACAGCTTCAGCTGAAAAGGCTGGTAAATACGCCCCTGGTTTACTGTGGTTTTGCCTTTTAAGTAGTTTTTCCATAGACCCTGCAAAGTAGTATTTCTCAGGTAGTTTTTAAGCAGATATCGTATCTGCATTCTGTGATGATCATCGCAAGATTGTGGTATACCTCTTTAAGAGAGCAAGAGAGCAGAAGGAGCAAGAAGTGAAAACAGGCTGGTTTTAAGAGGCTCCCCTTGATCCAGGTAGAGTCTATACTTCCTTCATGGGGATGGGGGTTATTTCCCTGTCTCTTTTCTTATGCCCCAAAGAACACTACCAAAATCATGCCTCTTTTTCTGAGAGTATTTTTAATGCTAAATTGTTCTTTCCAGCTGAATTGCTCTTGGCTCACTTGAAGTGTCAAGTGGTCTCAATTAAGCATGGAAGTCAATAACTAGCAAGAAGAATTAATGGATTAGGAGAAGATTATGACTATTATTTGTAAACTATGTCATGAGTGGTAATGAGACCACAGCAATTGTTTAATGTCCTCATTCCTTCGGTTTCTACTAAACTCTGGAGCTTTCTGCTATACCCTGACCCTAGTTAGCCATTTCCCAAATGCATACTTGAAGCCACAGAGGAAAAGAAGAAAGTGCAGAGTCCTCCCCATCCAGAAAGAAGAGCATAATTTTTCAAATGATCCTTCATCAGCAGTATTTTTGTCCAACAAGACACATATATGGTCATGATTACTATTTCAACGAGATTTTGAATTCATTCAAGAACAATCTTGGGAATACTTAAAAGCATGTGTGCATTTCAATGTCTGTTGAACTTCCCTCTATCATATCTGAAATTTGCAATTTTAATTCATATGTAATATATTTTTGCTACTTAACAAATTTCATATTTACATACTCAAATTCTATGCAACCTTCAGGAAAACATACATATTCTTTCTCTATGGGAAATGACATGCAATTCTAGCATAAGCAGAATTGAAGATGTTAATGCAGAGGGATCTGCAAGTGTAACTAATATGATCTTATATTTAAACAATTCACAAATAAATACTATGGTTGGATTTAGATACCAGATGTCAAACTACATAGTAATGCAGATACAGTTGCTTGCCTCCCTGTCACTGGTCGCCAGAAAGAAACAGATGGTTAAAAAGATATGTAGCTGAGGCAAGGCATGGAAATAGGAAACCACAGAGCAGAAATTCTGCCATTTAAGCAACAGTAATTTTCTAGTCTGGAAAACCTGGCTGTTTTATACCTCCACTTATGCACTTAAGCAGTTTAAATGTGAAACATAGCAAAAATAGTCCAAGCAAGGTTGGCAACATGCAAATTTTGCAATGCATAATTACATCTCAAAAATCTTGGAGGCAGACGCACAGCAGTAAAAAGTAAACACTTGTATGCAGTTGAACACAATTATGTGGTGGTTATTACCTAAGCTCATTATAGCTTCAGAAGGGGCTCTGTGAACTTGTGCTCTAACTAGCAGGTCAGGCAAAATGCAAATAAGTACCAAATTTGAAAGCAAGTGATAAAAAAACAGATACAATTTAGACTGGGAGTCTATAATTTGGCTTTTAAAAATAATCCTCAGCAAGAATCATCCTCATTACAATAATGGCTTGTTTATTCTGCACAACTTGTTTGCAATTACAGACCCTCCTTCAAAGCTGATTTCAACAGGAAATAAGAGCATGCAAAAAAAGGGAGAGGTTTGTGGTTGGTCAGTTGTAATTAGAATGGATGCATATATGTATCATAAAACTGTTTATGCCTTTACTCCAAATATTTTAATTTCAAATTCCTGTCATTGAAATTGAAAGCCTCAAAATAGTCTATTATTCTAAAGAAATCATTATAATTGAATTTCTAATGAGGGTGTCTATGGAGCTTTGTTCTTGGTATTTCCATTATAAAATTGGAGTCCTATGCATCTATTATGATCCGGTGACCATGAAATGATGAGCTACAGCTGTTACAAGACATGTCTTTGCTGGTGCTTAATTCATGGCAAATACACATTTTACTGCTAATGTATTTCCTCATTCATTTCTCCAAATATTCATTCAAATATTCATGGGATACCTGTAACAAGGAGGCTTAGGTCATGATTTAAGATGTCCGGCTGCCTGAGTTTGAATCCTGGCCCCATTACTTACTATAGTTGTATGACCTTGGCCTTAAAATGAGAATGATTTTAGTATCTTCCTCATAGGATTGTTGTGAAGATTAACCAAGTTAATACACCTACAGAGCTTAGAAGGATACCTGGCATGTAGTAATATGAAACCTATTAGTATATTTTCTGGGCCTTGGGGACAGAGTGGTGAACAAGATGGAGATGTTTCCTACTTCAGTAGAACGTATGTTCTGGGTAAGAAGGCAGAAGGCATTAAGCAACTAATCATCCACTTAATTATTCAATGACATTTGTGATAAGTACAACAATGAACTGTAAAAGTGTGAAGCTATCATATAAACTGGGAATTTGACTTGTTCTGGTCAGATGTTTGGTTTCCAGAAGGAAGTAACATTGAAGACCTAAATGATAAGTAGGAGTTATTTAGGAGAATAGATATTAGGAGAATGTTTAGAGAAATTCTTCTCTATATAGAAACCATAGGAGAAATGAAGTTTCATGTGAGAAAGTGCATGGAATTCATAGTTAGAGATCCTATCACTGGAAGCAACTCAAACAATTATAAAAATGGTATGCCCTTAAATTGAGTTTCCTATCATTGATTCCTCTTGTTCTTCCAGTTAGACTCTGATCCTTTGCAAACCATTATTCATGCAACTCACTGTGAAATCCTTGTTTTTCAGTGGTACCAGTGCTTTCATTTTCTAACTAGTTCATCACAAAGTTGTTCTCCACGGTACTTTCTTGCTTTCAGGAAGTCGAAGTCCCAATTTAAAAATTCATGAAAATAGATGTGTAATAAGTTATATATAATACATTTGCATGTATGTGTATGTCATTTTATATTAAATTTATAACTTTTACAAATTGACTTTAGGCATATGTAGAATTTCATATTCTGCTTTTTTCTTCAGATTTTCTATGAAATTTTTTGGAAGTTTTATGGTATACCTTGAAAATAAGATTTTAAAAATAGTTTTAAAATATAATATATGGCTCTTTAATTTATTGATCAATTAGACATTTACAGTATTTGCCAATTTTCATCGTAATAAGTAATGCTGTAAAAATGTCTTTTTGGAACTCTTTGGGCAAATCTTAGAATACATTCTTAATAATAGTATTACTATATCAAGGCCTATGGACTTCTTTTTAAGGTTCTTTGTACATGTAGCAAAATTGCTTTATAGAAACATCAAATTTACCAGCAGTGAATGAGATCACTGATTTCAGTACTTTTTCAACAATACTGAGTATTGACAAATAAAACATGGAATTTTATTTTAATTTACCATGACTTTAATCATCACTGTTTGCTGTGTTCCTATTTATTTTGCTATTTCCATGAATCATCAGATTTTTGTCTTTTGCTTTTTCCTACTAGGATATTAATTTTTTTATGCTGGTTTGTTAGAGCTCTTTCTGTATTAAAGGTAATAATCCTTTGCTTGATATATATATGGAAGTTTCTAACTATTCTAATGATATTATTTAGTACTGATAGTTTTAGAGCTTTGCTTTCAGAATTACTTTAAACCACTTTATAAACCATGGAAGAATATCCAGGTCTCAAAAAAGAAAAGGAAATTTATAACTGAAGTTGATTTCCTCTCATTTATTAGGTTTGATCAAATGATGAAGATCTGATTCAAAGTAGGCAAATAGGTGTATTCTAAACTTTGAGGTCACTTGAGGCATCTTGCAATACACACATAAACACACATACTGTTAAAATCTCGTAAATATTTAAGGAAACTTTGATGAATGGAAATAAATATAAGAAAATAGTGAAGGACCATATAATCCTACAGAAATGCATATACATTACAGCTTCTGATGTTGTTAGAGGTAGATTATAAATTTGTTTCTAAGTTTACTTGTGGTCAGGGGAAAGAAAGAAACAAAATTAGTTATAAAATGCACAGAGCCCATAAGACAAAAACACACTATTGTCCGGGAGAAGTGTGCTTTTTCTGATACTGTGACCTAAGTATTTCAAATATCAAAATATACATCTATAGTAAAAAGCAAGTAAATTGGGAAAATATTGAAATAGATGTGACACTCAAAGACTTAATAGTTCTCATGTATATTAATGACAAAAAGATGATCCCTCTAATAGAAAAAGAGATAAGAGGCATGAACAAGGCATGTCTTCCTCAAAAGAAGAAATACATATGACTAAAAAACGCTCTTTTAGTTTAAAACCCTTTTCTTATTAGAAATAATAGAAATTCAAATTGAAACATCAAACAGAAGTCAGTTTTTATTTACCATATTGACATAAATTAAAATAATGTTCACTTTTCATGAGGATTCAGGAAATCGGCAGTCTGAAGGACTACTGTTGGGTATGTAAGTTGATATGATTTTTCTGAAAGGCATTTTTACAATATATAAAAAGTCTTATCTACTTACTATTTGACTCAGCAGTTCTACTGATTGTATCATCAGGAAATCTCAGATATAGACAAAGGTATGGTGGCTGCAAAAAAGCTCATAGAAATATTGTTTATAATAAGGAAAATTCAAACATTCTCAAGATTCAACAATTAAGATTTTGTTTTAATAAATTAAGTCATCTCTTATAAATACATTTTAGTATAAGAAATTGGCCAAGAAAGTTACACTCCAAAGAGTTATCATTAGTGACCACTTGGTAGTGGGGATTCTGAGTGCTTTATAGCTTTCTTCATCTTTTATACTGTCTTCTGTTTTTTCTACAAAGACATATTGTTTTGTAAAGAAAAAAAATTGCTTTTTATTTAAAAAACAAAAAGAGGACTCTCTTTTAGTGGGGATGATGCTGTCTTCAACAACCTTTATATAATACAATTATGAATTTTATATGCTTATAATAATGTTCCTCAGTGTAGGTTGGTGTCTTAACACTGAAGCATAATTCTTTTTCAAGCAATTGTACATAGGTAAAATTATGGCTTTCAAGCATGGCATTCTGATTGAGTGTGAGTTAAGAATATTTAAAGAATTATGAGAACTGCCTGACCTTCAGACAATCTTCAACAAATAAATTTCACAAAACTTGGCTTCCAGTAAGAATCGGATAGGAGTGACAGACATCAAGGTGAGCAAAGGCTTCAGTTTTGCAATTAGACATCCTGGTTCTTATTCCCATTTGGCCTCAGTTACTAAGACATTTCCAGAAAGGCATTTAAACTCTCTAAACCTCAGTTTTCTTATCTAAAAAATAGTATAATATTAGCTCTCACAAAGATTGTTGTAAGAATTAAGTGAGCTAATCATTGAGAACCTACCATAGGAGTTAGCTGCTGGTGTAAAACATGGTAAATAATAGAAGTGAGTTATAAAATTGTATGATTAATTGAGATTTCAAGAATTATATTTTCTGTGAAGGAAATATTCTGTGAATGAGTTCAAGTACAGCTATTTTCCATTTCTGACTGAAGCAGATGCAGATGATTTTCATTATTGTTTTTAGCTCACGTATAAAATGAAATTTCTAAAACCAAACTAATTCTTGAATAGATAGTCACTCTGCCTTCATAAAAAAGGAGATTAAGCCCAGGAAGTAGTTCTAGACTACATTTTTTTTTAAACTCAGTTTTGTTCCTAAGTTAATATCCACAGTTTTATAACTTAAGATTTTACAACTAAAGTAACAGTCACATCTGCATAGGGTTACATATATTTCACACATTAGAGTATTTTGACCATATGGGCTAATACCTCTTGATAGAAATTCCTTCTAGATTGTGAGCTTTAAAAAATGAAAGAATCATACATAAAACTAATAATTTGGATTTTAACAGCAACAATAAAAACCCCCCAAATCTAGGGATCAGTAAATTGTCGGTGACCTTACAAATTATCTATATAACTGCTGCAAAACTGTCCTTTGCTTCTGGAACATAATTTGCAGGCTTGCATGAATTTTTCCTGATAATACTATACTTTAATTAATTGCAGGAATTATGTACTAAATGGCTTTAAGCCTTACTTCCTAAAATTTGTAAATGGACAAGCTGATAAGAAGTTTGTGGGCTGAACAACTTTTTGAAAATGTTGCCTGAATGGACCCTTTTTCTGAAATGTATTTTACAAATCTTAACAGCACCAACTGACCTAAATGAGTTAGGATCCCTCCCTCAAGCACCTAAATTAATATCAGGAAGCAATTTAGACACCAAGGAGAATTAAGCTCAATGTGTTAGTGAGATGAATAATTGAAGCTTTTGAAGTGGGTGATAGATCTTACTAAGTGATTGCTTTCTTATAAATTCCTAAACAAGAAGTCTTTATTGAGATATGGTTGGGATAGCTGCCATTTGTCACTTGGCTTACGCATGCTTAATCACCTGCATTTTCAGGCTACTAAAGGCATATTCAGTATATTGTAGCAGCCAAAAATAGTTGATACATCCATTGACTACCCAATCTAAATCCCTTGGGAGAACAGCATAAACACTGGGAAGGAATTTGGCTTATTGTTGTCTTTCTGAGCCAATAAACCATTATTGTCCCCATAAAATTCAGTAAAAGTTAATATATCACTAGGGAAAAAAAAACAGGTATTTTTTGGTGTTTTAATGCTCAAATTTACCTTGGAATTATTTTTAAAATTAAGCTAAAATTTTGCATCAGACTTATTTTATCTGGAGCTGCAATAACCCAGTTTAGATTACATTAATTGGTCATGAAATATATTAACTGCTTACAGTAAAGGTGTGGTACAAAAGAATCTAAAAGGAGAGTTTAATTTCCACCACCCAGACCAGTATCATAAACTTTTCTGTTCCTGTATGGGTAATATATGCTTTTTTTTTTTTTTAAAGATTTTATTTACTATTTGACAGAGAGAGACGGCCAGCGAGAGAGGGAACACAAGCAGGGAAAGTGGGAGAGGAAGAAGCAGGCTCCTAGTGGAGGAGCCTGATGTGGGGCTCGATCCCAGAATGCCAGGATCACGCCCTGAGCCGAAGGCAGACGCTTAACGACTGTGCCACCCAGGCGCCCCGGTAATATATGCTTTTATATATGTGAACTGTTTTAATTTACCCTGAGCAAGAGGCAGCCTAAAGTGGTAGTTGAGAAGACAGGCTGTGGAAGAGCCTCTGGGTGGCCCAGTCTGTTAAGCGACTCTTGGTTTCAGCTCAGGTGGTGAGCTGAGGGTGGTTGTCTTAGAGTCTTGAGATCAAGCCCTGCCTCTACCGGGGTTGGGCTCCACGTTCAGTGCAGAGTCTACTCAAGAGTCTCTCTCCCTCTCTCTCACCTTCTGCACCTCCTCCTGTTCATGCCCATGCTCTCCCTCTCTTTCTAAAATAAATGAATTAAAAAAGAAGAAGAAGAAGAAGAAGATGACAGGCTCTGGAGACAGACATGTCTGGCTAAATCCTGGCTCTTGGGGTCAGTTGTTCAACCTCTGTAAGTCCCACTTTCCTCATCTGTAAAATGGCAAGAGTAATGTAGTGGAACCAAGCGCACAGCAGCATTGTGAGGATTAAAGGACACAGTAAGTGCCAGGTGCCTTTGTGTAGTGATGTACACATAGTAGTCATTGCATACATTGTCTCTTATTGAATCTGCTTGTCTGTTTATCTGCTCACACCATGCTGTGCTTTTTTGTGCATTCCAGCACCTACACAACCATCATATAAGCATTAAGTGTTATTTGGCTTCTTTAAGCCTTCTGACTACATTAATTGTCAGTCCAGAACCAGCTCAGTGATGCTGGTTAAGCAGTATAAAACATGAGATTTAGGAAAAAGAGGCCTTTTTATATTCATGAACTATGAAATGCTAGATGTTTTCTTAAGGTGCATGGGCATGTTTTAATAAAGACAAGCAGCAGATGAGAAGAATTTATAATAGTTAAATTCCATATATTCTTAATTCTGCTTGATAATTTGTCTTTGGTAAGTATGTATTTTTTTTTCACAGTAGTTATTCCCAGCTGCATATGTGTGCTGCAGAAAGAAAGAGCATATGGAATATATACTGTGTATATATACATATAGAGATATTCTGGCACTGGGTGTGTGGATTCACAAGCATATACATGCACACACTCACATTATCAGTCTATGTATGTCTATATGTAGAGAGAGACAAATATATGTATAGATATATATCCTTCTGCTCTTTTCATTGTGTTACGCATGTCAGAGGCAGGAAGAGTTCTGTTCTCCTCCCTGTTCCCC
Source organism: Ursus arctos (assembly GCF_023065955.2). NCBI lineage: Eukaryota > Metazoa > Chordata > Mammalia > Carnivora > Ursidae > Ursus > Ursus arctos. The sequence continues at coordinate 61,223,019 of NW_026623111.1, forward strand.
ACCCCCCACAAGCTGGAGGGCCAGAAGGTGGGGCGGTACCTCAAGATAATGGCAGCAGAAGGCAAAGGGAGCAGACAGCTGGCAAGCTCTGCCCCAATATGCTTCCCTGAAAGAGGCGAGGAAATTTCAGAAGATGCAATGCCTGAATGGCTCACTTTGCAGAAAAACAGAAGCAGCAAGGTAAAATTCCTTAGAATGCCCTCCATTTCCATGGGTCTAGAATTGACCATCTTCTTTTCACCACTTGGTAAACTTCCCCCAAAACAAGAGTTTATAAACACTTCATCTTAGAAAATATTCTAGAAAGAAATGTCAGCTTTTTTTTTTTTCCTCATGAGAGCTATTCTCATAAGCTTAAAAAGACTGTCAATACCAGGTGTCTCCCTGGAATTTTCTAGAACAAAAGTGTATAGTGAAGCCTCTGTACACTGGGAGCAGAAGAAATTCTGGATAGCAGATCTCCTGTCATAAACACTACATCTTAACTATTTTGAATGAAACATTTTTGAAGCTGATTTTATATGCCTCCTTGCCATCATAAGCAGATTATTCTAATTTCACACCTTCTTGATGATTCAGGGTCATCATTGTGAACAATAATTAAAACATAGTGCTCTTAGGGGCCATTGAGATATGTAGGATTATTGCCCTATTATTAAAGTTTTTCTTTTTCTTCTTTTTGCTCTGGGCCATTATTTCTCTCAAGGTCTATTTTGTAGCTTTCCAATTGGGGCCCAGATTTTGAGCATGAGCTCATCTGGGTGCACCGCTGTAAAATAAATCCGAGTTCTCCTACTTCTCCAGTGTCACTTGGTCTCTTGCTGGTCTGATTCTTATTTTTCCGCAACAAGGTAGGCTAGAAAAAAAATGTTACTAAGAAAATCATAAGGAAGAGAAAATAATACATATATCTGTACTGTATTTCTTGAAAAAGAAATCCACATGTAAGTCGACCCACACAGTTATTCAGCTACCTGCTGAAAATATTCATAGACAGGCAAGTAGGAATAGGTCAGAAATGTAGAGGGTGAAATTGACTGGTAGATGTGATCTGTGGCAACATTTAGCTTTCTTTAGTATACTAATGATCATTGCTAATCTAATGATTTGGGAGTACAGTTTGGGCTGACTTCCATTTTGAAATTATTTATAAATTCAGAATTGCAAAAGCCCTTTCTCATAAGGTCGATATTTGAAGTTTCATCAACATAATCTGTCCCATTCTATGCATACTATGGTAAGGAAAGCAAAATTCGTGGTTAGATTTTATATGGCTTTATTTTATGTACCAGAACTTTGTAAGATGAAAACATAGTTTAACTCTGATGTTTCAACATCGTTGAAATGTATGTTTTCAACATAGTTGAATATTTTATAGCTTACATTTATCTGCTTATCTTTCTAAACAAGTTCTAAACAAAAATAAAATATTTCTTTTCTTTGTCATGTTGGTTTTAAATTAGGTAACAGCATAACTTGTGTCCCTCACTTCTGCACTTGTTGTTTTTGATATGCTTGCAATAACTAACTCCACCCAGTTCCAACTGCTGTCTTCACCAGCAGTATTCCTTAGGCAAGAGTTAACTTCCCAACATTTCTTACCGTTGTTGTCCTCCTTTAAAAAGGTATTTTCACATTCATTCTTCTGTAAATGCCTCTCCCTGATTGTGAGAAGGAAGATAATACTGTGTTTCATCCACCTCTATCTCACTTAATGCTCTCTTCGCAAGACACTTTGGCACCCAAACCAGAAAGTGTAAATTTCGTAGCCAGCTTTAAGGATTTACATACAGATAGGTAACCCTGTCTTGAACTCATAATTAGGTGTATCATACAGTTTATTGTATCCTCTCTAAGTTAAAGCCTTTATCAGTTGAGATGCTTTTGGCCTCCAAGTAAAAGAAAGCTCCCAACTCCTCCTGCTTAGAAAATGATAGCATTGATAATCTCACATGAGATTTAGTGTATATGAGTGGCTCAGAGGGATTATCAAAGACTCCTACTGTCTTGTTTTTCTTTGCCTCCCTTCGCCTTCGCTTCATCCTAAATCTGGGTCCACTCCTGGTTTCAAGCTTGCTTGCTTTAGCCGTCAGACAAGTCATGACATGCTTCTCTGTTCACAAACAATAGGAGCATTAGAAATGTGCTTCTCAAAGTATGGAGTATATATTCTTCTCTTTAGTCTGTTCAGGCCAGGGTAAGTCATGTGCCCATTTTTTGACCAATAATAGCATCAGGCAAAGGCTGAGCTCTTCTTCCTGTAGATGCATCAGAGTACCCCCTCTGGAGTAGAAGGAGTGGACAACATGCAAAATCAAGTTCTTTTAGGAGGGAGAAATGGGAGAAAATGGGGGCGGTTATTGACAACAGCGTACACCACAACATACATATTCATGGCATCATTTTAGAAACAGAGCCGTTGATGTTTCTGCTTATTTGTGACATGCCCAGCTCTATAAAACATGCAGTTAGGCCCTTAATAAATAGTCATGTGCTGGAGCTAGCTCGTACTGGTTTTGATGAGCTGATTATTACATTTTCAGGAATTTTGCAATCTGATTGATAAATCATTGGTAGCTTTAAATTAACTATAGTGGGATTATTTATAATAACAGTCCCTGATTCATAGGATTATTGAGTGAGGGTTAAATGAATCCATGCATGTAAATTAGAACAATACCTGGCAAAGAGCAAGTATTTTACACCTTAGCTATTAGTATCATTTAAAAAAATACATTGAAGAAATCACAGACTTTGATAAACAAGTATTATCCATTCATAGTTGTCAAAGGGAAATACACATGAATCACATGCTCTTAACTGCCCTGCTTTACAATTTCTTTATACACACAAAACACCTATTAACTCAATTATTTTCACTTTTTAAGCTATGTCCAATCCTCTGGGTAGCAAAGTAAGAGATAAATGAAGAAATAATTGTACCTTACAGAAAAGTTGGGAAATATGAATCAGAATGATAAAGAGAAAAATCATCCAGAATCCTATTGTCTAGAATATACATTAATGCTATTTTAGTTTACTTATTTCTAATATTTTTCTGAATATTTTATATTTGAGATCATAGTGTATCTCCCTTATTCATTTAATATAACATTGTAAGCACGTGGCCTAGAATTATTCCTATATTACTTGAAGAACTCAATGATTTTTTTAATGGTTTTTTTGGAGGGGGATATAGTTTATTTTTAAAATAATATCAATTAGCAAAACTTCTACTTAGTAAATTCATCAAATAACTGAAATGGGATTGTACATTCTTGATGTCTATGTAGAAGGATTCAGTGACTTTTGATGCCTCAGGATGAAATTCTTTAAATGTATCTTAGAAAATAAATATGATATTTTCTAGCTTTGTCCTCTTAAATGACATTACCAATCATTGAAAGCATACTATTATTAATTGGAAGAAAAACAGAAGAAAATCTGTGTCTACTGTTACTTAGTTTTTGATATCTTCTTGTGTTTCTTACCAGACCTTAACTTCATATGTTTCCTATTCACCTGAGTCTTGGTGGATGGCTGGTGAAACTGATAGTATGCCCATTCCAGTATTGATGGAATAAAATGGCTTCAAAACAAGGCTTCTATTAAAATTAATTCTGTTTTCCTTGCAAATTTGTGGGTTTTTTCCTCTAAACATATGCATATCTGAAATTCAAATTGAGTACTCTTTACCTCTTGCTCTCCTCCGTACCTCTAATGAGGTGGAAAAATGTACATTAATGATGGAAAGTTATTTAGTGCTGAACAGAGTTAATTGCTTCTAATCACTGCTTACATCCATCTGGTTTTATGGTAGACAACAAACCTCTTCATTGGGCTTGCACATTAGACATATTGTAAATCACAGAGATGCACTGGCATCTCGCATATTGTGCTTCTATTAGTGAGGCTGCATTTTCATATAGCCCCAATGGCAGGCATTGGGATACAGATCAACTTGTCCATGTTCTGGTAGAACTGCAGGGAGTCCTGGTGAACTGGCCTCCCCAGGCTCACTTGGAAAGCAATGGAAAGCTACTGCCTGTCAAACTTTGGATGAAAAGCTGTGAAAGAGCGCCAGAGATTGGATAGCATTGTGCCTTTGCCATAAAATTGGAATTGAGGTGGTAATATTGGTGATTGTCTAATTTTTATCCCCAAAATCATGGGGTTAAAGTCATCTTCTACTATAAGCTGGCAGGATAAATAGGGAAAATAAACAAAGAATCAAGGTTTAAAACTAAGCTAGATACAATCTTTTACCTTGTGTCTAATGCTAATAGCTTATTAAAGTTTGAAGACTTAAACAATATTTTATTAGAACTTTAGGATCATCAAAGGAAATCCATAAGTGCAAGAATTATGATACGGAATAGCTTTATTATAGCATAATAATATTTAAGCTAGATCTAATTTAGGGTGTTATTAGTACAATGATGCCATTAGCTATTAACTATTGATACTAAGAGGTTTAGGAAAGTAATATGGGAAATATGACCTGCAAATTCTGTGACTAAAATCTAGGAAACTTGATAGGATATTATAATTATCATAATGTCCTACACTGTAGGTGATTTTATCAGTTAAATGAGGAATAGTGTGCAAATCTCAAAAAAGAAAAGGAGGGAAGGAAGAAAAAGTAGGAGAGGAAGAAGGGATGTTTCCAACAATCTGATATCACTTTTGCTTTCTTTGCACCTGCCTAATTCCTTCATGTTAAAGGTGAATGACTTTAGAAAGTGATATAAGTCATAAAAGGTACAGAATTTAATGCTGAATAATAATTTAAGTATTATCTGCTAATATATGCTCTCCTCATTTTATAAGTGACAAAACTGAGGCCCAGAAAGATTAAATGACTTGTCAAAGACAGGTCAAAGAGTCACTCGCATGGCAGCCTCAGGGTCAGAGAACAGATCAGTGTCATGCATCTTCACTCAGACATCCACTAGTTTGTAATCCAGATTACCAGTGAGACACAAATAAACACAATGTGCTTCCTACCTCCATGTTCCCTATTTTTATATTCTATTTTTATGAAAGAAAAAGAAATGACAAGCTCTTACCAGCTTTTTTGTTGAAGAAACAACTTAGACAATATAGTGTGTGATAACTACCTATTCAGCTCAATTTCTATACATAAAATTCTGAAGTCCTGAAAAGCTCTCTGAGTCATGAAAAAAATGATTATGTAGATTGGAGTAATAATTAAGTCTAATTTAAATATTAATAAAACCAAGTTTTATTAAAATTGGTATTCCATGTATGTCATATATGGTAAATATTGTTCCAAACACCTCATTATCTGTCAGAGGTATATAAATAGAATTTCACCATAGTTCAATCTTTTGGAATAATTATCTCAACCTTACTCCTTCCTGCTATTTTCTAATATTTTAATGCTTAGACTAAATTGGATTTCTGTATCTTCCATGCTTCCTCTGTTACTTTTACAACTGAGCTGAAACTGACTAAATTCAACCCAATTTAAAATTACTTTGGAAAGATTTTCAACACAATCACAATTTTGGTCTCAAAATTTTGCTTAGATTCTTCAAGGCTCAGAGGCACTATGTGTTCAACTCATGTCTGCTTAAAATGCTCTTCCTTTAATTCTAGACTACGTATGCAAAATTTTTGCATTCTAGTAAATATGGACAGACTCATCTTTATTCTTCTCTCTTTTGGGGAGATGCTGTGTGTATGTATGTGTGCATGATATGTAACATATATATAGAATTAGATTATTAAGGAACATTTATAAATGAATTATACCTTCTTTTTTATTCTATACACTGATGATTCGGTATATTTTAGTTGTAACTCATCACCTCACTAATGGTTTGATTTTATGATTGAAATGAGATTTTAAAAACTCTGTTTTGGCAGTATCTTTTCCCTCCTTCTGCATCTTTAGCATTCAACATGAGTGGAAGGCCAATATGGGCTTGGTTGATTGGATGAGGGTTAAATGAAGAGTAGCCATTATTTCCATTGCTTTAATTACGCCATCCTCACGCCATGATGGACCTTGCTCCATTTCCCTCTGGTAGACCTGACAGACTATAACTGACCTAATTGATACCAGATGACAGCTCAAATAAGGCCTAATAAAGAAGTAATCACAGTAATCTAATGAGCAAGCTGTTATGATATTGGCTTATAAGAAGCTGTTTTTTAATACCTCCATTTTTCTTTTATTCTCTATAGCCACTACTCACAATCTCCTTTTCTGTTACTATAGAATCAGAGGACTAAAATGGACCTTGTGGGGAATGTCAGCTCCAGTTCCTGTTCTTTGGTCTATTAGATGCGCACTGACAAAATTTTTTCCACCTTTTAAATATACATATCCAAGCATACTGAAAAGTTGGAAGACTAGTACAATGATCTTTGTACCCACCATTCATCTTCAATAACTGTAATTATTATTCTTGCATGTTTGCTTCATCTGTATGTGTATATATATGATATGATATATGATATATTTTCTGAATCATTTGAAAATAAGCCCCATGCATTATAACATTCTGTCTCTGAATATTCCAGCATATATTTCTAAAAAATAAGGCATTCTTTTACATATGCACAATATCATTAGCAAATTAACGATAATATCCCGTCTATATTCATATTTTTTCATTTGTTCCCAAATACTTTTTCTTAAAGAACCATTTTGCTTTCAAACCATATCTAATCAAAGTTCTATTAGTTTTTGAACATTTCCTTACCTTCTGGCATAATAAAATGTCTTAGGCTCACCTTGTACTTTCCTTGTCCTAGATCTGAAAACTGCCATTGTTTCAAGGAGCCCAGGATCAAGATCTGGACTATTACACTCATTGCTATAGGAACATTATTAATTCAGTAACTTCTCATTGGAATAGCTAGTGTGTATATGTGTGTGCACACGTGTATGTGTGGGGGTGGTGTGTGTTGACTTCCAATTAATATTTCCATTTCAATTTTAATATTATAATGTTTATTAACTTTGGATTATTATATAAAGGATATACATATATAATGGTTATGCAGAAGGCGTTGGTACCTAATAGCATTAACATTTATTTACTTTTTTGTATAATCGTAAAATAGATTCTAAATTATAATATCAATACTGCATCTAAATTAAGTTAAAGATATCTCTATGAGTGGCTGTTTTTTGTTTTTTGGTTTTTTTGGACTGTATTCCACTCAGATATAGCCAAAATATTGTACTCAAAAGTCACTTGGAATAATATTTTTCCACATGATTAGGTTATTCATTTGAGTATGTGAACATTTACTTCTAATTTTGGGGGTTGTTTTTTTTATTTAAATTTATGTTTTGATTATGTAAAATTTATATGGCTCGGAAGTCTATATATAAAATAATATCCATGGAATTGTTGCTTCTGTTCTTATATGTCTTACTATGTTTCTCCCAACTCGACCCCATATAGATAACAATTTTAGTTTCTGTTTTATCCTTTCTGTGTTTTCTTTTGTAAAATAAGTGAGCAGCTGACCATAGGGTGTCAATTCTTCTGCACTTTGAAGTTGCACATGCATTTTTGAGAGGGCTCCATATCTGGAAGTCTAGAAGACCACAGAGCAGTAGTCAAGAAGTGCCAGGTATAGGCGTGAGTTGAGAGGCAAAGCATGGCCAGGAGGCAAGCTTGAAAGATTGTGGCCCCAGGTGGCATAAGGCCTGCGATGCCACTGCTGTAGATGCCAGCTGTGTTGATGCCAGTGTTGCTTTTGTCAAAAGGCAAGTCACTAAATGCAATCTACTACCAAGCTCAAAAAGTCTTAAGTATAGACAACATAAGCTCTCTTTTCTGTTCATTTGTTTGTTTCTTCATTTGAAGAAATTTTTATTTTTGACAGAATTTTCCAATACTAATACTAGTACTGTTATCATAGCTAACATACAACTCCTACCACTAAAAACATTTTTTTGTTTAAGAATTTGGAATTCTTTCATTTAATTATTTTATTTTGGTATTATATATATACATATATATATATGTATATATATATATATACATATATATATATATTGAAATTTACTCTTTTTGGTGTACAGTTCTATTCATTTTGATAAGCTTGTACAGTCTCAGGTGTACAATTTAGTGATTGAACACTTACAACACCTGGTGCTCATCATAAGTGCCCTCCTTAATCCCCATCACATATTTAACCCACCCTCCCACCACCTCTCCTCTGGTAACCATCAATTTTTCTCTATAGTTAAGAGTCCGTTTTTTGGTTTGCCTCTTTTGTTTTTCCCCCTATGATCATTTGTGTTGTTTCTTTTGTTTTGTTTTCTTTCTTAAATTCCACATATGAGTGAAATCATACAGTATCGCCTTTCTGACTGATTTATTTCACTTAGCATCACACACTCTCGCTCCAACCACGTCATTGCAAATGGCAAGACTTCATTCTTTTTTATGGCCGAGTAATATTCCATTGTATATACACCACATCTTTTTTATTCATTCATCAGTTGATGGACTTTCCATTACTTGGCTATTGTAGCTACTGCTGAACTTGTACAGTCACATGGCCACCACCACAATCAGGTTTTAACAAAATTTTCTTAAGCCGCTTATAGTTATTCCTTTCCCCATCCCCACTTTCTGTCCCTATAATTTTGCCTTTACCAGAGTGGATTATATGTTGAATAATATAGTATGTAAACTTTTGAGTCTGGATTCTTTCACTTAGCATGGTACGTTGAAATTCGTTCATGTTATCGTGTGTATCAGTAGTTCATTCCTTTGTATTGCTGAATAGTACTTCATTGCATAGATGTACCACAGTTGTTTTATGCATTCACTATTCAGAAGACATTAGGGTTGTATTCAAGTTTTGGGCAATTATGAACAAAGTTACTGTAAGTGTTCATGTATAGGTTTTTGTGTGAACTTAAGTTTCTGTTTCTCTAGGGTAAATAGGAGTGAGATTACTGTGTTATATGGTAAGTATATGTTTGATTAACCAAATAAGAAACTACCAACCTGTTTTCCAAAATGGCTGCACCATTTTGCAGTCTCACCAGCAATGTATGAGAGTTCTAGTTACTTCACATCCTTGTCTGCACTTGGTATTGTCTAGATTTTAGACATTCTAGTGGATGTGAAGTACTGTCTCATTGTGGTTTCAATTTGCATTTCCCTAATGGCTAATGGTTTTGAACATCTTTTCATGTGCTTGTCATATGCTTAATTGCCCCCTTTATATATTTTTCAGTGAACTCTTTTCTTAAATCATCTGCCCATCTTGTTTTGGGTGTTAATTTCCTTAATAAGCTTTGAGACTTCTTTACATAGTCTGAATACAAGTTTTTTATCAGATATATGATTTGCAAACATTTTCTCCTAGTCTTTGGGTTGTCTTTCCTTCTGTTAACAGTGTCTTTCACAGAGCAGATATTTTATTTTTTATGAAATCCAATATATCAATATTTTCTTATTTGGATTGTACTTTTGGTATTGTATATAAGAAATCTTTGCCTTATCTAGGATCACAATGAGTTTTTCCTATGTCTTTTCCTAAAAAATTATACTTTGATTTTATATTTAATCTATGATATGTTTTGAGTTAAGTTTTTGTATAGTGTGAAAAATAGATTGATACACTGTTTTTTGTTTTTTTTTTTGTTTTTTTTTTTTTTTTTTTTTTTTTTGCGGACATCCAATTGTTCCAGCACCATTTGTTCACAAGACTCTCCCCATTGAATTACCTTTACTCTTTTGTAAAAAAATCAATTGGGTATATATGTGTGGGTTGATTTCTGAACTATTAGATCTATGTATCTATCCTTTAAAGTAGATCCTAAATTATCTGTTATATAAGGAAATGAAGCTCAAAGAGATTACCTGCCCAACATCATCATAAATACACACAAGAGTTAGAATTATTCAATGAACTAATAAAAATGCTGTTCACTATTATACCAAATATGGAACTCTGCTTTCACTCACCGTTAGACCTGGCCTTCAGGGATTAAAAAAATCTGTCGGTGCACATTTATTAGTAATAAAAATAGCTAATATTTAATAATTTTTCCCATGTTCCTGCCATGATACTGAGTTTTTGGATGCATCATCTCATGCAAGCCTCACTAGAACTCTTTGGAGAAACTATTATTATTATGCCTTGTCACAAAAATTGGGGCGTAGATAGATATTATGTAACTACCTCAAGGTTATAGAGCTTATAAGTAGTAGAGCTGAAATTTGGAGTTAATTCCTTTTACTTGATCTTAACCATTACATTATTTTGTCACTATGAAAGTCTGTGCAACAAATCAAGATTCTATCTATATTTACTGGTATCTGGTCTGTATTTTCTACCATATCTTTATAGATTTTTCAAGAGATTGTGTAGAAAAATCTTCCAATTTATGTCTATAATTGTTTCCTGATCTTTGCTATCTACAGTGTACAAGCACTGTACTAATTACTTACAAATGATTGTTAAAAATGAGGTTGGCTTTTTTTGAGAAGAATCTATCAGAGAGACCAGAATGTCATTTTGGAGTTTATGACAGGGACTGATGCCCTGACATTAGCATTGTTTATAATAAATTTTATATGCAAAAAAAACTTAGAGGGTTTTTGGGTTTCTTATGTGATACATATATAACTTCTTCTGGGTTTAATATTAGGGCCATGGGATATGATAATTTTAATAGAGCAGTTGTTTAAGAACTTTGGGACTCACTTGGAGTTGGAAAAATTATTTAATAATACCAGATCCACAGTTCTACCCTTCCTTCGGGAATTAGATTTCCCAAAAAATCTTCCCTGACACCCAAAATTGTAGCAGAGATTCCCATGGTGTATAGCACTCTACTTTCTTAGCAACACTTGGCACATTCTAATTCTTTATTTAATTTCTTATTAATATGTATATTCTCTGAAACACTTTGTGAGGGTAGGATTGTGCCTGTTTTATCACAGCCTCACACAATGCACAATGTATATTAAATGTTCCAGAAATGTTTTCAACAGACTAACTGATGTAGAAAGCAACTGAGGCCACTAGCATAACTGGTTCCTTGGAAACTTTTGCAAGGGAAACTAAATATTGGATATGGCCTATCACTCTAAAAAAGAAGCCTGTTGGTCTGGCATAGTACTAGTTTTATAAGTAAATAAAATTAGCAACTTTCCTTTGGTGACATAATGGGAAAGAATATTGGGAACATAGAAGGACTTGCTAATGGAGAAGGTACTAGCACGGAATTTCATTTTTTCCATGATTCTATTTTTTTATTTTTTTTTAAAGATTTTATTTTTTTATTTGACAGAGAAAGCCAGCGAGAGAGGGAACACAAGCAGGGGGAGTGGGAGAGGAAGAAGCAGGCTCCTAGCGGAGGAGCCTGATGTGGGGCTCGATCCCAGAAAGCTGGGATCATGCCCTGAGCCGAAGGCAGACACTCAACGACTGCGCCACCCAGGCACCCCAATTTTTTTCATGATTCTAAAGAGGGTATTCTAGAGAAGTTGTCTTCCCTACTCACAATATGAGACTTTAGGCTTTTTTTTTTTTAACCCCTCATTTGAGAATATTTGTGACTAAATCCCATGCCTGAAGACTATAAACCACAGCTAGTAGTAGGGAGGTTGTCTTTTCCAAAAAAAATTTATTCCTTTTTGAAACTGTGTCATCTTGTTTCTTGGAAGTTTATATGCACCCATAAAAGTGATCCCACACTTTTTAGTGGATGAGTCAGGTTGATAATATCTGAACCAATTAATCATTCTTTTAACATTATGAAAAGAGAGACAGATAATGTGTCTCCTAATGAGATGCAGTAGGGAGGCAAATCACATTATTTTTTAAATTTATTATTGCCAAAAAATAATTAAACCTAAATCTGATCAAGGTTTTAGATCCATTACCAGTTTATAGGAAATACAAGGTAAAAAAGAATGTGTTAAGTAACACCATGGAGATGCATTCAGTAAAGTCCTGAATATGAAATATTTTCTAGGACAAATCATATGTATAGATGTATGAAATACATAGGTATGACATAATCAGGGATATTTGAACAATAAATGACTTTTTAGTGACATTAAGAATTTATCGCTTATTTTTTCAGATATCTTAATGCTATTGTGATCATATTTTTTCATAGAGTTATTATCTTTTAGAAATCCATTTTAAAGAATTTATGGATGAAGTGATATGATGTTTGAAGTTTGTTTTAACATAACCCAGTGGGGGTTGGGTATGTTAAGGCTGGATAAAACAAGATTAGAAAAATGTTGCTAATTATTTAAGCTAGGATAGGGTACATGACATAAACAAGGATTCTCTACTTTTGTATAAGTTTAAAAATTTCCATAATAAAAAATGTCTTAAAAAAATCACTAAAATAGTGGTCATACATTTGAAAATTGCCCTCTAGCTCCAGAGCAGCTATTCAGTTTTCCACAGCTCTCCTTAGGTCTATGTGTAATGCCTTCTGTAAGTACCCAAGTTTCTTTTCTATATGTGTTTACAGCTTTCTCCAGAAGCTTTAAGTTTCATCCACATGTCAAAAATAGTTGAATTTCACATTTGTGTAGCGTGTACCTAGCAAAGTCAGGAAAACAATCCAGTTCTCCAGCCCCTCGGTTGAGTCCTCTATCCACTGGTGTAGGGTACTACTAAATTATGAGCCCGATGACTCATATACACACCCAAATCCTTCTGGTATATCCTATGAAATGAGAATTGGTTCTTGAGGATAACATCTGTTAGAGAGACTTTTGTATAACACCTGACGCTCCGAGATTCTCTGGATGCTTCACAACTGCCATGGATCGATAACAGAGCATAGCAGCAGAATAATCAACACTAGATTGATCCATTCTCTGTTCACCTCACCATGAATTATTTTTTGTTTTCCCCAGGGAAGACAGAGTCACCTGTGTCATTGAGAGGGAACATGGATTCAGGTGCTAGTTCTAATGCTGTAACTTTTATGGCCAAAGCAACCTCCTTGTCCTTTTTGAGCTTCATCTGTAAAATGGTGATAATAATACCTACCTCACACAGTTGATGGTGAGGATTAAATGAGATAAGAATATATAAAGTAACTAGAGCAGTGTGTGCCCAGTCTCTAAGCCATCATTACATGCTGTTCACCATTATCAGCCTTCTGATAGCTGCTTTCCTTGTTTGTTTGTTTGTTTTAACTTGTATGCTTTAATACCACCTTGGATGAGTTGGATTCAAGCATTTGTCTTTCTCTATAGCCTACCTTGAAAAAAAAAGTTAAGCACCCTTCCATGTATATATGGAATGGTAGCAGTATCTTTAATTAAGGTGACTTTAGAAGATAATTTTTAAAAAATTAAATATTGTTTTTTAAGATGTCTTCTAAAATCTACCTGATCAATTCAACTAACTTATTTATGTGGGAATATTTGGTGTAGTACTGGTTTTGTCTGGCAAGCATTATATATAGATATACATATGTATATGTATATATAAAAACTGGGATAGATATATTCCTTGTTTTTCTTTTGAGAACTACTCCTTCCCATTTTCTGGTCCATGTGAGGAGTCAGCAAACTTTTTCTTAAAGAGTCCCCTAGTAAATAGTTAGGTTTTGAAGACTATATGGTCTCTGTTGCAATTACTCATTTCTGACACTGTAGCATGAAAGCAGATATAGACAGTACATGAACAAGTAGGCATGACTATGTTCCAGTAAAACTTTATTCACAAAACCAGGTAGTTGACTTGTGGGCCATAGTTTGCTGACCCCTGGTGTATGACATTCAGATGAAACTACCTGTTTCCTTCTCTTTCTATTTCAAGTATAGGCACATGAGCTGGAACTGGCTAACAAGTATATTTTATCCATCTGACTATTGTGATAGGCTCATGATGGGCATTTGATTTAAGCTGGACCAATAAGATTTAAGTCCAGGACATTTGCTATTTCTATTAAGGGAGATGTATACTCTTTTTAATATTTCTGGGGTTACTGGTGGGCATCTTGTCATTAGAATGAGGATGTCCACCTGAGGGTAAAGCCAACACAGAGGAACACAGAGCAGAGAGACAGATAAAGAGAACTGAGACCTTCTGTGTCAACAAGAGCTAGTTTGTTTCAGGAAAATTTTTCTAGAAAAGATAAGATTGCAAAACAAATAGATTGCTGTTTGTGTCAAGTGATTGTTTCTTTAAAATCTTTCCAGGATAAGATGATTTTCAGGTTTATCTTTTGTTGTAGAAAGTTGGAGCTTTGATTGCAAATACGTATATATACATATTTCTGGGATTAGACCCAGAATTTTAATTATTTTAGAAAAGTTTTTGTCCTACAAGGGGCTATTTCCTTGCCCCATTTCCCACTCCCAAGAAATTCAGTAGTTTTTGTTTAAACCCATGTTCTGTTAATCGTCACATTTCCTAAAATGATGTCAACCCTGATTACCCCCAGGATGGATGGTTAACAAGGCGTATGGGTCTATATTTAATTGGCCAAGAAAAAGAGCTACAGTCCAGGTACTTCCAGGCAGTCTAAATTCAAACTCACTGACACTTTTATTTTGGAGTTAATGTAGACAATAGAAAACTGTGAATTTATTTCACAGTATTTTGCTTTTGTTGAACTATATCTCAAAGCTTGCTACTGGTTTACTGAAGGTCATTATTAGAAGTAGCCCCATGGAATTTGTTGCAGTTACTGGATGGATATCATTAAGGATTTACTCTCTATATCAGGCAGTGTCCTTTTAATGAGAGTCCATGAGAAAAAAATTCTTTCAAATCTCAGTGCTAGGAATGTCTGATTTTTTCAAATCAATTGAGTAGGTTTTTTTACTTAAATCTTTATGAATACCATTAATCAACTTTTTCTCTCTGAGCAAGCTACTGAGGTACTCAGTGTTCATTTTATGACTCACCTCTAGTAAAAGTATAGGATCTTAAAGCATATATTTTTGAGAAATACCTCTCAGTCATCTTTTTTCCCAGCCATTATTTTTCTTTTATCCCTATTTTCTAACTAAGTTAAATTTATCACATAGCACTGTGAAACAGTGGGTCAATATCTACATTACATTACATTACATTACATTACATTAGTGAATACTGAAATGTTAACCAGGAAAGGAGAAAGGAACCAGGAAAGGAGAAGGGGAAGGTACCAAGGCTGACTTCATATAATCCTTAAGTCGGTGTTTTGCCTGAACCACTAGGTATCTTTTCTGATATAGGAGAAGCCATGAATGTGTTCGGATTGTATTGCTTCTAAACATTTGCCAATTTTCAAAGAGACCCCATCTCTTTGGGGAAGTAAGCCTTAGAGTTGAGAGCACCCATAGGATTCACGCTTCTCTGACTCTGGGGTTCTCTTTAGGGCTTTACCAGATGGAAAACTAGCACCTCAGAGCCAGTGAGGTGTTGAGCTAACAGGCTTTATCGACAGATGGAGGACCCCAAGTGTGAATGAAAACAGCTTCAGCTTGAAAAGAAAAAAAATTTTTTCTGAATCCAGTCTATGTAAGCAAATACCCATATCAAACCAATTATCTAGAGTAATTGGTCCAATGGCTACCTCTCTGACTCCACATAAGAGATATTTACCTGTCCACTATTTTGTTAATGCTTTTGAATAGATTATACCAGGTTGACAAAGAATGGTGTTTTCCTCTTCTAAATGTGAGCCTGATATAGTGAAGGGTTCCCTTTTGTTGGTGGTGGTGATAAGATAGTTTTTGACTATTTGGGGCAAACAACACTAGGCTGACAATTTCACTACACATTGTTTGGAAAACCTTAGGTTTATCACTATATTCATGATATATATGAATGTAAAGAAATAAATATATAACTGGATCAGAAAAACGGATCAGAGTCCCATCATTCAGGAATAGGTCTGAAGTTATGAAGTGCTTGGCTCAAGTAAGAAGTCTCCAGGTTGATCCCTATCCAACACTTCTAACCATTTAAAGTTTCCCTATTTCCAGAAATACTAACACTTATGCCAAGAGGATACTTTTAGTATCCTTAGTTTTGTTCTTGTTTTTAAATAATTTTTTATAGATTAATTTCACAATGTATTTTTTTTTTAAAGATTTATTTATTTGTCAGAGAGAGAGAGAGAGAAAGAGCACAAGCAGGGGAAGTGGCAGGCAGAGGAAGAGGGAGAAGCAGGCTCCCCACCGAGCAAGGAGCCGGATGCAGGACTCAATCCCAGGACCCTGGAATCACGACCTGAGCCAAAGGCAGATGCTTAAGCTACTGAGCCACCCAGGCATCTCAAATTTCACAACGTATTTGTCATAACTATATAAATCTTATGAAAATGGATCTCTCCTTGGTTAACATTTTGTATTTGTTCTATCCGATGCAAAGGTAAGGTATTGACAAAATTCCTATAGGTATTTTAACTTTTCTTACTAAGCTTCTATTTGTTTCTCAGCTTAAAAAGAAGTCCAGATATAAATATTGCATTCTACTGACCACCCTTTCACATGTTCTGGGTTTTTAAGTGTCATAACAATTGAAAAGTATGTATTTTAGGGACTGTAGTTTATGAATGTAAATATACTTAAGACAAACATCAGGGACACCTGGGTGGTACAGTTGGTTGAGCATGCAACTCTTGGTTTCGGCTCAAATTGTGATCTTAGGGTTGTGAGATCAAGTCGGTCCTCAGGCTCTGCACTCAGAGCAGAGTCTGTTTAAGACTCTCCCTTTCCCTTTGCCCCTCCCCACCTCTCTAAAGTAAATACATAAATCTTTAAAAAAAAACCATAAATCTCCACCTGACTTTAAAAGGCTCTCAAAAAAAAAAAAAAAAAAAGAGGGGGATACACCTGGCTGGCTCAGTTGGTAGAGGATGTGACTCTTGATCTCGGGGTTGTAAATTTGAGCCTTGCATTGGGTGTAGATTACTGAAAAAATTGAAGTCTTAAAAAAATAGTAAGTAAGTAAATAAATAAAAGACTCTCTACCAGTTTTAATCATTGGAAAAATGCATTTTTCTTCCTTCAGGGTCAGACAATCTAAATTTCATTTTGAAACTGATTTTTAAATTCTGAAGAAATTATGAATCAATCTAAAGGGTAATATATATTTTAAATATTTAAATTTGAAGAACATTTTATGATTCAATGAAAATTTTAATTGTATCATTGCTGCCAGTAACACTAGCAAGCGTTTGGTAAGTCAGAATTCTTTTGTTAAAGCTGAATGAAAGTATTCAAAACCCTACTGAAGTTCCCTGACGATGTTCCCTTCCTGCCATCGGGAACATAGAATCAATGCAGCAGAGTTGTAAACGGCCGCACAAACAGAGTCATGTCTGAGGTAGTAGAGGAGCTTAACAGTCATGGGACCCTTCTGCACGAGTGGCAACACTGTATTGGTCATAATGGTTGATGGTCTACCATCTGTCTGATAAAACAGCTCAGCGTGCTAAGTGTTATTGACAGGAAGATGGGCAAACTGCCTCCTTTTGGGGGGCTCTGGCTGACCCTTCCTCAAAGCCTGGCAAACATTCAAAGGTCTGTTTCTTCAATATAAAATACCATCAATCTGCCTGCCTCAGTATATTTCCATTTTCTTAGGGTCCATGCAACATTCTTTATGAAAGGAATGGCTGTTAATATATTCTACTGATCTAAAATGATGAGATGTAAATGTGCCTTTTACTTATAGATAAAATTTGCCAGATACCAGAGGGACATCTGATCAGCAATGGAGGTTAATGGCATGATGGTTCTAGTGATTACTTTCAAGTTATAAGGATGGTAAAGTAAGCAGTAAGTAGGCTGAACACAGTCACATCCAGCTGTTAATCCAACTATGCGAATGTAGTTAGATTTTTCTAGAGACAGCCAGTTTTAGGTGGTTAGGAAACAGATGTAGAATTTCAGGGCCTCAGAGGAGGGTACTCTTTTCTTGACAATCACCCATAATTTTTTTTCTTTTCTAAAAAAACAGCTGTATTGTGGTATACTTTATATACCATATACTATATATATATATATATATATATATATATATATAATTTTATATGTATATATAATTTTACATATATATATGTGTGTATGTATAATTTGTAATTCACCCATTTTGAGTGTAGGATTCAATGATTAAAACGCTATCGCCTATCACTTAAGTAGACAATCCTTTTCATTTTGACAGTGTTTGGTAAATATATTTTAGCTAGTATTGTGTTACTTTGATTTCTATTTGCTTATTAAACTACTAGCAATTACTGAAGGAAGTTTTACAATCATTGACGATAGTGAAAACAGAAATTTAGGTCTAAGCATTGCATAAAAGCTGGTTCAAGGGTGATCCTCAAATCTACTTCTAAATTTCATATATACGTCTCATTTTCCTTGTCATAACAAAATATGTGCAGTTCATTTAGTGATATAATTTGGATTATTCATTATATGTCATGTTTCCACAGATCAGCAAGTCAGTTCATCATATATATGTTGGAAGGAAGCTATATTGTCAATTTAATGTCTATATGGGCTTTTTACTTAAAAAAAAATTTTTTTAAAGACCCTGCAGAATCCTAGTTTATGAAGTCTGTATCCCAGGCAACTTCAAGGCTTTCTAAGGAATATGCCAAATAGCTGCTATAGCTACTACCAAAGAACAAATCTTTATTCACCTTGGCATCTGGGTTTTCCATTTGTTGGCTTAAAGAAGCACAATTTCAGCATTGTCTTTAGCCATCCAATAACTACCAGTGGGTAAGGCCACTGGGAATACTGATGAAGAGCACTTGTTTGTTAAATGCCATAAAAGCCATTATTTTGGCTGTTAAAATCAGTTTTCTGTGTTAAAAAAAATATGATAATCCGTGTTATTTAACTGAGATTTTCTGAATTTCTTCTTCTTCTTATAGCCCACTAAACCTCTGATGGAAAGGTATGCTATAATTTAAAAATTATTATAACTTAAAACTTGACATGAATTATGGAATGAGATTCCAAAGTAACTTGGATGGCCATACATTGAATAAATTAATTTATGGAACTTCAATACAACAAACAGAGAAAGGAGGGGAGATACATTAAGAACATTACAAAAGATTCATCATGATTTCCCTTTAAAAAAATCCCTTCCAGTATTATGATGTATATTAGCCCACTTTACCCAGAAAACAGTGCTTGAGACAAAGCTGATATGCTAATGCTTTACTGGGGAGTATAATCCCAGGTAGTAAGAGTGAGAGAAAATGGGAAATGAGATAGGGAGAAAGGAAAGCAAATAAAAATCATTTGTTAACTACTCAGTCACAGATTCACAAAAAAACATGGCCAGCTGCTCGGTGTAAGGAATGTCTCCTGAGATGATGTCTGGAATTCCTGTGCATTAGAATAATCATCAGCAGGAGGAAAGGAATAGGTTTGTTTGTCAGTTCCTACTTGTTCCTGTATCCCTCTTGGTCAAAATTCTTGCCATGGACACTAATGTCATTATACTTCTGGGTTGTGTTACCTGGACATTTGGGCATCTGCCGGGGAAATCCAGGTCATACATCTCATAGTGTGATCTGGTTGAGTAGTAAATTTGCTGTGTTTTTCCCCCTGACAGGAGTCTTACAGGTGTGCCTAAGTCCAGACCTCACTGTGGGAAAGATTAAGAGAACGGTATTAAGTGAAAAGTGACAATGGCAGCTGCCAGTATTCTATTGATTAAGTATACAAGGCCTGGGAGTCAGGTAGGACTAAATGAATCTAGGAAGTCTCCTAGCTGTATTCAGTTTGGACTGTTTATTTGCTTATAGAAATTCAGTTTGTATGCATCATTAACATTTCATGAACTTAACTATTTTGGTTATGTACTATGTTTTGAGTGAGAGGTAGCCTGAATTACAGATATAGTGATTTATGTGCAGTTGTTAATTGTTTGGCTAGATGATCAGGTCTTACAAGCTATGGGAAAGGAAGACTGGTAACAAGAAGGTCTAACGGACTTCTTAGGAACAAATTGTGAAGATATTTGTTTCCAATGTTAATATCCACCAAAGAGCATCCATCTTAATAGCCAGGTGGACAAGATGACATGTTCTCTAGAGTCAGTCAGCTTCTTTTCCTAGCTACCCCACTGCTTGTTTTTTTAATTAAAAAAAAATTTATTTTTTTAAGTAGGCTCCATGCCCAACATGCAGCCCAATATAGGGCTCGAGCTCATGACCCCAGGATCAAGACCTGAGCTGAGATCAAGAGTCAGATGCCCAAATGCTGAGCGATCCAGGTGCCTGCTTGTTTAATGGGTTCATGAAAAAAGTAGCCATGATATCAGAGATGGAGGCTATACATGGGCTTAACATCATGGTGTACCCTTACTAGGACTGACCTGGTTGATACCACTGCTGAGTGCCTACTCTCTGACTACAGAGACCAATATTGAGCCCTTGATATGGTACCAGTTCTCAAAGTTTCCAGTTAGACCCATGGTAGCAGATTAATTACACTGGATGTCTTTCATCATGAAGGACGCATAGATTTGTCTCTTGGAATAGACATATTTTGGATATAGATTTGCCTTTCCTGCCTGTTTTGCTTCTGCCAACATTGGACTAACAGAATGACTTGATCTCTTCATGGCATTATATCAAGGTTAAGTCTGGTTAAGGGACTCATTTGAAAGCAAAAGAAATGCAGCAGTGGGCTCATGCTGATGGAATTATACCGCATACTCCATTACTCAGAATTGGCTGGCCTAACTAAAAGGTGAAATGGCTTACTAGACCAGTTAGTTATGGTGTAAGTTGGGAGACACTTCCCTGGAAGGATGGGGTTCTCTTTTTATAGGATGCAGTATATATATTGAATCAGAGGCCATTAGATGAGGGTGTTTCTTCTACAGCCAGAATGCATAAGTATGGGAAGCAAGGGTATGGATTTGCAATGTTCTTCTCAAAATAGCACATAATAACCTACTCACAGAAGTTTTGCTTCCTATCCCTGAAATTTTGAGCTGCACTCCTTTGTAGATCTTAATCCCCAAGGGGGTGGAAGGCAAGGAGTCAAGGGTGGAGAATGCTTCCATTTGGAGCTGTAGTCATGATTCCATTGAATTGGAAGATGAGACTCCCAGCTGGTCATTTTGGGCTTCTTATTACACTGAAAAAATAAGTCAAAAGCAAAATGGGAGTTACTTTTTTGGTTGAGGTGATTGATTCCGATCATCAAGGGGAAATTGGGTTGCTGCTACATAGTAGGGATAAGGAGGGCAATGTATGAAATCCAGTGGATTCTGTGGGGTGCCTCATAATACTGTCGTGCTCAATAGTAAAATTCATTGAAAAACTATAGGAATTACAGAAAGACAGAGTTATTGAGTACTCAGACCCATTGGGAATAAAATTTTGGATGATTCTACCAGCTAAAAAACCCTAACCCTCCTAATAAGATTCTGTGTGAGGGCAAGACAAAAATGGAATGGATAGTGAAAGAAGTCATAGATATCAACTGTAGCCTAATGGTCAAATGCAGAAAAAAGGACCACAGTAGTTTTATATATTCCCTTTACTTGTAATATTTAAATATACGAACCATTTTCCTCTTTCTTCCTCTGTCATTTTATATACTAGTTGGTAGAAGTTAACTTTACAATCTAGTAATAGCATATTCAGTTTGAATTATGACAGAACTTGAGGAATTACTGATATAGCCAGCAATGGATACAGTGACTGCTAGGATTATGTCTCTCCTCATTTTGGGGGAAAGGGTATGAACTTCATCACTTGTAAGTAGGATATCTGAATTTTGCTACGTGGAAATATAGAGTAGTTGTTGTATGGACTTTCAGATGTATTAGAAGGGTACATATGGAAACCAAGTAGCCAAAGACATGGTCTAATGGTCTGGGATGTTATCAGTTTATTGCTTCCCAGCTCCAAATCTACCATCCATTGCCTGCTTTGCAATAATTTAGATGGACTCTAAAAGCATTTTTCTTTTGCATTAAACGATGTTAAAGTTTGTCAGTAGAGGGCACTAGAGAAACTTTGCAATAAGAAGGGGATTTCTTCCCTGGTTCCAGTGTGCTCCCAGATGCTTTTTCTTGCTCCTCAGGCCTGGCTGTCAGTGATACATGTGGGAGACGTCTAGTGGTACTCATTCCCATTAAGTTGCATTGGCAATCTTGTGGCTGGCTTCCTATCAAGTTTTGTTTGTTTGTTTGTTTGTTTGTTTGTTTGTTTGTTTTTAGAGGGGGCAGAGGGACAGGGGGAGAGGGAGAGAGAGAATCTTAAGCAGGCTCCATGCCCAGTGTGAAGGCTGGCACCGGGCTTGATCTCACAACCCTGAGATCATGACCTGAGCTGAAATCAAGAGGCAGAAGCTTAACCGACTGAGCCACCCAGGCACCTCTTGCTATCAAGTTTTATAGGAATACTCATGAGTGGATTCCTAGTGGATTTTGTAGGCCCTCCAATAGTCAGCTTCACAGCAGTGGTCTACCTGTGCCTTGGAGGGGTATTTCCTGCTTGTTAGTTCCAACTATAATGCCCTGCCTCAGCTCACCTGCACCTGGAAGGTATTTCTGGCTTGACAGTTGTGGCTACAATTCCCTGTCCACCAACTTCAGCTCACTTGTGCTCTAAAGGAGTGTTTCCTGATTAACCAGCATTTATGGATCAGTCTGGCCTGGGGAAACTCTGTGAACTTCTGTGCCATTCAGTAATTTCTAACAATACATTCTCCAGTGACTTCTGGAGCTAGAGGATCCTCTTCCAAATGTCTTCCTTCTTTGGGTATACTCCCTCAGCCCTAGAGTATTCTTCAGCATTCTTTTTTATCCCATTATAGCAAATTACATTTAAAATCTTTGTATTAAACTTTCCCTTTTCAAATTACTTTGGATACTAGTAAGAGAGTTTTCTGCCTCCAGTCTATAGTAATTGATATATTTATTACTTATCTATGAAATTTGAAAGAAATCTTGTATGAGATTTCTTTTTCTTTGAAAGAAATTTTTATGCATAGTTGATTTTATTCTAAATATCTTAGTGGATGTTATCCACTTTGGGGCTTAATTCTTATTCTGGAATACAAAGCATATGTCAGGGATGTAGTAGACCTATTGACTACATGGTAATTAGAGCATTCATATCATAGGAGCCACCAGGATAGGTCACCACTGACCTGTGTGATGGTTTTCAGGATGGAGAAAAGATTAGAGTTCCCCTGAATCACTTCTAATTATAGATAAGAATTAGGCTTTCACTAGCTTAAGTAATCCCACTGCTTAGTGGACCTACTCAATGAAGGGATCCCTCTAGTCATAAACCAACCTCAGAGGTCAAATGCTTCTTTTAGGTTACTGAAGTCATTTTATGGGACTGGATCAAACTGGAAATCTCAGGGTAGTGGTCTGAGGTCAGTGCAGGACTCTTTCTGATGTTTAAGCAGTAGAGAGAAAACTCTGGAGCACAAGCCACCAATAAAGATGTTTTCAGGTTCTGAAGACCTCAGGACCCCTCCTTGACTTTCATATCATGGTCTTAGTTGGAAAATTGCTTCCTTGATAGTTATTAATAGTTATTCATACCTAGAGAAGCTTCAAATAAGGTGAAGAAATCATGAAGATGGTGCTCCCTTCACTCAATTATCTTAAAAAGATCTTGACAAAACTGTCAGTTTTAGCAAAAAGGAAACTAAGGAAATATGGGATTCATGTCCTCCCACCTCACAAAAACACTTATACCAATAACGCTTGAAAGATAAGTAAGTAGAAAATAATTTAATCTTTTAATTTATCTCATTCATTTTTTATTTTTTTTATTGCATGTTCTCTGCCCTTTCCCCCACCAATATCTATAAGCTCCATAAGAGCAAATATCTGTTCTGTCCTGTTTAGCACTGTATTGCTTGCATCTTATGTGTTCTCTGTGAGACAAATTCACTGATATCCCACCAGTCCTGCTTCTTTAGGCTACTTCCAGTAGTATTAAACCATGAGACATCAGTATATGTCTGTTGAACGAATAGCAGATATATTGCCTAACTTTTCATTTAGCACATTGCCTGTTTTCTTTTACACTTAGTATTTATCTATTATCTAATTCTTGGTAAAACAATATTTGGTGTACTGAAGTTGGGATAATGTTAATGTTACCCTTAGTATATGTTTCCAAAGCAAAATTTAAAAGTTAATAATTTCGTGACTCCATTTAAACATTCTATTGTAGCTCCTGAAAGAGAACTTAAGCAGATTCTTAATAGAAATGCTCTAAATATTAATTTAGAAGAATCTTTTAAAATACAATTAAGTGATCAACACCAATGAGGTAATCTGTTACATGGGCCCTCCTCATTCCCCAAGGGAAAATGAAGTAATCTACCTAATAAGACCCCCTGCCCTTCCACCTAAGGGAAAGTGACCTTGCCTGGAACGATCTTTTCTTTTACTAACAACTTTCTTGCCCCACCCTCCTTCATATAAAAACTTTATATACCCTACGACCCAGCAATTGCTCTACTAGGTATTTACTCAAAGGATACAAAAATACTGATTCAAGGCAGCACATGCACCCCAATGTCCATAGCAGCATTATCAACAATAGCCAAATTATGGAAAGAGCCCAAATGTCCATCGACTGATGAATGGATAAAGAAGATGTGGTATGTATATATATATAATATAAGTAATATTCCATTATATATATTATATTATTATATATTATATATTATATATATATTATAATATATATATTATATATAATATTCCATTATATATAATATTCCATTATATATATTATATAATAACATATAATATATATAATATATAATTCCATTTTATATATATTATATATTAATGTTTATAATGATTCATATATATATATCCCAGGGTATTGGGATCGAGCGCCGCATTGGGTTCCTGGCTCCGTGGGGAGCCTGCTTCTTCCTCTCTTACTCCCCCTGCTTGTGTTCCCTCTCTTGCAGGCTGTCTCTCTCTCTCTGTCAAATATGTAAAATCTTTAAAAAATAAATAAATAAATAATAAATCCACCAATTGAACCTGCTTACTTCTGTTCTTAAGGCAGTTTGCTAAAGTGTACTAATCATCACAGCATGTGCTAAATAGTGAATTAAACACTTAACATGCATTATTTCATTTAATTAATTAATATACTGTGTAAAGAATGCAAAAAGACCTTGAATGAGAGTAGATCTATTGATCATTGGTTTATAAACTCGTTATAGAGTTTCACTTAGAATTCAGATTTCTTTCATCTAGAAATTTGTTCCCCAGCCTCCCCAATCTGTCAGAATTTCTCTCTCTCAGCATCATGGCTGGCCCAGTGAATGCCATCTGAGTGACTAGGGCCCAGTTTTGGTTTCTTGAAGCAGAGAAGACTTCCACAAAGTCATGGGGCTCCAGAGGTCTAGAGACTTTGGTCAAGTCAGGGGTATGAGGTGGTAGTGGGGCATTCAGACACCAGTTGTGATACCACCAAAGTAAGAGTTGAGGCTCTGGTTCTAAAACTAGAAGTTCAGTGGTGGGTATGGTTTAGAAAGCAATAAACAACAGATTGTGAAAAAGCTCGGGACTGGAGGGGTTTGGTTTGATTATTGCAACTATCCATAGATTTTTTTTTTTTAAGATTTTATTTTATTTATTTGACGGGGAGAGAGACAGCCAGCAAGAGAGGGAACACAGGCAGCGGGAGTGGGAGAGGAAGAAGCAGGCTCCCAGCGGAAGAGCCTGATGTGGGGCTCGATCCCAGGACTCTGGTATCACGCCCTGAGCCGAAGGCAGACGCTTAAGGACTGAGCCACCCAGGCGCCCCCATAGATATTTTGATAGGTTATTTTCATTGGTCCAGGGGATAATGGTGTGTTTATCTGGTTTAGAAAGCTATATATAAGGAAGATTGTTAGTAATTCTGTATCATAAACATTTGATTGTTCACTTGAAAGCCCCTTATTTTTCTTGGATGTGTTCTATCACCACTGAATTTCAGAGAATTTCATACCCCTCTCCCCATCTTGCATCCGTTTTCCCTGGAGTGGCTTCCTCACAATTCACAATCTGTTCACCCCAGTTCCTTCCTCATTTACCCATATTTTCCCAAATATCCACTTCATAAGAAATTAAAGCCCAATAGTAATTCTGATAAGAGACAATGCTTAATGACTTGGAGCCAAAGGATCTGGAAGAAGACAACTGAATTACTATTTACCCCAATGCTTTAATTTTAAAAATCTACTCCTTCAGTATTTTTTATTGAGTACCGAAAATGCACTGGGCACTGTTTTAGAACTGGGGAAATAAAGGTGAATAAAAGAGATTAAATACTTGTCTTCATAGAACATACATTTTATTAGGAGGATAGGTAATAAACAATTAAATCCATATAGAAATGTAATATAAATTGTAGGTAAAATCTATAAAGAAAAATAGAGCATGATAATGGCATAGAGAATGATAGAAGGAAGGAAAGTGATTGAGATCTTCTAAAAAGTGAAATTTGATCAGATAATTAAATAAAGTGAGGTGAAAAGATTCACATTGCTGCTACGAGGAAATGTGTCTAAGGAAAAGGCAAAAAAACCCCACAATGTTCTAGGGCAGAAAAACAGTTGAGGATCAGGAAGGAGGCTAGTGAGGCTGAAAAGGAGTGGGAAAAGTGGAAAGAGATGATGTTAAAAAGACAGAGAGGCCAGGTCACACGAGGCCTTGAAGGCCATGGTGAAGAATTTGGAATTGATTCTAGCGCAGTAGGGAACCATTAAAGTATGTTAAGCAAGGGAAAGACATGACATATACTTTTTAGAAGTAGATATGAATGAAGAATAAATTGAAGAAGAGCAAGTGAGAATGCAAGGAAACCAGTCAGGGGGCTCTTGAAGTTGTCAAAGTGAAACATGATGATAGCTGGGATGAAGGCAGTAACAATGGATGTGGTAAGAAGTAGTCAGGCTTGGGATATATTTTTTGAAGTTAAAGTGACAGCACTTTTGGTTGATTGTATAGAGACTATAGTGAGGATAAGAGAGGGGTCAAAAGTGACTGCAAAATTTTGGATGCGAATGGCAGTTTACATCACTTTTACTGAGATGGGAAAGGCTAGGAGATAATCATGTTTTGGGGGCAACCAATAGTTTAGATGTTTTAAGCTTGGATAATTCTTAGGCATTCAAGTGGCATCATCAGACAGGCAGTGAATATAAAAATACAGAATTTGGCAGAGGTACAGGAGTTATCAAATTGTGGAATCTGCTACATGTTAATGGTATTTAAAAACATTGGACAGGATGAGATCACCTAGGGAGGAGGTATAGAGGAAAAAAGAGACTGAGGACTAAGTTCTGGAGCATATTAACGTCTAGCGGTTAAAAAGAAGAAGAGAAATCCGCAAAGGAGATTTGGAAGGAGTGTTCAATGGAGTAGGAGGAAAACCAGTGGTCTTCTAGAAGTGAAGTGAAGAAAATGTTTGAGAAAGAGAAGAAGGAGAACTAAAGTTTAGTTATTGAGCATGTCAAGAAGTATGTTGTTGGTAACATTGACATAAGTAATTTCAATGGAGTAATGAAAGTCTGCCTAGAGAATATTCAAGAAGAAAGGAGAAGTAGAGAAACATTTTTAAAAAATAGTGGTCAGAGAAATGGGACGATAGCTATAGGGGATGTCAGCTCTAATAAGGATTTTATTTTTTTTTAATGAGAGGTATTAGAAAATGTGTATATGCTGACAAGAATGATCTGTCATGCCTAGACTTTTGAGTTTGAGAGGAGGACACATTGTCAGACTTTTATTTGTCAAAACAGATGAGCTTCGTGTCAGGAGAGGAGACAGTTTTCGTTGACATCTTCATTAGAATCAATAGCATTGTATATGAATAGCTTCAGATTTGCTCTTTTAAGACAAACATAAATAACTTTTCAGGGTTTGCTCTGCCTTACACAGATTCCCAGGCATCTAGGCATGTGGCAGGAGTAACAGACCTGCCAAGCAATGTGTCTGGTCCTGTGTGATGGATTGGTGGTTTTTGATGAATGGCCCATGCCAGGCAGCACCATTAGAGCTGACTGACTCTGGCAAGATTAACTGTTTTAGATTGTACAGACATCTTTCAAGAGGGAAGTATTTCTGTATATCTATCTTCTGTCCATCACAAAGGGGTCCCTTGCAGCTTGTCATAATCTATAAAGAGGAACAAAACATTTTCATACCTATGAAGGATCCTTTCAGCTATTTATTCAGTTACTTTTATATCTTAGAGCCAATATAAATATATTGGTTTTCTTTTGTAGTCGTTAAACTCTTCTTGTAAGTTAAGTTATCCCTAGCACCATCTAGGAGTGAAAATTAAACTTGAAACATCTAAAGAGCTTAGTATCATGGCTTAATCTAGTTTGTGACACATAGCAATTATCATATTATAAATATTTGTCTACATATCATAGTTCCCTTGAGAGATACCATAGGGCCTGGAATATATCAAGTATTCAGTAAATGTTTGTTAAGTGAATAAATTTGTGAATGAGATATATAACACTGTTTTAGAGTTAATGGTACTTTAAAGAAATACTTAAAAGGCTATGACCTTTTCCTTAGAAGAAACAAATTGGTAAAGAAAATGTATTTCCAAGTGACATATATACTATTTATTTTTAGTCAAACATTTCTATAGAGCTTATTATATGGCAGACACTATAATAATTGCTTTACAAATATTAACTCAGGTAATTTCTTAAGTCGGTATTATTATCAGCATTTTACATGTAAGGAAACTGAGGCATGGAGAAATTAAGGAAAGTTACACAGCTAAAAAAGGGCAGAGCTAATACTCAAACCCAAACATCTAATTTCAAACCTCTAACCATATGGTTTGCCAAACTATAATATTTGGCGATTGATTTAATGTAAAATATTTTTCAAAATCAACTACTGTTGACCAGGAATCAACTATAATCAGAATGCTGCACTTGGAACTGCTTTGAAGTTTCAGAGATTCATGGTTTGGGATCCACCCGACTAATAGTTACTGCTCATTATATACTTACTATTGCCAGGTATCATACTAGGTTTTTTTTGTTTGTTTGGTTTGGTTTTGGTTTTGGTTTTCATTTTTTTTAAGGATTTATTTCCTTATTTTAGAGAGAGGGCAAGTGAGGGGACGGGCAGAAGGAGAGAGAGAAACTTCAGCAGACTCCGTGCGGAGTGCAGAGCCAGTGTGTGGCCCAGCCTCAAGATCCTGAGATCAGGGCCCAAGCTGAAACCAAGAGTCAGATGCCCAAACAACTATACCACCCAGGGGCCCCATACTAGGTTCTTTCTATGTCCTACCTCGATTCTGAAATGATGAATCCAAGCTATAGGAGTTTTTTATCCTATTTGACAGATAAGGAAACTAAAGTGTGAGTGGAAGAACTGGAAATCAAACCCATAAATGTCTTATTTCAAAGTCAGGGCTCTATAGAGTGACTCAAAGGGGAAAATAGAAGGACCTAGTTAAATAAGTCAATTTTGTAGAGAAGATAGAACCAGCTAGGTTAAACTACAGTGTTTTTTGAAGTTGGAATTGAATTTAAGATTGTTTTGTGTAAAAATTCTATTTCATAACATCTGAAAATAAAAATTTCCACTATTTTTGGTTTTATGTTTTGATTAATAATTTTGTTTTAATTCAAGTGGAAAACCATGGAGAATACAAAGAAAAGAAGTGATCAGTATCAATAATAAAAATAAAAGTATGTATTCTCAGCACAAAAATAATTCATTGCTTTTGTCTTCTTAAAGAATTTTACTGTTACTAGGAATCAAGAATTTTGGGCTTCATCTTCTCTTGTTCACCTACAGTTCTATTAAAGTTATAAGAAAATAACTGACCTTTAATCTGCCTTGGCCAGCTGCCATGTAAAGTACTTTACATCCACTGCCTAATTTAATCTTCATAATAACCCTATTAGTTAGATACTATTATTATTTCATTGATTAGGAAACTGAGGACTAGAGAAGTAATCACTTGCCTAAATTCACTCAGTTAATAAGTAGCAGAGGTGAGATGTTAATTATGGTCTGTGTGACTCTAAAGTTCATTAAGAATATTTGTTGTTAATTATAGCACCCAATGGTAACTGCTTAACTATTTAGAAAGCACTTCTATATCCTTTATCACATTTAATCTGAACAATTTTGTGAGGTGGGCAAGTCAGATAAAAAAAGACCAGAAGATCTTGAGTTAAGAAAAGCTTTTTTAAAAAAATGAACAAAAGATTATATCAAAGTTAAGTACTACTCTTCATTGAAAGATATCTTTAAGAGAAAGAAAATGTAAGCCACAGAATGGGATAAAATAATCTCAAAATCTATACCCAACAAAGAAAAAGGACTCTTTAAAATTAATGAAAAAAGTCAGATAACCTAGTAGAAAAATGAGAAAAGACTGTGACAGGCACTTCACTGAGGATATCCATAGACCAATAAACATATGAAAAGGTGCTCAACTTGATTTTCATCAAGAAATGCAAATTAAATCCACAATACAATACCATTTTGGCTAAAACAAAAATGTGTTGGTGAAGATATGGAGTGACCAGAACCGTCTTTTACACTGCTAGTGGGAGGATAAATTTCAGATATTTTGGAAAGCTATTTGGCAATTATTTACTAAAGCTGAATATATACATTCATACCCCATGACCCAAGAATGCCATAAGGGCATACTCAACAGAAATGCATATATATGGGCACTTAAAGACATGCAATTATGTTCTATGGAAGTATTATTTGTAATACTCTACAATTGTAAATTCTTCAAATGCTTATTGACTGTCAAATGGATAAATATGTGTGATATATTCACATAATGAAACATTATACAGAAATTATAATAAACTGCAGTTGTACACAATAACATGGAAGAATCTCCCAACAAAATATAGAGTGAAAGACAGATACAAAATAGTACATGCTATATAATTCTATTTAGATAAACTTCAAAAACAGAGAAAACTAATCTATACAGTTAGAAGTCATAATAGTGATCACAATTGGGGATGGTAGTGATTGGAAAAGGGCATGAGAAGAGTGTATGTTAAAACAATGTATTCTGTTGTTGATGGATGTTTGTGTTGTTTTCCATTTTTGGCTCTTATGAATAGAGCTGCTCTGAAAATTTTTATATACATCTTTTGATGGACATATATGTTTTAGTAATATTTCTTGCTTTACACTCTACTGATATTAATATAGTCATACCAATTTCCTTTTTGTTAATGTTCGTATGGTATATCTTTTTCATTCTATGTCCTTAGAAGACTGTCTTGTGGGAGCAACCTAAGTGTCCATCAATGGATGAATGAATAAAGAGGTTATGAGATATACCTATATACCTACATATAGATATATATGGATATATGCAATGGAATATTATTCAGCCATAAAGAACCACAAGGAAATCCTGCCATTTGTGACAACATGGATGGAACTTGAAAGACATTATGTTAAGTGAAATAAGTCAGAGAAAGACAAATACTGTACAATCTCACTTGTACGTGGCATCTATTTAAAAACACACGTATACACAAAAACTCACAGAAAAAGAGATAGGATTTATAGTTATCAGAAGTGTGGGGTGGGGGAAGGGGAAATTGGAGGAAGATGGTTAAAAGGTACACATTCCCAGTTATAAGGTAAAATAAGTATACTAGAGATGTACAATATGATGAGTATAACACTGCTGTATGATATGTAGAAAACTTAAGAGAATAGATTTAAAGACTTCTGATCACAAGGAGACTTTTTTTCTTTTCTCTTTATCATAGCTATGTGAGATGATGGATGTTAACTAAACCTACTGTGGTAATCATTTCACAATATATGTAAATCAAACCATCATGCTATACAGCTTAAATTTATATACTGATGTATGTCAACTACACTTGACCCTTGAACAACACATGGGTTAGGGGCACCAACCCCAATGTAGTTGAAAATCCACATACAACTTTTGGCTCTGCTAAAACTTAACTACTAATACCTGCTGCAGACTGGAAGCCTTACTGATAACATGAACAGTCAATCAACACATATTGGGTGTGTTATATGTATTCTATACTGTATTCTTACAATAAAGTAAGCTAGAGAAAAATGTTATTAAAATAATATGATAAAATATAATTACAGTTCTGTACTGTATTTATTTTAAAAATCCACATACAAGTGGACCCACAGAGTTTGAACTCATGTTGTTCAAGGTTCAACTGTATTTCTCAATCTGAAAAAAGTTTTAAAAAAGACTGTCTCTTGTAAACTTCATTTAATTGAGTCTTTTTTAAAAAAGACAATGTTAGTCTTTAATTTGAAGTGTTCATTTACATTTAAAAAAATTTTTTTAAGATTTTATTTGTCAGAGAGAGCGAGTACAAGCAGGGGAGCAGCAGGCAGATGGCAGAGGGAGAAGCAGGCTCCCCACTGAGCAGGGAGCCCGATGCGGGACTCGATCCCAGGGATCATGGCCTGAGCCGAAGGCAAATGCTTAACTGATTGAGCCACCCAGGCATCCCTAGTTCATTTATACTTAATGTATTATTGGTAGTTGGTTTATTTATAGCATCTTACTATTTGCTTTCAATTCTTCCCAGCTCAACAGTTCTTTGTTTTTCATTCTTCTTTTCTTGCCTTATTTTAGAATAATCAAATATTTTTGTAATTCATTTTCTCTTCTATTTTTATTATACTTTCTTGTACTACTTGTGTATTTAGAGAACCACAGTAATTTCTCTTGTCTGGAAAATGGGTTGAGGGGTAGAAATGTTCCTCATACTCTTCAGTATTGACTATGAGCACCAGATCACTCATAGTTCAGTTCAACGTATTCCTCTGTTCTCTGAATTTCATGAAAACAGGTATCTGGATTTAGGGATTTGACTAGACTCTGGTTGCATCTCTTTGTCAAGACAACAAATGGTGGTGTATTCTTTCATCAGGGGACACATACTGTCTGAACTTCACTCTGTCTTTAGGTTAGCAGCTATTGATGTTTGTGACTAGATCCGTTAAGTCTGAGGATGCCAAAATGGTGATATTCTAATTTGGTGCTGTCCAATAGAAATGATGTGATCCACCGAAGTGAATGACATATGTAATTATAAATATTCTTGTGGCCGTGTCAAAAAAGTTAAAAGGAACTTATGAAATTAATTTTGATATGTTATATATATACATATATATATACATATTTAACACAATATATAAGATTATCATTTCAACATGTATTCAATATAAAAATCATTGAGATATCTTACATTATCATTTTTTGTACTAAATCTTTGAAATCTGTTGTGTATTTTACATTTATATCACATTTTAATTTGGACTAGCCAAATTTCCTGTGCTCTATGGACATGTGACTGTGAACTATCATATTAGATTGCACAGTTTTAACTCTTTTATGTTTGTAAATTAGCTGGAGTAATTTTATAAGGAGATATTTCTTTCCAATCATGATTTTCAAGTTCACAGGGGAAGGTAGAGATAGACTATCCAAAAATTATTGATTTGCTTTATTCAACTATATATACACGGCAGTTTCAGAAAACAGTACTATTACTATTATCCCACTATAATTATTTAAAAGAGTTAAAATTTCTTTTGCATATTCCCTCCCATTTTGCCCCATGTTTTACCATTTCTATATTGGCAGAACACATATTCATTACCATATATACTCTTTCTTTTACTTATTTAATCTTCATTCTGCTAGTAACTGTATATTTAATGCTCAAAAGTGTTTGTGCTGATGTTTCCCTAGTCATTTTGGTTGTCTAAATGAAGCTTGTCTTCTAGAAGATTCCTCAGGTAGAGTTCTGGGAACAATATGAGTATTTGAATGTTTCTGATAAATATTCTAGGCTCTTTTCTCTTTGAAAGTAAGCTTTTCTGGACGTGAAATTCTCAGCTCACATTTTTTTTCCTTGAGAATTTTTGTTACTCCTCCCTTTTATTTTTGGCATACAGTGTTGCTGTAAGAAAATATGATAATAGTTAAATTTTGTTCTCTCATGTCACTTGCTCTTTTTTCTAGCAGTGCAAAGGATGTTTTTCACATATGTGTAATATTTATATTACCTATAAATATAAATGTACATAATACATATATATATAATCTTGGTATAGATCGTTCTGCATCAGTATTCTTGGATATACAGTGTGATGTTTCAGTGTATAGTCTCAAATTTTAAAAATTGTTTTAGAGACGTTTTCTTGAATTTTGCTTTTAATTTTTTTTAGATTAGTATTTAGTTCCCTTGCTTTGGTTTTCTCCTTTAAGTCTCTTATTACCTATAACTTTGCATTAATCTACATAGATTAATATGCACAGATCTTCTTAGCATATCTTCAATATGTGCCACTTCCAAGACCTTTTTATCTCTTCTTTCATTTCTTTTTGATTCTGACTACTCCCTCTTTTTAGTTTATATTTCTCTTAAGCCATTTTTTGTTGTGTTTACATACTTTTATGTTACTTCTAGTTTGATCTTCATTTCTAAAAATTTTATATTTATATTTTATATTTCTAATTCTTTGAAGTCTGTCACTTCATTTCTGCTGTTATTTAGTATCTTATATCATTTTATTAATGGCTTTAGCTAATTTTGGAATGTATGCTGCTATTTTTTTTTTTTTTTTACATTCGAGTATGTTTTTGTGGCATGCTTTTAATGTCTACAGAGATGTCTATCCTGGCTTTACATCCATACATTTTCATCAGATATCCCTGTTCTCATTTTTTATTCCACTCCCAGAAATTTCTTCTTAGTATGGGGACTTATCTTGGAAAGAAACCCTAATTGGAAAAGAAACTCACTTTTGAGAGTTCATAGGGCCCAGAGTACAACAGATACTTTATGCCTTACTGCAGGCTTGTTAATTTCACCCTCTATTGGATTGGGCAAAACTCTTTACAGTTTTAGATGCTCTGTCAGTTTGCACTCATTGCACTTTCCAGTGAATACCTGTTTGGTATTTTGGGATTATCTTAATCTGAGGTCCATCAGACATCCTATTATTTCCTTTTGCTTTCTTCTGCACAGATGCCAGTAACATACAAATTTTGCAGCTGTTGGTGGTTTGTCCTTGTCCACTTTTACTTTGAGGTTAATTGGGATGCTTTGTCACTCAGTTTTGTTGTAAATGTCCTTTGGTTTTTGTTTTACCATCTGTTTTGATGTGGAGATTTTGGAAGATGCAAAAACTATGCTGCCATCACAGTTGCCATCTTTCTGGAATATAGTGCTGTTTTAAATTAGCTTCCTTAATATCCAAATTCCAAAAATGAGCACTTGATTGACACCTGACTAGGCCATTCCTGTACCCTCTGTAGGGTACGGTAGGATGACTTTGACTTGTGAACACCTACTATTCACCACCTGGACTAATAAGAAAGCTGGATTTTCAGGATTTTAGAAAGCTGATTTCTACTTTTGATGAACAGTGATTGAGACTAAGGAAGAGCACCATTTGAACACAAAAGGCCTGGAAAGAACCCCTAACAAGACGAAAATGGAAACTGAACTCCATCCAGAAAACTTGAATTGAAATCCTCATGATGCACCTACTATCTCTTTGATTTGGGGGAAGTCATTTATATTAATTGAAACTTAGAGTTTTTATTTTTTAATTTCTAAAACGCTTTCTTTACTTGGCTAGGAATATTGGGTGGGAAAAGCAAAAGATGCAATGTTTTAGAGAGATCCTTTAAAGCTAGCAAGTCACTCATTTAAATTATTTTTGTTACATCTTTTCTAAATATTACTTCTGTGGTCTTATAAAAACCAATGGTGGATCCTCCTTAGCCTTAGGGCTATATCCCACTTATTGGAACTGTATCAATAGGCATTGAAGTGAAGATGAAAAGAAGAGGTTAAGAATTGCATTACTAAGCACATTGATATATGATATAAATAAATACCTTTTGAAAGTGATGAAATGACATCACTGACACTTTTGAGGGTTCTCTAACAAAGGCTTTAATAAATAGCCTAGATATAACATTTTTTTTTAATGCAGCCCTTTGTTGATAACACTGGTAAATTTTGGCTTCTGCATTCAGTCTGGCTGGACACCCTCGGGCAAGGCAACCATCTGCCTTGGATGCTTCAGGTGTTTTTTTGGCTAAGTGTGAGACCAAATGACCTCTGAAACACCTTCCATGATTCTATTATTTCATTAGGAAGCAGTGTATATTTTTATAAGTTGCATTGTACTATATTCACTATATTTTCCAAGTAAACTATATATATAATAAAGTCCAATAATTAGTGAAATGGAAAAGCTCAGATGATTATGACTTTCACATTAATTTGTATCAGTGATGTAGGTGAAGAGGTAGGGATAGGATAGGGATACAGTGTACCTATGTCCTGGACTAGAGGTAAAAGTTTGTATATGGATCAAATGGGGAATAGATAATCTCTCAGAAGTTCAACTTTCAAGAATATAGCTTTGGAGAAAAATACGGGGTCATGATGTAGAACCCAGGTGATACAATTGTGTTTTTATTAAGTCATTTAAGGTCCAGAGGCCTTAGGTCTTGAACAGAAATAGGCATCCAAGTGTCTAAAAATATCTATACCCACATTATGAAAGATTTCCCTTCAAATATTGTCTCTACAAAATGCTCTCTGGAAAAATAAATCATGCTAAATGTTAATAAATAAATCATGCTAAAAATATGAAAAAGCACAGCTTGTTATATGCCCCTTTTGGAGAGTTGGCAGGATATTAGCATATTAAAAGCACTGAAAAAGACCAAAGTTTAGAAACCTATTTATCAATCTATTATCTAGTATTTGCAGGTGACACCCCTCCCTCTCTTTTTTTCAAAAAGTTATTTTTTTTTAAAGATTTTATTTATTTATTCGACAGAGATAGAGACAGCCAGCGAGAGAGAGAACACAAGCAGGGGGAGTGGGAGAGGAAGAAGCAAGCTCATAGCGGAAGAGCCTGATGTGGGGCTCGATCCCATAACACCGGGATCACGCCCTGAGCCGAAGGCAGATGCTTAACCGCTGTGCCACCCAGGCGCCCCTTTTCAAAAAGTTATTAATATACTGGAGACAAGTGGGTATCTGTGGCAAACCTAAAATCTTTGGACCCAATGGTGTGGACTGAAAGTTGGTGGGGATAGAAGGGTCGTGGATTCATTTCCAGGCTTTAAGCAATCCTAATAATATTCAAGTGTCTAAAATTGGATAATCATGTGACCCAAAGTACAATTTCCAATTATATTAGTGGATACAAGGAAGAGCTAGATCCCCCACTGAAAATCACAGAAGGACAGACTTGTTAAACATGAGGAGAAAAGGAGTTCCTACATAAGGGAGTTATCTGTTCTAATAGACATTTTCCCTCATGTCTTTGCACCATTCCAATAAGAGTTATCCACACCACTTCAAAATACCTGATTTTTTCATGCTCATCAGTGATCTTCGCATGGCCAAAACCAGGTTTATTCCTTATGTTTCTTAATCTATCATCAGCATTTGGCACAGTTATTCACCCCTCCTATTTGAAATATATTCTCTATTTAGTGGAGCAGCATTCTTCTTATTTTTCGTACCTCACTGACCACTTCTTTTCAGTCTACTTTAATAGGCCATTTTCACCTTTCTTTAAATGCCTGGTTGTTTGAGGACTCAGCCCTTGAATTTTTTCTAATCTACATCCACTTCCTAGGTGATCTCATCGAGCTCCATGACTTTGATGACCGTCTCTGGCCTGATGAGACTCCAGCCACAACTTCCTTCTCATTGCTACATTCCACTGCTACAGCCTCTCCGAATTCTAAATTTCATATTCATATATCTAATTGCCTACTCAGCTTCTCTGTTTGAATACCTAATTGGCATTTCACACTTAAAATATCTAAATAGACTTCTTAATTTTCTCCCCAAACTCTTTCCTCACCTCATCTTCCACATCTCAATAAATGTAATCCCATCCTTCCACTCACTTGGGTTAAAATCGCTGGAATTATCTTCATTCTTCTCCTTTTCTTAAACCCTGTATCCAATTTATTAGCAAATCCTGTTGCTTTACCTTCAAATTATAGTTCAAGTCTGACCGTTTTATTCCACTTCTGCTAACCTCAATCTAACCCACCATCATTTCTCTTCTGGATCTCTTCAAAAACCTCCAAAGTGGTATTTCTGCTTCCACTCTTGCTCCCCTAGTGTGTTTACCACACAACAACAGAGTGTTTTTGGTTTTTTTTTAAACCTAAGTCAGGTCAAGTCAGTCCTCTGTTCAAGACCTTCCACTTACCATTCTCATTCAAATTATTATGCTGGACCGCTGTTCCCAGTAAGACTCTCTTATCCCCTCCCTCTAGCTTACTCCCTTTTACCCACAGAGGTGTCTTGCTGTTCTTTGAACACACTGAGCTCTTTCTTACTTGACAGCCTTTGCATTTACTGTTCCTTCTGTCTGAGGTGCTTCCTCCAGTTATATGCAGGGCTTACTTACTCCCTCATCTCATCAGATTGAGCTCAGAGAGGCATTTATCAGAGAGGCATTTCCTGAGTTTTACAAAACAATGCTAATCTCCTCTGTACCACTCGTTTAACCCCATTTTTTCTTTAAAGCACTTTTCTCCCACCTATTAAAATGTTATATGTGTGTGTTTGGTGTTTGTTTCTCTCCTGTAGAATTATTATGATCAGAATCCTTATAAAAATTATCTTTATTCTTTTAAATTAGTTGGGTCCATGCTTGGTCCTTTTGCCTATTGGGCAAACTCGGTCACAAGCTCACATTCCTCTACTCTTCCTCTCTAGTGTTGTTGTTCATGCTTTTTAGACATGACTCTCACCCACCTGCCCTCACATCCCCACTTCTCCTGGAGTGTCCATTACATGGGCATTCAGTTTTAAAACAAAGTGTGGGACTTGCAGGGCCTGTGCCAAAGCCCTGCTCACCCAAAGTCATTTAGTGAAGGAGTCCATTATGATCAGCACTTGCAGAGCAAAATCCCCCGTGATGGAGGCAGCCCACTCACAGCAGACTCACTTTCCTCCTAATGGCATTCTGCTCTGTCTGGCATGCTTCCTGATGGGGACTCTGCCCCCCAGGAAGAGCACCAAAGCACATAGAAACATCCAATAATGACAACAGCCACAGCAATAAAAAACAAATATTCACGGGATTGCCTGAAGAGAGACAAAAGAAATCAAGCTTTTCAGTCGCTGTGATTGTTCAGGTTTTTGCCCCTCAGCATGAGGGCATTGCTAGGTCAGGCACCTGAGGTCCTGTGCTCTCTTGCAGTTTGGTGTTCTCACTCCTCTAGAAGCCAGGTTCTTACAGAAGCTGACAATTTTATACTCCCAAACTCAAGAATCCTTTCATGTGGGGAAAGTACTTTTTTTTTTTTTAAAGATTTTATTTATTTATTTGACGGAGAGAGACAGCGAGAGAGGGAACACAAGCAGAGGGAGTGGGAGAGGAAGACGCAGGCTCCTAGCGAAGCCTGATGTGGGGCTCGATCCCAGGACTCTGGGATCACGCCCTGAGCTGAAGGCAGACGCTTAACGACTGCACCACCCAGGCGCCCCGGGAAAGAACTTTAAAAAAGGTCTTTCAGTTGAAGGCACCTGGGAAACTCTTCCAATAACTAGTGCAAGGAATTTTTATTTTCAGGATGTAATCACACCACAAAAGATTCCTCTTTTCCTATTTTCTATTAGCATTATTGAGTCACCACTTTGGGAACAGAAAGCAGGGACCAAAAGGAAGGAAAGTGTACATTTATTAAGAGCATAATTAGGGCTTCACTCTTTCAATGAAGAATATTATATTAAATCAGTAAAGTTTTTGGAATAACATATTCCACCAAATGATGAATTGCAAACTGCTCAAATAAAAAGTACGTTAAAGGACAAAAAACATGTTTTATTAAATTATCTTTATATGGCAGAATTTCTGGAACAGGGATAATTTAGTCACATATTATCCAGCTTATATATTTAAGCGAACAGGAATGCTTTTAGTAGAAAAAATAATCAAAAGCATAGACCTTAATCACAACCTTCTTCCTGAAGCAACTTCATTTATATTTTTAACTAAAGAAAAGCTGAGAGAAACTTCATAATAATCTTCAAGAAGATGCAAGCATATTACATACTAAATATGTTTATTTCCGTGGAGAATAGAATGAAGAAAATGAATTCAGTGGGGGAGATTTAGGTAAAAGTTAGATGAATTTTCGAATGAAGGTTATTACACTTGGGGAGAGACTGATAATGAAGGAGGAACCGCCTTAGCAGTGGAATTCTAGCAACTCTGACAACTTCAAACATTCATCCAGACTCTGAACATTTGAGCAAGTCCTAGAATGTTTCTGTTTTTTCAATCATAAAATGAAGAGGTAGGTCCTTCCAGATCCTTCTGTCTATAAGGACATACTTGCTTGGAGGCAAAGGGCTACACTATTTGAATGGTTGAGGTCTTCCCAGGGAGAAGTTTCTTCATAATGAAATCTCATGACTGCAGATAGAAAGCCTGAGACTGTACTCTGACACAGGAGCTTCAGGGAGAACTTCTGGTTCTTTGTCCTTCTCTTCTGGGGGAAACAGACTATGCCTGCCTGCAGTTGCTGGCATGATACCACAGGAAGAGTTTATTTCCCCATCCTGATGACTGGGAAATGGCATGTGAACTCAGCCCTCAACAGCACTGAGGAGTTTTGGGGGGTGTGTCTTCAATACTGTGGGAGCTGACGTTCCCGTTGCTGTTTCCTAGGAGGAAACAGCAGCTTCTGCCTGCCATATGTTCATATAACACTGCATGCCAACTTGCATGCCATATCATGCCAGCCTGGAAAGAAGTATGTTCACCAGGACTATATTAGCATCATTCTACTTGCAATCTAATTAATAATTAGCTGTCTTCCTGCAGCCCTTGAAGACAAATGTGAAAGCAACTTTGTCATGTTTATTAAGAATACACTTATCTTCTGGTGTTTTAATATGGACAATGGAAAAGGGAAATTTCAAAATCTTGGAGCATTGGTGAGTCTGAGTGAAAGGTTCAAAGGACTCTTTGTACTGTTTTTTGAAACTTCCAGGGAGTCTATAATCATTTCAAAATAAAAAGTTTTACAAAATCTGTGACACAAACTCAAGGCTGGCCTCATATATCAATAGAGTAAGCAATAACTTAGTATCATGCCAGGCATTTATAAAGTCTATATTTACGAAGTCCATGTCAGAAGCTAAAACTCTTGATACCATTCAATCTTTTGCAGATCACTTTAGTGTGAAAGAATGACTGAGGGAGAAGTTATGAGAAGGTGAATGATAGAAGATCAAGGACCCTGCCCCTGGTGACCCTTGAGGACACTACAGTTCTTCATTGTGCTCTAGGACTGGGCTGCTAGCTAGGGAAGGCTCTGTGTTCTACCAGAGTACAAAAAATTGAGAATATTTTGCAATTTTAAAGGAAAAACTTAAGTGACTATGTATCTTGGGCACCTTTACTTTGAAGAACTCTCAAGGTAGTGTCAAGTAATTGCATGCAGAGTCTTTTATTCCTCTGACTAGAACTATATTTATGAGTAATTAAAGACACTCTGCATATT
This sequence comes from Ursus arctos, assembly GCF_023065955.2. NCBI lineage: Eukaryota > Metazoa > Chordata > Mammalia > Carnivora > Ursidae > Ursus > Ursus arctos. The sequence continues at coordinate 61,264,591 of NW_026623111.1, forward strand.
TCTTTATGTAAAAAGGAATACAAAACATTTGTTTCTCTTGGGGCACCTGGTTGGCTCAGTTAGTTAACTGTCTGCCTTCAGCTCAGGTCATGATCTCAGGATCCTGGGATCTAGTCCCTCATTGGGCTCCCTGCTCAGCAGCATGTCTTTCTCTCCCTCTGCCCCTTCCCCCTGCTCATGCACTCTCTCCCTTTCTCTCTCTCCCTAATAAATAAATAAAATCTTGGAAAAAAATTTTGTTGCTTTCTGCACACTAAATGGTGTGATTTCTTGATAGTTAAAGAAAACTTAAATCATTGCTAATTAAGTATGTTTAGGGGAAATATTTATTTTCAACTTAGAGAGTGAGTTACTGTTGGTACTTCACATTGTAAAGTTATTATTAAGAGGGAAGTAGCTAGCTGTTTTCTAATTGTACCACAAAACTGAACTAAAATAAGAGCAATTTTTATTTAAGTAACGTTCAAATGTTAAATTCTTACTAAAAATGTTGTGAAATAGGAATGAGGCTGTATAAATCCATTTGGCTAATGTGTAAACAGTAAGGCAAGAAAAAAAAAACAGTAAAACCATATTAGAATAATACATTTTACAAATAAAATGCAACTCACAGTGTTGTTGCTGGTCTTCTGAGAATTAGGTAGAGGATGTGGTAGGGAGGCTGGGATGGTGAGCTATAATCCAGAGCATCTATGTTCTAATGCAGTGCTCTTTTCCTAACCATTAAACAAATGTAAAGTAATTGAAAAATGCCATATGCTTATTAACGTATAACTATTCCTCACTAAAATTTATATATATTTTTACATATAACACACACGTACATTATATATGCCACATACACAAATAAGGCTGTATTGTAAAAGTCATATCTTTGCAAGTAGTTTTACTTCAGAACTTGTACTTTTCCCAATAGATCTACATATTTATAATTGATGTTGTTAAAAGAGAATTTGTACAATTTCCCAAACTTGTTGGAATTTTATTAAAAGAACCAAATTTCCTGGAAGGAAGTGATGATTTTATTCTAATTCAAACCAGACTGTTGGATATATATTTAGACAGGAAAAACTAAGTACAGTGATTTGAATTGATACCCTGTGCAATAGCAGAAATCTAAAATATCTAATTGCTTAATTTTTATGGGCAAAGCAAGGGAGTAAACCCCTCACTGACAAGAGAGTGAGACATGGAATAGAAGAAAAGAGGAGTAAAATGGATTTTGAGCACTTACCTTTCTTATTTTCTTTTGGTTTCTTTTAACCAGAAACTACAATGATATTTACTGTATGAATTATGATTTCAGAGGGAGATCTTTTTCTTGTAGGTTGTAACATTAGTGTTGCAGAATGATACCAAAGAAGTAACAGATTCATGGGAAGTGGGTGCGGGCCTTCTTCCAGTTACCAACTGCTGCATAACATTAAAAAAAATCCTTTTATTATGCTCACAAATCTATAGGTCAGCAATTCAAGGACAGTCTGTCTCCATTATATTTAGAGCCTCAGCTAGGATGGTATGAACAGCTAGAGATGGCTGGGATGGCTGGGAACCCGGAACATCCCAGTTGCTCATTCTCTCATGTGCCCAGCACCTGGGCTATGATAGCTGCAACAGCTGGGGGATGGCTCTTATCACTTTCTCCATACAGTCCCTCCACATGGCTTCGTTACAGCACAGAAGTCCCAGAGTATTAAGGTTCTTATGTGGCACTTGGCTACCCTCAGAGCAAGAGTTTCAAGATAAGGGAAACAGAAACTGATGATCCTCTTAAAAATTAGACCCAGGACTGGCAGAGTGTCACTTCTGACATGTTTGATTGGTCAAAGCAATCAGTCGCCAGTCCAGATTCAAAGGACTCCATAGATTCCATCTTTTGATGGGGGGATGGCATACAAGTACAAGGAAGGGAGGAACTGGCAGTGGGCACTTTGGAGACAAGCTACCATAAGCCATAAGGAAAATTTTCAGTTTATGTAGTTTTCTAGATACTTGTGTAGTTTTTTTTTTTAAGATTTTATTTTTTTATTGGAGAGAGAGAGAAGCAGAGGGAGAAGCAGGCTCCCCTCTGAGGAAGAAGCCCAACACGGGACTCGATCCCAGGACTCCAGGACCATGACCTGAGCCAAAGGCAGACACTCAATGGACTGAGCCACCCCGGAGGCCTGATACTCCTGTAGTTTTAACTCATGTGAATGATACACTATTTTTTATAGGTTAGAAAAATCCATGGGTTAAAAGAATATGTGTGGAAAGTCAATTTCAGACATAAATTCAGAGGAAGCTGGAACACAGTAAGTTATATTAGACTCTGGAATAGTCTCCACCGGGGGAAAAATAGGAGAGACCAATTGCCTGAGTCACTTTAAATTAGGCTGGAAAAAAAATATGCTGTAAGGGATCAATGTTGCATTGGCAAGGAAGTACTATTGGTCTTTTTAACTCCAAATATCTATGATGTGTTGCAATATATGTATTCTTTAGTGGCTAATAAAACTATGTCATAAAGTTCACTGAACTGTTAACATTGTCTGTCCATTTTGAGGATTATATCCAAGCATGTGACCAGGTCCCAGAGACGCTATTGAACTGTGTAATCGATCACCCAGTGGAATTTGTTGGTGTGTTAAAGATGTTAAGTACATTGCTGCTGTGAAACTCCTCTATGCACAACTCTTCTTCCTCTTCTGTGAAAGGAAAGTGCAGGAATTCTTTTATCAGGCTATTTGCAAGTCCCTTGCTCCTCCATGTCAGCTGCCCTTGGCTGTAAGATAACCATAAAACATTTACTGCAAAGCCATGAAGAATCCATATGTCCATTTGATGTGTCAGGCCACCAAGAAGCCAGAGCTTGTGGGGTAGCATAAGGATATCTGAAGGTGACACATGCTGTCAGTTGATGAACAGAGATGCAGAAGGGGATTCTGGCAGCCTCTATCTTGGCCTTGACAACTTGTGATGGTGACCAGGTGGGGTGTGTTATCTTAATAGTCTGGAGCTCTTGTGAATTATTTGCTGATAGATGTAAACAGCTGTTATTCTTGGTAATGGAAAGCAATTAGAAACATCTGTACTCTTGGCTATGAGTAATGCCTCCTATCCTCACTGCTCCCAAGTGCCAATTGGAAATAACTACATCATCGAGATGGTGTTGGCAATTCTACACTGCATTATGGGCTGATGATTAGTACTGAGCTGTGAAGAACAAGAGGTGAAGTGCGGGAGAAAGAGTCTTTACCTGGGATTTATGAAGCAGAGGGGAAACACTGCTTTATCTGTTCAACAGAAAGCAAGCATTATGGCTTTGGGAAAGGCACATTTTCATTAATCTCAGAGATACCTCAATATAAAAAGTTGCCAGTTCCTAAAAGAAACTTGTTCATTGACAAGTCTAACCTAGTGATTAAGCACAGGCCACAGAACCTGGAACTGCTCAGGTTTGCCTCCCAGCCCTGCTACCTGTGACTTTGGACAAGTTGCTTAACCTCTCTTAGCTTTAGTTTCCTCACCTATAAAATGGATATAATACCTACCCTATAGCACAGCTATGAGAATCAAATGAATCTGTGTATGAAAAGTGCTTAAAACAATGCATGGCAAATAATAAGTACCCAGACAATCTTAGCTGTTGTTGTTATTAAACACCTACTGTGTATTTGGCCCTGCTAGGCTGTGTGTATGTAGCCTGAGGAGCACATTCAAGGTGGCTACTCTCGTGGTGATCATTATTAATGTAGTATTTATAAAAGCATCTAATCTATAGCCAAGTACATACAAGAAACTTAACATTAGTTTCTCTTTTCTTTTGCTTTCCAGGGTAAGAGTTATATGTCAGTTTCCTAAAGACTAGAAACTAGGACCTATGACAGGTCCTAGACAGTACCACTGGTTCTAGTTTTTGATGGCTTGAAAGAAACATGAATCTGTAAGTGGGTACTTTCAGGGTAGATAATAATTAATTAGAAGAATTGTTGTTAGATTTGTTAGGTAATTATATTCTAATACTTACTGTCTTGTCCCAGAGATTGCTATAGATTTTTTCTTCTTTCTGATGCCCATTAAGTACACAGCACACACATATTGCCAAATTGGAATATACTGCCACCTATATGCCTTATCGTTTGGGAAAAAATAGAGATCAAGTTCCGTCTGTGGGCGCAATTGTCACAGTATATAGTTTCATGATGGAGATTTCTGAGGAAAACAAATGTTTGTCACAGGGAGAGGTGATGAGAATTTGAGTGAATTCTGTCATAAGAAAGGGAAAATTGGGACACTTTTCCCCTCTACAAGTTGAGTATCATTTTAGGAATGATAGTCTACTGGACAGAGACTTTGTCTTAGAGTAAGATAATAATTCACTCATTTATTCAAACAATATATTGGTTGAATCTTGGTTGGGAAAATATATATATATTAGGAAAATGAATAAGAATAGGACATAGACCTGGGAGGTTACATTGATTTTTACGTACGTTCTGTTGACTTAGAACTTATATTTGATGTTTGTGTGAAGATAGTAGATTATCCTGAAGTCTATGTGTGTAATCAAAATCTAGAATTATGAAAAATAGAGCAGGGTTCTAGTTTACTATGGACAAGGAGAAAAACAAAATGCTTGAAAACTAATGAAAAGAATTGAAAAGATTTCTCATTCAAAATGAGAAGATCCTCAAAGTTAAGTGAGTTAAAGAAGGATATGCTATATGCAACATGCTAAATTTACATTGACTCTAGCATTCTGTTGGATATTAACAAATGCTTGTTAATTTAACTATGTTTAAGAATTTTACAGTTTAGGAGGAGGAGGAGACCTTAAACTGATGCTTAATTGGTTGACAATACATTTGATATTTTAAAAGGAGTGGAATATTCTAATGCTTTTTTCTTCTGTTGCTAAAAGTCCTTATAGGTCTTACTCAACTGCTCACAAAAGGGAAGATGTGCATTCTGCTATTCCCATTCATCAGCTATAAAAACTGAGACTTAGAGCATTGAATCCTTTTTGTAATAATATAAACAAAAATGACTTTCAGTCTTCTGGTTCCTACTTGGAAATCTTGCTCTTTTGATCTTGTTCTTTTTTTTTAAAAAAAGATTTAATTTATTTATTTGACAGAGAGAGAGAGAGAGGCAGTGAGAGAGGGAACACAAGCAGGGGGAGTGGGAGAGGAAGAAGCAGGCTCCCAGCGGAGGAGCCTGATGCGGGGCTCGATTCCAGAATGCTGGGATCACACCCTGAGCCGAAGGCAGACGCTTAATGACTGTGCCACCCAGGCGCCCCTAATCTTGTTCTTGTTTGCAAGGAGAATGCATTTAAAATGCAAAGGTTGACTAGAAAAGACAGTAAAAGCCAATGGAGACTGGTAAGTCCTCAAAAATATATCTGTACCACTATGAAGAAAGATTGGCACGTGACACCGTCAGAGTAGCTGAAAATGAAGTCTGACTTACCAGGTATCCTCAAGTGATATACTTACAAACTTCTTTAGAGAAAAATTGGCCAGTAGAAGCTTCCCTTTCTTAGTTTCCATTTCGTGGGCTCCCATTACTATCTCCCATAACCATAGCCCCATCCAATTAACCAGGTCTGGGGCTTCCCATTTTTCTTTGCCTCTTCTCTCCTCTCTACTGTCTTATTTTCATCCCTTGTTGTCTCCCACTTGGACTCTTACAGTAACCTTGTTCCTACTCTTGTCCTCTTCAAATTCATCTTCCATTCATTTGCCAGTGATCTAGCCAATGGACATTTGATCATGCAGTATTATTTCTTGAACCCATTCTATTAGTTCACATTGCCAAAAGAAGAAGGCTTAAGTTTCCTAACATGTTGTACGATACCCTGAATTACCCAATTTCTTCAATCCCATCTCTCACTTTCTCTACTTTGAAATTTGTTCTTGAAACGGCTTATAATCACTCTGCACATATGCCTCTGTTCATAGTGTTCTCTTTGATGACAATGCCCCGTCCATATTTCTTTGCCTGAAAAACCCCTAGATACTCCCATGGGATATCTCTCCAGAGTTCTCTCTGCCAAGAATCTCTTTGGACCACTCAGGGCATAATAGTTGCATTTTCCCCTGTGTGTTTCTTGGGCTTATCTCTACCATTCATATCTCATTGTTTCTATGTTTGAGGTCTAGACTGTGAGATACTTGACAGGTGAAAATTGCATCTTGTTGATATTTGCACACTTAACATCTTTTATAGTGGGTTCTTGATAAATATTTGTTCAGTGATTAAAATACCAATGATGATTATAATAGTAATGTATATTGGTTACTTACTATGTGCTAAGAACTGAACTAAGTGCTTTTCAAGAATTTTCTCACTTAATTCTCCTAGCAAATCTAAGAGATGTGTACTACATTTATTCTCATTTGACGGTTGAGAAACTGAGGCTTAGAGTGAGTACATAACAGGCTTTCAGTCACACAGCTGGCAAGTGGTGGAGCCAGGGTTATAATGCAGGTCTAATTGGCTCTCTTAAGTGTTCTTTTGAACTAAATTAAATTATGCCTAGATCCTGGGTTCTCAGGTTAGCCCTGCAATTTGCTTGCTGTGTAACCTGGGGATTAAGATTCCTCCAACTTTATTTCCTCATCTAGAAAGTGGAACACTAATGTTTTCTCTGAGTACACAAAGTGGTTGCTATTGTCCCAATTAGTTCAATGTCCATAATCCTTTTCCACCCATGCACAAAGCAGATGGGCCCTATAAACTGCTCCTCTTCTCTCAATTCCAAGAGCTCACAAAACCTTCCTGGCTTTACCTTTTCATTGCCTACTCCAGTTGGACCTGATGCTATAGACTTTTCTGGCAGTTGCTGAGTCTACTGAACCTTAGGATGCTCTTGTATTTCTTATCTGTTCATTCTTTAAACAAATCTGTATTAAGTACTTGCTATCCACCAGACACTGCTGTAGAAATTTGGGGCACATCAGAGAACAAAAAGTAAAAATCTCTGATCTTGAGGAGTGTATATTTTAGTGGGAGTTTCAGACAATAAAAAACAACATAATAACTAAGTTAATTATATAGCTGATTAGAAAGTGATCTCAATTATCTCAATTCCGGATCATCACTTTGCTATCATGCCCAATCTTGGCTCTGAGGACCCAGAGTTGGCCAGAGCTTCTGTACCTCTCTGTATGTCTGAGATAAATAAATGGATAAATTTTGGATAAATGACATGATCAAGTGAGTAAATAAATGTGAAAATGTGTTGTAAACCTGTTTTATGTCCAATCATCTCAGAATCACATTGCTCCCAAGGAGTGAGTAGGCCTAGGATTTCTTCAGTAATCAGAAACACCCCTGGCCTTCCAGCCTAAACTGAAGCCTTAGTGCTGTTGATTGGGAAATTAGGATGCAGTTGAAGAAGAGCACAGACATAAGAGACATGTTCTGGGAGATATGTCCATTTCCTGGCAGACAACCAATACCAGCAAACATCCACGGGCCTTTTTTGACCTGGAATACACTACGAGAAGTTCCAAGATATAATAGAGGCTACAACTGAGCAATTTTCTTGAGGGTTTAGAACATTTATATAAAAATATACAAATTACAATGCAAGAAGGCAATGCTAGGTGCCAAATGTCAGGTATAATTAACTTCTGTAGAAGTTCCTGGAAAGAAGCGATGGTTAAATGGTGGGGCAGTTTATAAAGGCTCCAGGGAGGCAGTCAGGCTTGACCTGTACCTGAAAAGAGACAAGGACTTAGCAAGTGAAATGACAGGGAAAGAAAGTTAGGAGGAAAGAATGGACAACTAAGGTGAAGATGAAGATCTTGGACTTGGGGCTACACTTATTTCTGAGTTTCAACTATTCTACCTACTAGCTACCAGACAGCGTACAAACCTCTTAACATTTCTGAGCATTGAATTCATGCTCTTTATTTTACAGTGCAATTGTAAGGAACAAATGAGATCATAGGATATAAAAATTGTTTAATTATAAAGAATTATATAAATACAAACTATTACTTTTATAATGGATATCAATGGCTTTTGCTTTTCCAGCCTGCAGGTTTGCCTTTTCTTGTAAGAACTCTCCAATTTTGTTTTGGGGAGTTTCCTTTCCTTCTCTAGATACTATGCTTTCCCCTGGCCAAAGGGATGGGCATGCAGTCCAAGCCAGCTTAATTATGTTACTTCCATGGGACGTGACTCTTGAGAACAAAGACACAAGGCTGAAATTGTTGCCACTGACTCCTCCTGGTTAGGACCCTGAAGACACTATCCTTTAGTTCCTGTAACTTAAGATGTACCTTGATTCTTACCCTTTTTGAATCTTTTTTCCCCCTTTCCATCTTTTCCTTGGATTCTGTAAGATGTTCCATATTCTTTCAATAAATTTATTTTCTCTATTGAAGTTTTCCAAAGTCCATTTCTCTTTCTTGTATTTGGAGAACCCTAATTGATAAGTGGCTTTAGGAGACTGAAGAATTCGAGGGAAAAGGTGGTATCTTTTATTTATGTATATATCCAGCAACAATGGTGGGTCCAATACATGTGCTTAATAAATATTAGCTGAAATAAAACATATACATATGGCCTGGACTGAATGGAAGTGTTCATATGATGAAAAGAAGGAAGTTAATTAATATAAAGAAAGATATAGGTACTATATCAAGGAAGGCCTTGAAGGACAAATCAAATTCTTAATTATTTCAGAATTGAGAGGGCTTGAATAGTTGCAGGGTAGATGGGTAAGGGAGTGATGTAGGAAAAGCAGTGTTTTAGAAAGATTAATTGGATAAGCAGGGAAGAAACTAACCCTCATCAGTGCTTTTTAGGTTCTGGCCCAGATGCTTCCCATGGATCAACATGAAAATCAACCAATTCCTCACAACAGTCTATGAGATAGGTACCCATTTTACAGATGAAGAAACAGAGTCACAGACTGGCCAAATAATTTACCCAAGGTCAAACATTTAGTAAGTGGAAGAGTTGGGATTGAAACCTAGGCAGTCTGACTGAAGAGTCCATGCTTTAACTATTACATTGCTCTGCCTCCATAGTATGGCTATGCAGATGGGGAGAAGAAAAAGTTTTCAAGAAAGCAGTAAAGAATTCAAGTCATAAAGGATCTGGGCTAGAGTGGTAGCTGTAAGAATAAAGAGTTATTCAGAACTTGGCCTCACTGGATATGGGCTGATATTTGGGAAAAATCAAGGGCCAAAATTAATTAGTCACTAATTTATCCATTAATTCTATAAACATTTATTGAGCATCTACCAAATGTCATGCACTGTTTTATCTGCTAGGTATGCCATGGTGAGCAAGGCAGGCAAGTTTTTTGTTGTCATAGAGTACAGATTCTGTGAGAGAGAACTGACCACAAAACAATTAAATAAAAAAAAACTCAAGTAGCAATGCTATGATGCAAATAAAAGAGTAAAGTGTTGGAGAGGGATTACACAGACTGAAAGGTCTCTTTGAGAAACTGACATTACATAGAGATCTGAATGAACCAACCATCTAAAGATCTCCAGGTAAGTGTCCCAAAAGAGAGACCAGCAAGTATAAAAACCCCAAGTTAAGAATGATCTGAGCATGCCTGAAGAACCCAAGTAAGGCAAGTATGTCTGGGGTATAGTGGGTCAGGAGTATGAAGAGATGAAGACACTGTATTGAGCAGAGCCCACTTTATACAAGGCACTGGATGCCAGGCTTAGGGGTTTTAATTTGGGAGGTTTATTTATTTATTTTTGAAGATTTGTTTGTTTATTTATTTATTTATTTGAGAGAGAACATGAGTGGGAGGGGCAGAGGGAGAGAGAATCTCAAACAGACTCCGTGCTGAGTGCGGAGCCCAACATGGAGCCTGATGTGGAGCTTGACATGGAGCTCCATCTCAGGATGCTGAGATCATGACCTGAGCAGAAACCGAGAGTCGGATGCTTAACCGATTGAGCCATCCAGATGCCCTAATTTGTAAGGTTTAAATAGAGCAATTACCTGATACAAATTCCGTTTTAAAGAAAGTCACTGGCTAATGTGTGAAAAAGGAATAGCGGTGGAACAAAAGTAGAAGCCAAGCACCACCGTGTTAGGAGACAGTAACAGCAGTCCACTTTGTAGTGATAGAGATGGGCTTCATGGATTCAGGAGATAATTGTGGAGGTAGAATTGACAAGATTTACTGATGGACTAGACATAGGAAGGAGAGGAAAGGAAAGGATTTCTAAATATTTGCTTGAGCAGCCAGGTTGACTGTGGTGCTTTGTACTGACATGTTAAAAAAACAAGAGAAAAGCAGGTTTTGCAGGTCTTGGAAATTTTGTTTGGGGTATAGTAATGAGATGCATATTAGAAATTCTAGTGGAAATATCAAGAGGCCAATTGGATCTAAAAGCCAATTTTGGGTAAAGTTCAAGGCTGGAGAAGTAAAACTCAGAATCACTAGAAATATGGATATTCTTTAAAGCCACGGGATTGGATGACATTACCTAGTGAGAAGGGGTAGATAAAAAAGAGAAAGAGCCCCAGATCCATACTAAGGATCCAGCGAAGGAATGACTAATAAGGATAGAGGAAAAGCCAGCAGTGAAGTACCTTTAAGCCAAAACCAGAGAGGCTTTCTAGGAGGATAGAATGGCCAATGCTGCTAAGTCTATAAAGATGAGAACAGAAATGTTGCTGTGGGATGCGAAAATAGGCAAATCATTGCTGATGTTAGTGTGCAATCTCAGTGGATGGAGGGCCAAAAAGCCTGTTGAAGTGGGATGAGAAGAAAATAGGAGTGATGCAATAGAGGCAGAGAATATAGACAACTTTTTCAAGAAATTTTGCTGTGAATGGGACAGAATGTTATGGAAATTTTTTTAATGCACAATGCTAAAATTTCTTTGTTTACAAGAATGATCAGTGGAGAGGGAAAAATTGATAATGCAGTATAAAGATAGTTTTATTTGCAGGAGGAAATTTTTTAAGGATCCAGTAGCTGATGTGTGTAGGGTGCAGTGAAGACTTGACTTTTGATAGGAGGAGCCTGTCTTCCATTAAAACAGGCAGGAAGGCAGGAGGGCAGAAATTACAGTTAGAGGTTCAGGTAAACTGGTAGATTTCCTCCTGAGAAGATGAGAGAGTTTCTGTCTCATTGCATTTAATCAGAAAAGCTGAGGCAAGATTTCAAGTCTGGGTAACTTGGAAAATGATGGAACAAATCACATGTATACCAAAAGAAAATCACCGTGGGTGTATAGAGACTTTGGTATACAAATCACATGTATACCAAAAGAAAATCACCGTGGGTGTATAGAGACTTCACCGTGGGGGTATAGAGAGATGAGCAGAGAACTAAGAAGTAGAAAGTTACTTCATCTATCTCTGTTGAAAGTGCCCTCACAAGCTATGCATGTCTTTCACATGGTAGAGGTTGGGGAAGGGGGGAAACATAATTTTTCACATTTCTAAAAGGAATTTTTAATATCAGTACTCAAAAATCGGTTGCAGTGATATATTTCATGCCTTTGAGGAAAACAGGGAGCACAGATATAAATATATATATAAAGCTCAGTTATGTTAATTGGAATTGTACTTTTTACTTACCTATTTTTTAATTTAAATTCAATAAGCCAATTTATAGTATGTCTTTAGTTTCAGATGTAGTGTTCAATGATTTATCAGTTTCGTATAACACCCAGTGCTCATCACATCACGTGCCCTCCTTAATGCCCGTCACCCAATTACCCTATCCCCCCACCATCCTCCCCTCCAGCAGCCCTCAGTTTGTTTCTTAGAGTTAAGAGTCTCTTATGGTTTTTCTCCCTCTCTAATGACTTCCCATTCTGTTTTCCCTCCCTTCCCCTATGATCCTCTGCTCTGTTTCTTATATTCCACAAATGAGTGAAATCATATGATAACTGTCTTTCTCTGATTGACTTATTTCACTCAGTATAATACCCTCCAATTCCATCCATGTCTATGTAAATGGTAAGTATTCATCCTTTCTGACGGCTGAATAATATTCCGTTGTGTGTGTGCGTATGTGTGTGTCTATATGTGTGTGTATATACATATATGTATATATATCCATATATATACATATATGAATATATATATACACCACATCTTCTTTATCCATTCATCTGTCGATGGACATCTCAGCTCTTTCCACAGTTTGGTTTTGGTTATTGTGGACATTGCTGCTATGAACATTGGGGAGCAGGTGTCCCTTTGGATCACAACATTTGTATCTTTGGGGTAATACTTAACTATTATTTTAAAAAAATTCAATGGAGTAAATTTAAAGATCTAATTGGCTTCATCAGACAATTCATGAATCCCATCTAGCAAGCAGAAGGGAACTCCAAAGGGCTACAGAAAGGGAAAGGTTTATAAAGTCAGGACAAGGAAATTATAAACAGAAAAAAAGGATTATTTCAGGTGTAATCAACTTCATTTGGATTTTAGTAGGTGGATTACCTCATCTTTCTTTGAGGGATGAAGAGGGCTCATGACAGATTACCTTATTGGTGCTGACCAGAAAATTACCTAACCGGTTAAGACTCCCTTTCTGGATGTTGAAACTGAGTTAGGGTAGATATTAAATCTTGGCTTACTGACTTGGGATCTTAACCTAAGTACAACCATTTTAGGCCTATGGTTTTCTTTCTAACACTATATATATCCCCATTAACTGCCACAGAGTCCAGGGCCCTAATAAATATTTCTTGAGTGAATGAATGAATGAATGAATGAATGAATGAAGTGATTTGAAGAACTTGGAAAGCAAGGAACTACATTTTTCCAGGAAAGGTGGAATAGTACATGAAAGAAACAAAGCTTTCATAAATGTAATGCTTAATCTCTAAATTTAAAACAAAAGAGTTCAGTTGAGAGGAAGCAGAGCTAAGGTAGAAATTCTTAGGAAATGTAACTCAACTTTTATGTAGTTCTAGAAATGACTAATCAGAGTAACTTAAAAGGCTCCAGAGAAGGTTGTGACCCTAGTTTACAATTTTATGTACCCATTCTAACGGTAGTATCCCACCATGGTTCTTGAGGAATGAAAGGCAATATGAATTAGTATAAAGAAGCCTCATTAACAAAGTGTCCTATTTAGTTCCTGAATAGAATCCTGACCATCATAGAGTGTCTTCTGTGGCAGGGCATAAATTTGATATTCCTGCCTATCAAGTCTGATTCAAAAGTATCAGGTTTATTATGTGAAAAAAAATCTGCAGTTAAGCATCATAGGTAGCAACATCTAACAATAGATTCTAGTTATTGTATTTTCTTGAAGAATGGTGAATGCCTTTAAGAATGTGCAAACAATATTATAGTATTGGTTAGGAGGTAAGTTACCAGTTTAGTAAATTCTTTAAAAGGGAGTTTGTAGATTTTTTGGTAGGGTGCATTTAAAATCAGTTGGAGATTACACTGATAGCTTTTGCAGCATTGGGCAGAGCCAGTAGATGGTGGTCTTAAGTTGCAAGTTGCTATTACAGTAACACCTGTCAGCATGTGAAATAACTACTGCTTTCAACAAAATGTCAAAATTCACTTTTCCATTCATTGGATGCTGTAAATTGGAAGATGATGGCACAAGAGAACATTCCGAGATGGCATGTTAACTGTTATTTTTTAAAAACATAGTTTTCTTTAAAAAAAATCGTAGGAAATTTATAACACAGCATTTAAAATCATGCAATGCTTGTATCATAATGTGATATAAATGGCTTTATCTATTGTTTATCTTTTCTTCAAGAATGAAAGGGATTTTTAATTTCTTAATTAGAATGCTCTCTGTTGGAATTCCCAAAAACCAAGACCAACTCTAAGCTGTAATACCTAAATAAGATATCCACTTAACATTCTCTATTGTTAAAGGCACTTTAGAGATTCAGTTGCAAGAGTATTACAATACCTTGTAATTATGCAGACTGAGTAGAATTAAAGACTTTGGAAATTAATTTTGAGTTGAAATATTAAATTAAGTAGAATGTTTTATCATAATGGCATAATTTAAAACTAACTAAAAATAGCATTAATAATAATCATGATCACTCTCCTTTCATTAAGAGAAGAGATTTAGCACTAAATTATTAAATGATCAAATTTATGGTACCCAAGTTAGTAAAGATTTTGTAGTAGTGTAAATCATGCTACATGATTTCTGTCCAGTGACTATAGCAAATTAGTCACTCTAGTAAATTTTAGAGGGTGTTAATAATACAAACACTTCAGTGCTGGAAGCTTTGGTAGAATGATACTGTTTACATCCTTGGACATTCAAATATTCCTTTTTTTTTTTTCTTCCAACAGTGTATTATCTAACTGCCATGGGTAGTAGCAGGGATGGACAACTACAACTTGAACAAAAGAAAAGGGTAAGCCTTTTATTTTTATAAACCAACACTTTATGAGAAGTGATTTCTGCTTTCCAACATTAACCTTTGGCCTCCTTCTATTCAACAGTCTTCTGATTTTATCTGAAATTGTACTGTCTGTGTTCTAAGCAGAACATATGTTGCTCATTTTCCTTACCGATTCTCAGATCAACTCAGTTTTACTCTACAAACAAACAAACAAAAAGGCAAGAAATTATTTTTTCAGCTTATTTAAAATCATCCTAATATATATACATGATTTTCCCACCATAATTGAATTTGCTATACCAATATATGAGTTATAAAATGGGCAAGCAACCTAAAATAGAAAGCAAACACACATCAGCCTCTTGAGTGATAAGGGTGGGGTTGGTGTTAAGGTAAAGGGAGATTTGCTTTGTTTTATATGTTTCTTAATGAAAGTTTTTATAGATGTTCTAACGTACACGTATGCTATACATTTGTCTATATTTAATAACTTTAAATGTTTCCTTCCTCTTTAGCCATGGATATGGTTTTTGGTACCTGATCTATATTTTAGAAAATTATCAGACCTGAGAATCCCAAAAGTCATGTAATATTGCAATGGATTAGTACATGTATAAAAATGTTACGAATCATCCAAACCACTCTTTAGAACTTTGTCTTTCATAGTCAAAATATCAATGTCTATGGAGGTTTTGTATTACAAAGACTGTATGTTACGTATCTGTTAATTCATAATGCAACTTTTAGAAAATTGTGGGGAAATAAGTCACCTAACCAAACTTCCATTATGGGTTAATTTCTGAGGATGTTAGAATTATTTTGGACCAAGAATGTTAATTTAGAGCAAACCAGTCACTTGTTACTTTTCTTTTACTTGGTAACATCTTGGCCATGAGTTTATCCTATCCCTTTAGCATTACCCAAATCATTTTGGCAAAATACATTTTGCAGCAGAATGTTCTCATTAAAAACACGGATTGAAGATGGTGTGGTGCAAAACCCAGGTAGTGCATTCTCTTTCACAGAGCTTTGGGGCGTCATTAACAAGAGGCTAGTTATTAATGATCACACATTCATTTGTTTAGCATGTTCACTGTACTTTATAAAATGATGTGTGAATAAAATCAACACAATTGGTATATCTATAGTATCAAAGTCACTATAGCTTAAGATAATTTTCTTAAAATACTAATTCAACAGCTGAGCTATTCAGTAGAGAACTACATACATCATACTGGGACATTTAACTAGACTCAGGAGTCAAACACACATTGGAAAACATCTTTCGACTCATTAGTATTGTTTCAGTAACTGCTTTGGCTTTTATGTAACTCAGGAAATAGGAAACCATAACATCGTAAATAGTGTTAAACTGAATCTATCCATGTAGCCAGAGCAATTTTAAGCCAATCATTTCTCATTAGGCTAATGCTAGTAAAGTTTCTTATTCGATAATTTTTTTTCTTTTTTCTTATTTTGGCTATTCAGTGGCCAATGAGGTGTAATAAGTTTCAGCAAATTGGGGCTGAGGTCTCTTAGGTTAGCTTTATTCTTTGCTGTAAATTACAGCAGCTTTATAACTGCTTAACACAGCTCTTGAATCAAGAAATGTCACACCTGAATTTTCTTGTTCAGGCTGAATGACTGGCATTAGGGGGAGAGAGAGAGAGGGAGAGGAAGAGCGAGAGAGGAAGAAAGAGAAAGTGCATACGCTCCTAGAATTCAGTATTAAACCTGCTTTCAGACTGTCAAACTGATTTATATTTTAACTGTTGAGCAGCTGAAGTGGCAACTAAATAGAATTTTAATATACTAGCATCTTCCCATATATTTTCTCTTTGCAAGTTACAATTTGGCAAATTGTTAAATTTTTCAATGCACTCTGTGTACCTCCTGTTGACTTCAGATTGGATTTTGTATTTTGGACTTTATTTTTGATTTCAGGCTCAAGACCATGAGGTATGATTTAGATTACTTGCTTCTTGGACATCTGTTCCTTAAGCATTAGAAAGCCAGTCACTGCTATAAGGACTCTCTCTGATTAAGCAGCAGACTTACATAAGAAGATGGTATGACAATAAAAAGGGTACTAGTGCAGAAGTCTCTCTTAGCAGCTTTGAATAGGTCAGCAAATGTGACTTGTTGGCTGTTGTCCTGTTTTTCTCATTGACAGTTCATTACAAAATGAGGTAGGTTATTTTTTTTCTGACTGGATTAGCAAAAACAGAAAAGCAATTAATACATAAAGTACCAAATATGAAATATTACTCTGCACAGAGGCATTTCACACTTCGTTGATTTCATGAGTAGGCCAGAGGTGCCAGAACAATAATTAATATGTTGTAAGGGAAAAATTATTATGCAAGGTCAGCAGCATTTGAAGACTTTACAAAGAAGAGGCATGAAAAGATATTCTGAAACTTGTTTCTTAAGTAGGGCTTAAAATGAATATTTGAAGAAATACATGGTTTTTCTATGAGAAATTAATAGGTGTTTTTCATTTATCACTGAAAGTATGCCTCTTTAAGTAAGCATAATGTAAATCAATATACTGGCAGTTGGGGAAAAACTGAATAAATATGTGTGGGTATGTGTAGACTTATGGATATCATTATTTACATTTCCAAACTGTCAATGAAATACAAAAATTTTAAATTCAAGGAAATTCATTTATATATTTTTAAATTACTAACCAAAACCAATGTACTGCAAAAGATAACAATCTCAAAAAAGCAAAAATAAAAACACCAACATCAAATCAGCCATAATCCTACAATGCTGATATAAAGATGTTAATATTTTGGGGGCGCCTGGGTGGCTCAGTCAGTTAAGCAGCTGCCTTTGGCTCAGGTCATGATCCCAGAGTCCTGGGATCAAGCCTGGTGTCAAGTGCCCTGCTCAGTGGGGAGTCTGCTTCTCCCTCTGCCCCTCCACCCCACTTGGGCTCTCTCACTCTCTCTCTCAAATAAATTAATAAAATCTTTTAAAAAATAAAGATGTTAATATTTTGGTGTATATCCTTTCAATATTTTCTCTCTCTAAAATATATATTTTTAATGGGATACTGCAATGTTGTTTCTCGTTGTGCTTTTTCACTTATTATATGATTATTCCCTTATGTCATTCAGTAGTTTTCTACGATTTTTAGTGGCTACATAATGCTTCACTGGATATAACATAACGTATTTAAGCAGTCTTCTGTGGATGGGCATACAGTGGTTTCCAATTCCTAACAAATTGCAGTACTCATCCTTAGAGTCATATTGTGATCAAGACTTTTGGACACATCTCTAGAAATGGCAATCCTGATTGCTTCACAGGTATTTACAAATTGTCCTCCATAAAAGTCATCTCAGTTTGCCCCCAACACAGTGTCTGTTTCAAAATCACTTTCAGTGGTGATTTTAAGCTCTTCTTTACTCTGATGTCATGTAGTAAGTAATGGATTTTCCTGGATTAATTGAAGATGATTGAGAGAAAATCTCTTGAAAGACTTTCAGAAGCAAAATGTTCCCAGTGATTATCTTAAGACCAAAATAAGTAAGATCATTTAATATCATATTTTTTAATCCCCAATTGAAAACTACTAATAGCTACCATTTACTGAGTGCTTACCGTGTATCAGTGATAACTTGGCAACAATTCTATGTGCTTTACACCAATTATTTTATATTTTATCCTCACAGTCATCCTGTGAAATAAGTTTATTCTGCTCCTTTTAAAAACAAGGAAGCCAAAATTCAGGTAGTTTATGAACAAACTGCCTAAGGTCACACAGCTAGTTGGTGGGGAGCTGAGATTTGAATCCAGAAGCACTTGATTTAAAAGTTCATATTTCAGCTACTGTAAAAAACAGGAGAGATCTTAAACTTGGGATTCTGGAAGTACCACACCTTCAAATATCACACATTGTAGCTTATCTGTATACTTACAATAACCATCTTTTTCCTCAATCTATTGTCATTTTGGTATTATGATTGAAGATGTCTGCTTGGATCAACCATGGATTTCTACCACCTGGACCTGTGCTAAGAAACAGTGGGTCTCATTTCTCAAACATGAGGTGCTAGGAAGGCTGGCGCCAGGTTGGCAGAGCAGGTCCCATCCTTTCTTAGTGCATTTGGCTCTCTGGTGTAGAAAGCTACCACTAGTCCCCCGATGTTCTCTCCTCCACTCACAAACTGGAGTCCATATGATAGTGTGACTTTCTTGTTAACCTCCTTTCTGTGAATCTGAGATGATATAAAGAAAGAAAAGGCCAGAAAACTGGGAGCAGGGGCTGTGTTGAGTCTTTCCTTGAGGCACCAGAACATTGTTCTGAAATTAAAACAGTGGGCTGGGGCCTCTTTGAGAAGATGGCTCTCTGGTGACATAGTTCTGGGAGGGCTAGGATGGGGAGACAGGAAGACGATATGTTCCAGACAATATTCAACCCCAGATAACAGTGGGAGTTCATAAAGGGAAAGGAAGAAAGTACTCTCTATTCTGGATATGGAGCTCAACAAAGTAACATAATTAGGACCAGAAATTGTCCTATTGTGGCATTCCAAATGCATACTTGAGCCTCTGTCCTACTCATTATGAATCTTTATCCTTTCCTCTCCCTCTGCTCCCTCTCTCATCAGCAGGCTAAAGAGAGGATACATCTCTAGCTTAAGCTTGGGGCTTTTTGGCACGATGCTTGATTGTCTCGGTTTCCTCTTGGCAGATTTAAATTGTTAGAGAAATGAAACTCGTTTGAAAACAGTAGGCCCTGGCAGGCACTCTCCCAGGCATTGCCCAGGACTCCAGGAACAGTTGTCAACTTGCATGGCATTTGTCTAGGTTGGGTTTGATCTTATTCTCAGATCCCATATGGTAAGAAATAATTCAATTTTAAAGTTTTGTGTGTTTTATGGTTGTGTGGATTGAGGTCAGAAAAGGGAGAGAGGTTGCTGCATATGGAGTTTGTAGATTTTTTTTATATTAAAACTAAAACAGTGAAGATGGGAGATTAAGGAGAAAATTCTCTTATTTGCATGAACATGAGACAAAACTGAACAGGATATTTTTTACTTTCTCTGAATATAAATCTCTATTTGATTATGATACCCTTAATTGTAAGGTATGGAAATATATAATGCTGACAACTAATATGCATATATGATAGTTTAGAGATTAAAAATACATTCATTGTCCTTAGTTTAAAAAAATAGTATATAAATGAGGAAACAAAAGAAAATAGTACCATTTCTAGTAGTATTAGTTCTGACATAATCATTTATCTAACGTTTAGTTTATTTACTAGGGCATATTCAGCACTATATAAAGAATCTAGTGGTAGATAATAATATGCTTAGCATTAATGGTGAGATATTTTCCAGTCTATTTACAAGTTTTTCTTTAGAATTGTAATAGAACAGAATAATAGTAAATAACTAGAGTAAAAACACCCCCCAAAATACTGGGTATAAGTTTATAGATATGCATAACTTTTATAACCAATTTCTAGTGAAACCAATACTACTTTTGATTATGTAATTACAAATTTCACCCTCCTTCCTCTATCTTCATACACCCATGTGGGAAAAGAAATGAACACTTAGCAGCTGGGTCTGTGAACACAGAATGGATTTCAGAGCAACTAAATGTGTATGCTGCTCCAAAGAACATTTTAGGCATCATAAATAGCCAGTGTTTTAAACCACTAAATCCTCTGTCTACTACCTCTGTGTAGTTTGGCCACTCTGTCACCATTATTCGTTTTTGACACACAGTTTCCTTCTCTTATTTCAGAACCTCAAAGGGACAAATACTAGGTCCATTTCACAGACTCAATTTAATACAGACTAATATTCACAATGATACACACAAGAGTACCAGTGAAAACTTTCTGTATTTGGTAGTTTATGGAGTTAAAATAAGTTATCATCTGATACCTCAAACCTGACTTTTAACCTGGATTTCTTCTTTACATATCCAACCATCAGTTAGCCTGTTAAATGGAAGCTAACACAGAGTAGACTAAACTGGGGGTAGAGGACCAATCTGATTAAATCTAACAATTTGTACATCTGTGTCTGACTTTCATCACTTCTTATGATTGTACATAAAGTACCTGCTGTTGAATGGGGGATTAAGCCCATTCCAATTATTGATGCTTTTTAACTTTACAGATGTCAAAGGCATTTCTTCAAACCTGTTCATTTCCAGAGCAAGGCTTTTCCAGATGGGAATTAGAAAGCAAGATTTGATAAAATCTGTTTCTCTATTACTCAATACAAAGAAATAATACAGTAGCACTCCTGTTTCTGCTAATCCATTCATTTCATGTTTGATTTACCTTTTTTGCCTTGATCTAAAATCCATGTGGCTTTATAGGATTTATATTGCTATATTCAGGTTTGGAATGAATCACAGAGTATGCATTTTAATATGATTTCTCTGATTCCAAAGCCAGGATTAACCTGTTGTTTTTTATTAAAAAGATTTTATGTTTAGATTTTAGAGGAAGAGTGTTAAATTTCTCTAGTTATTTATAAATAGACAAAAGAAATTATACTTGTTGATTATACTGATGGAAGAAAGGGAAAAAAAGGAAGCATAATTTTATAGAGAACTTAAAATATTAATACTCAATATCAACTGTTACTTAAATGAGTGGAAGTTTCCTTAGCACCAAGCCTTCTATTCCTCATGTTGACATCTTGCAAAGTTGAGACTACTGAGGTAGACCTCATCTGAATCATAGTAAAGAGAAATATTGATGCCTGGTTAGGTCTTAGAAATTAGATACTAGGGGTGCCTGGGTGGCTCAGTCGTTAAGCGTCTGCCTTCGGCTCAGGGTGTGATCCTGGAGTCCTGGGATCGAGCCCCACATCAGGCTCCCCCGCTGGGAGCCTGCTTCTTCCTCTCCCACTCCCTCTGCTTGTGGTCTCTCTCTCGCTGGCTGTCTCTCTCTCTGTCAAATGAATAAATAAATAAATAAATAAATAAATAAATAAATAAAAGAAATTAGATACTAAAAAACAGTTACTTTAGTGCTTAAAAAACAGAAGGAGATACTCTACTCTTTTCTCCTGTGGTGCTTTTATTTTTACTTTTTAGCGGGGGGGCTCTGCTAAAATGCTTATGGGAGTAGAAAGATGCAATAGGGGTTCCTGATATTATTTTAAGGAACAATAATATTGTAATAGCTAAACCGTAGAGATGCTTAGAACGTGACGTGCAGTATTCTAAATCTTTTACGTATACCAACTCAGTTAATCCTCACAGCAGCCTCATGAGTTTGATACCATTATCTCCCTGATATAGAGAAGGAACTAAGGCACAGAGACCTGATGAAAATTGTGCAAGCTCATATGACTGATGAGTGACAGAACCAGGGTCCAAAACTGGGAAATGTGGTTCCAGCCCATGCTTTCAACCACTACCCTAATTATGCTGACATGGTCAGACCACTAGTTTCCAGTCCACCCAAAAAGTATGTAAAATAAATTAAACTCAATCTAATGAGAATATGGTAAAGCCAAGTGAGAAATTGAATAAACAACTGGTACGTTTTTTATTTCCTCCCAACTCCCCTTTTTAATGTTAGACATTCCAGATATGGGTTCCACATCTGTAGATTTTAAAAAATGCTCGTGTGCAAGTCACTAGGGATTTAACCTGTGACCCAGAAGCTCTTTGGACTCATTACTACGTAGTTTCCCTTTGGTCTCACCCTACACTTGGGGAACAGAGATATAATGAGGAATTTAGTTGTGAAAACTTGACTCAAACAATTGATCAATGTTTGTGGAGGGCAGATATTGATTTTCCTAAGTTGGTGATGGAGGAAGGATTGAAGTTTATCTACATATTGCTAAATAAAGGTAGAGATACTACACACCAAATTTAATTTTGGCAAGTTGAAAAAGGGAATGTTTACAAACAGGTCTAAATGCAAACTAGCAAGTAACGTAACCATTGTTTATTAAAATAAATTTCATTTAATGTTTGAAATTTCTGATATTTACAGGCAAACATCATTTTATTGTGCTTTGCAGATACTGCATGTTTTTGTAAATTGAAGGTTTGTGGCAATCCTGTGTCCAGGAAATCTATTGGTACCATTTTTCCAACAGTGTTTGCTTACTTCATGTCTCTGTGTCACATTTTAATAATTCTTGCAATACTTCAAACTTTTCCATTATTATTGTATTTGTTATGGTGATCAGTAATTAGTTATCTTTGATGTTACTATTGTAATTGTGTTGGGGCACCATGAATTATGCCAAAATAAGACCAGTGAACTTAATCGATAAATGTGTGTGTTCTGACTGCTCCACTGACCTGCTATTCCCCAGTCTCTTTCCCTCTCCTGTGGCATCACTATTCCCTGAGACACAACAATATTGACATTAGACCAATTAATAACCCTGCCCTCTAAATATTGAGTGGAAAGAAGAGTTGCACGTCCCTCACTTTAAATAAAAAAACTAGAAATAATTGAGCTTAGTGAAGACGGCCCATCCAAAGCTGAGATAGGCTGAAACCTAGGTCCCTTGTGCCAAACAGTTAGCTAAGTTGTAAATGCACAGGAAAAGTGCTCAGAAGTTAAAAGTGCTACTCCAGTGAATGCATGAATGGTAAGAAACAAAACAGCCATACTGCTGATGTGGAGAAAGTCTGAGTGTACAGAAGTATAGTATAGAAGTATAGAAGTATAGATCAAGTATAGAAGATCAAACCAGCTACAACTTTCCCTTAACTCAAAGCCTAATCCAGAGCAAGGCCCTAATTCTCTTCAGTTGTAGGAAAGCTGAGAGATGTGGGGAAGCTACAGAAAAGTTTGAAGCTAGCAGAGATTTGTTCATGAGGTTTAAGGAAAGAAGCCAGCTCCACAGTATGAAAGTGTAAGGCAAAGCTGCAAGTGATCCACACGATCTAGCTAAGCTAATTAATGAAGGTGGCTACATTAAACAGATTTTCAATGTAGGAAAAAGCAGCCTTATATTGGCAAAAGATGACATCCAGGACTTTCATAGCCAGAGGGGAGAAGTCAATGCCTGGTTTCAAAGCTTCACCAGGTGTTATACTGAACTGATGAATCACTGAACATTATATCAAAAACCAATGATGTATCATACATTGGCTAGTTGAATTTAAATAAAAAATTAAAATATTATATATATAATATACATATTTATACAGCATTAAGTATATATATTATACATATAGTATATAAGTATATATATCATATATATATATATTATACTATATATTATATATATAGTATTAAGAATAGTCTCCATATCCTGTGGCAACTTATAAAGAAATTCATTCCAATTTACTGTTTTGCTACTTGCCTTATACCAATTTTACTGTTTTATCTGCATCTGTTATATAAGGATGTATTTTTTCATTTTTCTACTGCCATAGTAATGCTGCATAACAATCACAAAACATCGGTGCTTACAACAATAAACACTTATTTTTTTGCTCACACACAAAAAATTATTCTACTCATTAAAAAAAAAAAAAAGCTTCAAAGGATGGGATAACTCTTGTTAGATGCTAATACAGCTGGTGACTTACAGTTGAAGACGATGTTGTGTCCCATTCTGAAAATCCTAGGGCCGTTAAGAATCATTCTAAATCTACTCTGCCTTTTAAATGGAACAACAAAGCCTGGAGAGCATGTCTGTTTACAACATGGTTGACCGGATATTTTAAGCCCACTATTGATACCTGCTGCTCAGACAAAAAGATTCCTTTCAAAATATCACTGCTCATTGACAATGCACCTGGTCATCCAAGAGCCCTGATAGAGATGTACAATGAGATTAATGTTGTTTTCATGCCTGCCAGTGTAACATTCATTCTGCAGACCATGGGTCAACTTTCAAGTCTTATTATTATTATTTAAGAAATACGTTTCGTAAGGCTGTAGCTGCCAAAGGTAATGATTTCTCTGTTGAATCTGGGCCAAGTAAGTTGAAAACCTTCTGGAAAGGATGCACCATTCTAGATGCCGTTAAGAACATTTTTGATTCACAGGAAGAGGTCAAAATATGAACATTAACAGGAGTCTGGAAGAAGTTGATTCTAACCCTCATGGATGACTTTGAGGGGTTCAAGACTTCCATGGAGAAAGTAACTGCAGGTGTGGTAGAAACAGGAAAAGAGGGGTGCCTGGGTGGCTCTGTCAGTTAAGCATCCAATTCTTGGTTTCAGCTCATGTCATGATCTCATGGGTGGTGAGATCAAGCCCTGCATAGGGCTCCACAGTCAGCAGCTAAGCAGGGAGTCTGCTTGAAGATTCTCTCCCTCTGCCCGTACCCCCACTTGTTCTCTCTCTCTCTTTCTAAATAAATGAATAAATAAATAAGTCTTAAAAAAAATAGCAAGAGAACTAGAATTAGGAGTGGAGCCTAAGATGTGACTGAATTGCTGTGATCTCATGATGGAACTTTTATGAGTTGCTTCTTACGGACGAGCAAAGAAAGTGGTTTCTTGAGATGCACTCTACTCCTGGTAAAGATGCTATGAAGATTGTTGCAATGACAACAAAGGATTCAGGATGTTGTATAAACTTAGTTGATAGAGTAGCAGCAGGGTTTGAGAGAACTGACTCCTGTTTTAAAGGAAGTTCTACTGTGGGCACAATACTGTCAAAAGCCTCACATCCTCCAGAGAAACTGTTCTTGAAAGGAAGAGTCAATCAACGCAGCAAACTTCATTGTTACTTAATTTTAAGAAATGGCCACAGCTCTCTTCAACAAATGGTATTGGGAAAACTGGAAAACTACTTGCAAAAGAATGAAACTGGACCACTTTCTTATGTCATGCATAAAAATAAACTCAAAACAGGTTAAGGGCCTACATATTAAACCTGAGACCATAAAAATCCTAGAAGAGAGCACAAGCAGTAATTTCTCTGACACTGGCCATAGAAACATCTTTCTAGGTATGTCTCCTGAGGCAAGGAAAATAAAAGCAAAAAGAAACTATTAGGACTACATCAAAATAAAAAGCTTTTACACAGCAAAGGAAACAACAAAACTAAAAAACAACCTACTGAATGGAAGAAGATACTTGCAAATGATATATCTGATAAAGGGTTAGCATCCAAAATATATAAAGAACTTCTACAACTCAACTCAACACACACACACACACACACACACACACGCACGCATGCACGAAAAAATAACAAAACCCAAAAAACCCCACAAAAAAACAAATAATTTAAAAATGGGCAGAAGGCAAGAACAGACATTTCTCCAGAGAAGACATCCAGATGGTCAATAGACATATGAAAAGATGCTCAACACCACTCATCATCAGGGAAATGCAAATCAAAACCACAATATCACCTTACACCTGCCAGAATGGCTAAAATAAAAAACACAAGAAACAACAGTATTGGCAAGGACACGGAGAAAAAGGAATCCTTTTGCACTATCGGTGGGAATGCAAACTGATGCGGCTAGTATGGAAAACAGTACGGGGGTTCCTCAAAAAATTAAAAATAGAGCTACCCTACAATCCAGTAATTGCACTACTTGGTATTTACTCAAAGAATATAAAAACACTAATTTTAAGGGATACATGCACCCCTGTGTTTTATTGGCATTTTGGGGGGACTTCACTGACGTTTTATTTGGCATTATTTACAATTGCAAAATTATGGAAACAGTCTAAGTATCCACTGATAGATGAATAGATGAAGAACTAGTGTGTACACACACACACACACACACACACACACACACAGAGAGAGAGAGAGAGAGAGAGAGAGAGAGAGAGAAGAATATTATTCAGCCATAAAAAATAATGAAATCTTGCTACTTGCAACAACATGGATGGATCTAGACAGTATAATGCTAAGTGAAATAAGCCAGTCAGAGAAAGACAGATAGATGATTTCACTCATATGTGGAAATTAAGAAACAAAAGAAACAAACAAAAGGGTTAAAAAAAGAGGCAAACCAAAAAACAGACTCTAAACTATAGAGAACAGATGGTTACCAAGGGGGAGGTGGGGAGGTGGGAGATGGGTGAAATAGGTGAAGGAGATTGAGAGTACACTTATCTTGATGAGCACTGAGTAATATATGGAATTGTTGAATCACTGAAACTAATACAATACTGTATGTTAACTACGCTGGAATTAAAATTGAAAAAAAAATTGTTATAGCTACCCCAAACTTCCTGAACTACCACTCTGATCAGTCAGCAGCCATCAACATTGAGGCAAGACCCTCCATTAGCAAGAAGATTATGACTTGCTGAAAGCTCAGATCACAGTTAGCATTTTTTAGCAATGAAGTATTTTTAAATTAAGGTATGGATATAGTTTCTTAGAAATTGCTATTGTATACTTAAAAGACTATAGTATAGTGTCAATAGAAATTTTATATGCACTGGGAAATCAAAAACTTCATTTGACTTGCTTTATTGCAATATCTGCCTTATGGGCAGTGGTCTGGCACCAAAACTGCAGTTATCGCCAAGGTACGCCTGTCTTAGGAAAGATCCCTTTCTTTTACTTGTGTCTGGTGACTTCATTCAGATCGCTTTCTATGGTTTTTTTACCCAGTTTCTTATAAAGAAATCAAGCATTACTCTCTATCCTTAATGAAAGATGATTTTAAATTTAAGCATTTCAGTGTATCTGCAAAATAAAAATAAATCTGATGTGAAAAATTGTGATCCATAATTTTCTAGGGATGCATAGTCCATGTACTCGTTTGTATTTTCAACTAGATTCTGAAGTCCTCAAAAAAAAAAAAAGCTTATTTACTATTTTTGTGTAATCTACTCAACTCCTCCTTCCCCATGCTTTTACCCCATTCTATATCCATAACAGTGTTGTGCACATAGGAGATGTTTAATAAATACGTGTTGTGTAAATAAATTGATTTCCATCACTGAAGCCATTTGGGGGCTTATTCTTTAAATGATAAAAGGACTTACAAAGAATATAATAAGTTTCAAAACGGGGTTTGGGGCACCTGGGTGGCTCAGTCAGTTAAGCATCGGCCTTTGGCTCAGGTCATGATCCCAGGGTCCTGGGATAGAGCCCTGGAGTTGGACTCTCTGCTCGGCAGGGAATCTGCTTCTCCATCTCCTTCTGCCCTTCCCCCTGCTCATGCTATCTCTCTCTTGCTCTCTGTCTCTATCAAATAAAAACACAAAAACAAAAACAAAAAACAAACAAAAAAAGTCGGGTTTGAATATAAATTAAGCATCTGTCTCCAGGTCTCTGATGTTGACCTCCAAACAGTGCTTGACTGTAAAGCAAACAGGTAGAGCAGTACATCTTCCTTTGTCAAAGGGGCTCAGAAAGGGTAATGAAAAAGAAGAGGTAATGTTGGAATTTGTTTTCTGGCTGCATGCTTTGCCTTTCAAGCACTAACTGAGCTGCAGCATAAGGTGTGAAATTAGGACAAATGTTCCAAATCCTAGAAAACGAGTATTTTATTTAACTGCATCCTGTTTAAGAAATCTGTTTCAGCATTGTAGGTTTCCAGAAGAGATTGGTGACTAAGGAGTGTTCAGGTTGAATTGGATAATCTTTGACAGTGAAAGCTAAAATAAATGCTGGCACAGTGGAACAGCTTTGATAATGATGCTCACAGCAGTGTATTAGTAGTTTCAGACACAAAGGAAGAGTAAATGTAAACTCTTAGCTAGTTTATTGTTTAAAGTCATAATAGCCCCAATGTTAAACACTGGGAATCTGCATTACTCTAATTTTCCAGGTTCCCCGGGTAAATTTGAAGTTTTCAAGGACTGGCAAAGAGGTAGCCCAGTCACATAGCGTAGGGGGGGAACAAGAGAGAAAATGTTTGAAATGTTAAATATCCAATGAATAGTATATATAAGCTTCAGTTGTGAAAGATCTTTCTTGTTCAATAAGAAAAGACAGCTTAGGAAAACTAGATGGTTGAGGATGAAGTATTATTCTTACAGTATTTTCTATTTCCATCATTGATAAAGTAATACAGAACAGATTGAATTATTATAACCATGAACTCTCTTTATTGATTTAATATAAAATACATAATTTGTCCTTCTGCCCTGAGAGTTCTGTTCCTCTGAGAGATAACATGTCTTTAAATTATTGGATTAGATGAAGCCTCTACCTGTTTGTATTCAGTCTTCAGTTGAGCTAATATTAATAACTGGATTCTTAAAAACCACTTTTAAAGGAGATCCTTTTTTCTTTTTTGCTATTTGAAATTTCTTTCCTTCACTTAACCAAAATTCTCCCTTCTTTTTTTTTAATATTTTATTTATTTATCTGACACAGAGAGAGAGAGAGTGCACAAGCAGAGGGAGCAGCAGAGGGAGAGGGAGAAGCAGGCTTCCCATTGAGCGGGAATATTGACTCGGGTTCGATCCCAGGATCCTGGGATCCTGACCTGAGCCGAAGGCAGACACTTAACCAACTGAGCCACCCAGGTGCCCCCAAAATTCTCCCTTCCAAAATTAATTCATCTTGTATAATTTCTGTGGAAGTAGAACCCTTACTTAGATGACAGTGTTTTGAGTCCTTTATATTACTGCACTTAATCTTCATAATAGTGCTATCAGCAATGTTACTAACTATCCCCATTTTACAGATGAGGAAACTAAGGCACAGAGAAATGAGGAAACTAAGGCACAGAGAAGCAACCTGCCTAGGGTCACACAGCTTATAAGCTATGTAGCTAGGCTTCAACTTCTAGAAGCTATCCTTTTAACCAATAAGCAACACTCCATTCTTTGAGAAGAGAACACCTTGATCATATTTATATCCCACATGTTGGTCTCAGTGCCTAGTACTTGGTAGGTATTTACCAAAAAAAAAAAAAATGGTAAAACTGAACACTTTTGAGCTCTAGAATGTCCCTCTCTTCATTTCTTTTCAGTTCTCACCTCTGCAGCCAGATCTACATCTTGTTCCTTCTTATCTGGGTAAGAGCTCCTCATTAATTTCTCCCATTTGACCTTCAATTGATACCAATTTAAAGTATAGTTTTAAACTTCATTTCCTTGTTCAAAATTCTACCTGGATCCTCATTACTTTTGAACTGTTGTGTCTGGCATTCAAGGCTCTCTATTCCTTGCCTTAGCCTCTCTTAATTCTTATCTACCACAGCCCTATACACACATTCAGTATGCCTAATTGTACCACCTAGTTTTGTCATAGAATGACCTGTGATTTCACATTTATCCTCATCCATAGACTACCAAATGCTTTTCCTTTGCTATTGTGTGCTCCTGAGATTTTCAGTCCCCCCTCTAATCTCCCATCTATGATTAAGGCTATTGATTCTTCAAGCTTCAAATCCTACATTAACACATTAGTAACATGTTATCCACTGATTTCACTTGACTATATTTCCTCCCTCTTTTAAACCCCTAATAGTGCTTTACCACATTCTGCTTAAATGTTTTTATCTTTTCCTTCTTATTAGGTTATAAACCTCTTGAGACCAGGAATTTTATCTTATCCACTGACTGACAATGAAACAAACAAAATCCATGTGTGTAACTGTGAGACTGTCACTAAATATCTGTCATTTTTCTTCCTTGAGGTCTGTTTTGAGAAATTTGCTATCACAAAATCATTATACTTCATAGCAGGAAGAGACCCCTGCAGTGAATTCAGTACCTGTCTTATTTACCAATAAAAAAATTGAGACATGGAGAAGTTATGAGACTTCCTGGACACCAGTGCCTCGTCCTTGTGATAGCTCATGCTCAATCCTGAGCCCTATTCACTACATTTTTAAGAGATTTTAAAAAATGTTATAACAACAAGTTAAAGGACTTTAGAAGTTTCCAGATGGCACTGGGCTATCCTTTCAAAGGCCCTGCTATGATTTGTCCAGCAGGAAGACTAAAAAGTGTGGTAGGGGTATTAAGACCTTAATGTTGGAACTGTGGTTTGAATCTTCAAGCAAACTCTGACGAATAGTTTTTGTAGAGATTGGTTATTTAAAAAAAAAATCAGTTCCTTATGTTGAATCTTGGTTTATACTTTAACCTGTTTCTTGGTATCTGTTATATTTGTTGACGCTCCCTCCCTCCTAAAAAACAAAAACAAAACAAAAACTGGCAGATATCTTGGATAGGTATTGTTACCCATTTTATGGGTAAAGAATCTCAAAGGAAGTGACTGCCAATATTAGGATTGTGACCTTAGCCAGGACATTAGCCAGGAGGGATCCTGCTTTCAGATGGTATATACTAGGGCATCCTGCTTCCTCAAGAGAAGGTAACTCTAACCTCTTAATGTGACTCTATGATATCCTAGGTATAATTTCATTAGCAATGGAGACTGCAAGTGACAGGTGCTAATAAGTCTGAAGTCAATGCTGCAGAACCAGCCACCACTGCCAACGAGCCGTGGCTTGGTTCAGCTTGGTTTCCCCATGCACTTTCAGGTGATGGAGATGTCATGCTTTAACATGGCCAGTTATGCTACTAATGGCAATCTGTTGTACCTTCCTAAATGAGGCATTGATGCCCATAGGAGCAAGCACTTCCAGACACTGAAAGAGTAGAACAATTTGGGAAGTTGTGATAATGACATGGAATGACATTGAGAACTGCCTCTCCTGAAGGATACAGGCACATGATTTTGTAAGGTGGTATGCAAAATGCTTGCCCATGTTTGTATGAGGAAAGAAAGAATTGAAGCAGAGGGAGGAATACAATGAAATTTGTTTTTATACCTTGCTGTATACTTCAAAACATGTTTCAGCACAAACAGCATTTCAGGTTAAATCCAAACTTCTCACACTGTTATTCAAGGTTCCCCCACAATCTGATCTACCCACCTTGCCACTTCTGTCATTTGTTCCCCTCACATCCCACCTGCTCGAGTCAACACAGACCGCTCACTGTGCTCACTACATGCTTATTCAGCAAAATTCAAATAAACATATTTGTTCAATGTCCACCATATGCTTGGAATTTTACTAGAAACTAAAGAAGAAAGGAGGAGAAGTGTTGCTTCTGTCCTTAAGTAACTGGAAATCTAGTGGGAAAGATAAGCAAGTACATAAGTGAATCTGATATGAAGCAGGAACAGTGGGAAGGGCAAACTGTAGGAAGGTAAACTTGGGCTTATGAGGACATTAGTGTGTGTGTGTGTGTGTGTATGTGTGTGTGTGTGTGTTTAAAGCAGTGGGAGTCCCTAAGAGGTTTTGAATAGGGAGTGAATGATCAGAACATGGGGTGGACATTATGAAAAATAAAATGGAAGCACAGATATTAAAATTAGGGAAGCCAAGTAAGATGTAATAGCAGTTCATGTGGGGTATGATAAGGACCTCAAAGGTAATCACTGGCAGTAGAAGTGAGATGGAAGGGATGAAGTCCAATAACAGTGTAAAAATGCTGTTCTATTACAGTGGTTAAGCATGTGGATTCCAGAGTCAGACATGATTTGCACTCTGTCTCTGCCATTTATTAGCTTTGGCGCCTTAAATGAATTAATAAACTGGTTTATGTATCAGTATCCTCATCAATGAAATCATCTTGGCCTCCAAATTAGAAGTGCATTTTGAGTTCACAGGAAATAAGCCTTATAGAATGCCTGGAACAGAGTTAGCATTCAGTAAATGTTAACTGACATTATTATTGTGGGTGAGTTTTAAGGAAGATGGCTGAAGAATTTGGTCAGAATATCCTCCCCCCAATATTTTTTTTTAAGAATTTCTTTCCACTTTCCTCTCTGCCTTGTTGGAATCTTCCCATCTAATTGCATTTCCACTATGAAGAATCCCTTGAATGGCCCTGTGCACAGTGATCTTTCCTGTGTCTGAGTTCCTAAAATAGTATGTACCCCATTATGCTATGAAGTACTTTGCTCCCTTCCTTATTTCAATTAATTTATACATTCCTTCAGGGTTGGTGCCTTTTCTTGTATTATTTTGTATTCTCCATTGCACCTGCATCAGCTTGCACATTTGACCATGATAAAAATTTGTTGATTGCTTAATATTGCTAAATATGTCAATTCCTATATACCAGAATTCAGGGAAATTATAACTCAGGTTAACCATAGAAAGCAATTTCACTTTGGCTCAATTCTTCGTTCTGGAGCCCACTCATAGATCCTCTCCTTGAGGTCTTTAAAAGGACAGTAAGTTAAAACTATTCCTGCACAGAGTGGTGATAAAGGCTGGGCACCACTGGAAAAGCAGAAGAGCTCCAACCTGGGGCTGAGCAGGCACAAGCGCTCCATCTGGCTAAGGAAAAAAGCAGGAAGCAGTTGATTCTAGGGACCATTCTATAAACACCCATGATGAATATTTGAATTTGATTCTAAATTTTTAGGGCAAAGATACCCTTTTCAAAAGTAGCTAATCTTTATTCCACAGCTTACTGTATTCTAAAAGAGGCTTACAATTAATTGGTCTGGAATGGGGGCTGTATCAAGGAATCTCTTTCTCTTTTCTTTTTTAATGGCAGATGCTAAGATGCTTCTGTAGCAGAACTAGAGAAAAATTAAAGATTGGCTGAATTAATTTCCTCTCAATCCATTGAGTTGGTTTATTTGGCCTCGTATTAGTAGAACTACATATGTAATTTTACAAAACAACATATGGAATATGTTAAGAGTATGAATGTGTTATGTGGGCTACAAGGGCATCAGAGGAATTTTGCTTTGAAATGTGCACTTTAATGTAGATTGATACCATAGAGTAGAATGTCTTGAAATTGTATTGCAGATGTCTGCTAGTAATGACTTTATGTATTTTTCATAAAAGATTTAAGCAGCATATTTAACAAATTATCTATGATTTCTTTTTTGTTCAATGTAGTATCTTCTAGTTCATTTAGTATAAGCATTTTAAAACTCATCTGTAATTGTGTAAGGAAAGATATCACATAAAAGGAATTCAAAAAAATTGAACTGGCATAGCTCCTGACAGAATACTGAAATAGCTGTCTTTCCATCCTTCTATTCACTCTTATATCAGACTCCCCTGACTTTTTATTCTGTGAGAAGTACTATTAGTACTCCTATGCAACAAGATGGTTACTCAAAGAAAACATGACTGATTTTTTCCTGTTCAATTTGGGTTGCAATGCTAAAAATCTATAAAACAATCAAAATGGTGGTAGGCCAAAATAAGAAGGGATAAGCAGTTGTTGACTGATGTTAATCTGACAGATTTTAAGTATATTTTCTATAAAAACGCTCAAATGCTTTGCAACAGTCTCATTTTAGTTGTGGCATTGCATTGTCTGAGATTATATAAATATATGTATGTATTAATGTATATATCTTTATTGCATATTTAGTGTATTATTTGTATTGTATATATGTAAATGTGTATATATGTATATACATATGTGTCATATGCCATTACTTGTGGCATTAACTATCTCATAATGAAAGTGTTAAGTGCAACTTCCAAGTAACATGATTTAAAGAAAAAATTGCCTGCCTGCACTTCATCTCTTTCTCCATTCTTACAAAATGGAACTTGGACTAGAGCCAATCTTATCTAATGCAGACATCCAAGGTAATGGAAGAGTAACAAGAGATCTCTAGGGAAAGAGCTTCCCCACCAGCCTGGAAGGACTCACCCCTGGACCTTTAATTAAGAAAGAAAATTCCATTTTCTTTGAGCCATTGAATTTTAGTCTTTTTGTTATACGTACTTAATATATATCCAAAGTAATATATTTGCCATTTTGACATTTGTACTTGTACACATTCTTCTCTTTTTACTCCTGTTTCCTCAAAGTTTTTTTTTCATATGCACCCCCAACATAAATATTTTTTGAAAGCATGCGAAATAACCCCTAATTTGGAAAGAAACAACAAAAGAAGTAAATTTGCAGGTTAGTTTTTACTGCTGACATAGATCTTTGAAAAAATATTGCAAAGTCACTCATTTTTCTCAAACTTTATTGTCAGATACAAATATGGTCATTTCTTCTTGACTGTTACTAATCACAGTGATGGTGCTAAAGATAACAGTGGGGATGTTAGGTGAGGTAGGACAATCTAGGGAGGGAAAATGAGAAGAAAATTGAAGGTAGCTAGCTGTTCTATCTCTACCAGTGAACTTGGGAACATTTCTTGTAGCAGATAGATTTTGGTCTATCTTTTGGCTTGGATAATGCATCTCTTTCATACTCCTTGGTTGGTATAAGAGTTGCTGGGGATAAGCTGGAAGACCAAGTGGCTTTCTAGGAGTAAGAGTATAATAACATAGACCTTTTCACTTTAAGGATCAAAATGATTAGAATGTCTCTGATGAACTTAGATGGCCCAGCCTATGAAAGAAATCTCCAGGTCTTCTCCACACTCTTTTATCTCCACATTATGCTTTTGTTTTCAAGATATGATTGTTTTATTAATTTTTAAAAACTAATGTTGACATATTTGGCCATAATTTTCTTCTGCTCCATGGAATCTTTTTCTTAGATTTCTTCATCTGCCATTTATTTTTTTCCTGTTCTTGAGCCTCTTTTGTCTTTTAATTGGTAAAATACTTGGACTGAAATATTTACATATTTCAATACAATTAGAATCAAGAATATCCTCTATTTAGCAGAATTTCTCTAGTCTTATCAATAGCCTCAGTACCTACAGATATTATTTCTCAACTAAAAATATAGTCTACAGAGGAGAGTCAATTTTAATCTTATTAATCAAAAATGTAATTTTAAAGAAAATTACAGGCATCTTTATTTAAAAATTTAAAATTATATAATATTAAAAAATGTATTCTTCTGAAAAATTATTCAAATAACACAGGTTTAGAAACAGATACAGCTGGGGCGCCTGAGTGGCACAGCGGTTAAGCGTCTGCCTTCGGCTCAGGGCATGATCCCAGCGTTCCGGGATCGAGCCCCGCATCAGGCTCCTCTGCTATGAGCCTGCTTCTTCCTCTCCCACTCCCCCTGCTTGTGTTCCCTCTCTCGCTGGCTGTCTCTATCT
The DNA here is from genome assembly GCF_023065955.2 of Ursus arctos. Lineage (NCBI taxonomy): Eukaryota > Metazoa > Chordata > Mammalia > Carnivora > Ursidae > Ursus > Ursus arctos. The sequence goes on from NW_026623111.1 coordinate 61,299,850, forward strand.
CTGTCAAATAAATAAATAAAATCCTTAAAAAAAAAAAAAAAGAAACAGATACAGCTAATAATATGCATATGAACCAAGAATAATAATTATCTTGGTTTTGGGGGTTTTTTTATGGTTTTTTGGTGACTTTCACCTATTTCTCCCCCTGCCTCTGGAAACAGCCAATATGTTCTCTGTTTCTGTAAGTTCATATTTTTTATATTCCACATATAAATGAAATCATACAGTATTTGTCTTTCTTTGACTTATTTCACTTAGCATAATGCCCTTAAAGCCCACCTATGTTGTTGCAAATGTCAGGATATCCCATTTATTTTTGAATGTTTCATATAAAGATATTTTTATTTTTGTTTAATGTATACAGATATGTTATTTTTATATTTTTAGCAAGACTTTTTTTTGAAATGAGCTTTTGAATAGAAATATTTCATTTGGATACCAATATAATAAAACCAAATTATATGTCAACATGTATATTTTGAAGAAATTATATAATTTTAACTACTTTTTGTGCCCTATTTCATTCTCAAAAATATCCTGGTTTGGGATTCTTATCTGGTCCTACTCCCTAGAAGGTTTGTGTGTGAGGGACTTGAACTCAGCACGACACTGAAACCAATGGAGTGACCAAGAAAAGCTGGCTTCAGGCAAATCAAATGATTTAGGAACCCATTCTGAGCCTTTCACTGTAATATAACCTGCTTGGGTGCAAATTAAAAGCAGTCTGTCAATAAAAACGTGTAATAGTGACAGCCCAGGCTTCATGTGGCAAGAAACAGACATAGTGTAGAAGCAGGAATAAAGAGCCTACTTTTATTTCTCCCTCCACTAGCTCCCATCTCCCCTATGCTGCACTAAGAAATGGCCACCACACTTGTGGTGGTACCTCATCTCTGTCATAGCAGGAGTAGCCTCTTCTCGTGGGATGAATTCTTTCTTTCTCAGGACATTCTTTGGTTCTTTATGTAGAGAATACTACTGGGACTGACCCGTGTTTTCTCTGGATAACATCAGACACGTGACCAGATAGGTCCGTGCTACCAGCTGTGGTTTATCTTCAAATAGAAACCCCCTTCCCCAACATGCATGAAGTGAAGTGGTGAAATGAAGTGGTGCTTAATAACTGGGGAAAATGCTTTACATGAATCGTAAAGATTCAGTAAGAAATCTTGGAAAACAAAGCCATTATTATCAAACTGCTTTTTAAAAATTCTGTTTATATTCCATATATTTCCCAAAGTAAAACATTACCACTGCTATACTCACATAGTCATTAGTTCATTTTGAGTGTTCGGAGATCTAGATTGAGTAGAGTTTGTACCTCAAATAATTGGAAAATCACTCCCATGCCCTAGAAAAGCCAGCATGGGTCAAGTGAACAGGGCTTTCTTCCTAAGGTGTGCACCTAAGCATGATGCCAACACGTTTACTTCATGTGAGTGATGTTGTGGTCCCCAAAGGCTTTATTTCACATCCTGCTCTCATTGATAGGAAGCATTTACTTACTCATTATAAGGACCCTTAAAGGGATAGCATGTTTATGGAAGCAAAAAAAAAAAAATGTCCCCTTAATAAGGACCTCAAACTAGGCTCCTTTTGCTCATTTTGTAGGTACTATTAAAATAATCTGAAATAGTCCAACTCTATAATCCTTGAAAAGCTATTTTTCATCATTTTTCCCTTAGTAATTTACAAATATTTCTTCTTTGTACCCACTTTGATATCAATTAGCAGATACTACCTATATGTTTACTTCTTCAGTTAACTCACTTGTAAAAACAGATGTTTCTATGGGGATTATGCTTTCATGCTTTCTTTATGCAGCTCTGGCAAGCCCCTTTCCAACCAGGTATGTGACACTTCAGTCTTAACAGAGATGATGTTCTAGAATATTCACAAACCAAAGTTTAAGCAATTAAGGGGACACTGATTTCCATAAGTAACCATTGAAAACCTGGATGTTGGGGCACCTGGGTGGCTCAGTCAGTTAAGTGTCTGCCTTTGGCTCAGGTCATGATCTCGGGGTCCTGGGATTGAGCCTGCTTCTCCCACTTGCCCTCCCCAACTCCACCCCTGCTCGCTCTCTCTCAAATCATTAAATAAAATCTTTAAAAAAAAAGAAGAAGAAGAAAACCTGAAAGAAAACCTGACACCAAGTGTCAGAATTTTGTCTGAGCAAGGTAGAAATGCCTTAACTTTGAGCCTTTCTATCTTAATTTCCTTATTTGCCTTTAAAAGAGAAAGAGAACTGTACTAGTTTGCTAGGGCTACCATAACAAAGTACCACAGACTGGGTAGCTTAAACAACACAGATTTATTTTCTCACAATTCTGGAGGCTAGAGAAGATCAAGTTATTGGCAGCACAGTTTGTTCTAAGGTCTCTTCTTGGCTTGTGGATGGCCATCTTCTCCCTGTGTCTTCACATTTCTTCCCTGTGTGTGTGTGTCCATGTTCTAATTTTCTTATAAGGATTAGGGCTCAGTCATATTGATTAAACCCAACTCTCATTTTAGCTTAATTACCTCCTTAAAGACCCTGTATCTAAATAGTTACATTCTAAGCTACTATAGGTTAGAACATCAAAATATGAATTTTGGGGGGACACAATTCAGTCCATAATAGGAACCATGCCTATTACTTTTATTTTTCAATAACAGTACTTTAAAAAATGACATTGTTTCTCCTTCTTGCACTGTAAAAGCAATGGAACATGTTTAAGACCACGGGACATCTACATAGGTAAGTGTAAATCTTGTTGGCATTTTAATTTTCTCACTGGAAATCTTGTTTCCATGTGTAAGTACTGAAGGTTCTGGGAGATTTTTTTCATTATTGCTCTCCTTATGAAAGCAGCTGTTCAATGAACACGGCATATTTTGTTACCTCATCAAGAAGCAGAGGAAGATTATGTTGTGATCAAGTTTTGTATGGCTATAGTCAATGCTTTTCTGATTGTCTGAGCCCCAGTGATTGATTTAATAGGTCTACTCCAGGGCAGTTACTCATCCCTGATATTTGTCCAACTCAAAGCTCCATGTTATTTATGTAAACGATGCTTTATATGCCTTCCATGAAGATAAATCCAAGTTGACAGAACTGTTTAAGAGATGAGTGTGCCAACCAATTGAGATTATGATCACAGAATATATCTATATCAACTTTCATGTTACTTCACTGGCAAATTGGGAGCTTTGGAGGATAAGAGGATAAGATATGATTGGAAGAATCTATTTTCTACTCTGAAGGTAGTATTTTGACATTTCGGAGGACTGCGCATCTAGAAAGACTTCCGAATACAAACAAAGAAAAACAGGCTTGGGAACAGATTATTTGTCTCTGAAAAAATGAAAACACCTCTAAACCATGGGGAAAATAAACCAGAGTCATTTAGACATACCCAGCATTTGGAAAATGTTCTTATGTGTAATGAGTTATGCATTTTTAGCTTTGGCCAGGGATTTTTTCTTTTACATGGCAGAATACGAGCCTTATGTGTTCTTTATACATGTGGTTGTTAGAAGATCAAAGGGTTACATCTGCTTTGAGCATGATGAAGTGACGTCTATGAATTGTCCCCTTCTTTTATAAGAAATCATCCAAAAGCCAAAAAAGAATGAGGAGGAAAAATTAATGCAAACTTGATCTCTGATAGAACTGGGAGATACATGAAATCTCAAAACAATAACAATAAAGTAGGAAAAAAGTTAACAGCCAAAAGCAATAAAAGGCCAACTGGGACAAATAAACATGCGAAAAGAGGACTTGCATAGTGACAGAGCTCAACAAAAGCTCAACACAAATCTCTCAAGTATGTTCCACTGAAATATAAAATAAGAGATATTTTATTTGCAACAACAGGAATAGGGAATATCTCTGGATGCTCAGGGTTGATTGAGGAATCGTGAACAATCCATGATTGCAGAAAGTAACTCTGGTTGTAGGAAAGAGGAGGAGGACACTTTATATTACTAACAGTGCTGCAGTTTGTTAACAGGGAAAATGTAAAACCTAAAATAGCAGGCAACTCTGTCGTAAGCAGACTGCTGGGAGCCTACAACACAGCTTTAACCACTCTTCCACCAAAACCTTCCTCAAAGGGCTAATGGGAAGGGTGCTCATTTGAAAGGTGAATGATAATGCTAACAGGAACCAGCACAGACTCTAAATGAAGCGGTTACAAAGGGGGAAAAAAAGAGATAAAGAAACAGAAAAAACAAATAAAGGTGAAGAATATTCACCAAGAAAAATATACCATGGAGGAGGTAAAAATTATAACCACATAGGTCATCAAGAATTAGTAAAACAAAACAAAACAAAAAAACCCTTAATGAGACAATCACAACGGAAAAAATAAAAGGACAGAGTAGAGATATAAGAGCTCAGGAAAAATGCCCCTCCAGATATACTCCTCATCCTTGTCCACCCTTATCTGTGCCCCAGGAAGCTGACCTCTGAACTACTTCAAAAGTTTCCCTTTTCTAGCTTCTAGTTGGGCTTGGCCAACAGTGAGTACTGCACTAATCTTTGACGGTTCCCTACATTCTGCCTTCACCTTTGTAAAAATCTCTTTGTTAATTTCTTCAGTTTGACTGTGCCATCTCTTTTCTGCAAAAATCCTAACTGATAAGATGACAAAAATGGCAAAGCTGAGCAATGAAATAGAAGGGGAAAAAATTAAATACTATGGAAATGAGCCAGATTAGAGGCAGCACAAAGGAAAATTGTGCCTTCTGAACAGAGGCACAATTAAGGGTAGGAATTAGAAAATATGTAAAATGAAATTAAAATAGTTTGAAAAGTCAGAAGAGAAAATAATGGATATGGAAGATAGGCCAATCAGTGTCATGGACAAAGAGAACCAAGATAATGTAACCAAACAAATACTTAAAGATATAATTCAATATAGCACACCAAAAACAAACAAACAAACAAAAAGATTTGAATCTACAGATGGGATGCATATTGGCATATCTAAGGGGAAAAAAAATAACACAGAATGATCAAAACAAAAATTCATCCTGGTAGGGGCGCCTGGGTGGCTCAGTCGTTAAGCATCTGCCTTCAGCTCAGGGCGTGATCCCGGCACTCTGGGATCGAGCCCCGCATCAGGCTCCTCTGCTGGGAGTCTGCTTCTTCCTCTCCCACTCCCCCTGCTTGTATTTCCTCTCTTGCTGGCGCTCTCTCTCTCTCTCTCTGTGTCAAATAAATAAATAAAATCTTTTAAAAAAATTCATCCTGGTAAAATTTCATAGTTTCAATATATATTTATATATATTCTACATCCAGATAGATTAAGACACTTAAGGAGGAAAAAAAAATGCAGGATAACCTTAGACTTCTATCAATACTCAAAACTAACTATAGAATAATCAATGCCAATCAAGTCCTTGAAAAAAGACTGATTCAAGAATCTTTATACCCAAACTGCAACTCAACATAAAGGCAACATTTTTGAACATAGGGGAACTCAGAATATAATTTTTTGAGTTCTTTTTACTTCAGCCTTTCTTTGATGAATGTAGAAACTGGCAAAAGGATTGACTGTGAGAATTGAATCCCTGGAACTAAGATCAAAACTAGTATGAGAATTAGTGTAAAAATTAGAATATAAGTGTGAAAAACCTGGAGAAATAGAAATTATATATCCAACAAAAGTTGAGATGAAGAAGAGAGCAGTAAGAGGTGGAACAAATATGCTGACCTCTTTTTCACAAATGGATAGAGATATTATTTAAAGCAAGTAAATTAATAGAGATATACAGATATCTGGTGATATAAAGGTGGATTGATTTTGGTACTATCAGGAAACAGATGGGACACTCAAAAAGGGTGATTGAAGAGAGTTTAATGAAGGTCTGTTTATAAAGGCCTGAGAAGAACGAAAGAGGTCAATAAGGGATGAGATAGCAAACATCAGAAAGACATGAATTACCATTCCTGTGTCTGAAGGGTAAAGTGGAGAGAACTATTACCAGAATATGAAGAAAGAAGCACTCATGGCAGAGTGTCTCCTGGACAAGAGCTGTAGCCATAGATAGAGGAAATCAATCAAATTTAAAAATTGTGGCTGAAGAAGGGGTGCTGAGAAGTAGGTATCTTGTTCAATTTTTCTCTTTCTACTTGGTTTCATTGACCCATCCTAACTAGAAACCAGAAAGGGCAAGGGAATCTAGTTAAGGGAATTCATAGAGATCAGCCTTCCATAGAACAGAGCAGGGTATCACAGCCACACAAAAACACACACTTATTCCATGCTCTCTTTTCCTCTGCTGCCCCTCGCTGGATGAGTGCTTTACCTGGTAAGATGAACCAAACCTTTATGCTTGTAGGATCTGAACTATTAAGTTATGACAGTTTTTGGCCAGTACTTTTAAACAAGAGAGTACTGTGATGTGCCTTGGTGAAACTCCTGGACTCCAGACAGTCTTCTTTGTGCAAGTGTATGACAACAACACAAGTTTCCTTCCAGAAAATGGCACCAATTACCCTGGTCAAAATGGTTGGCTGGTTCAGAAGCACGAGGAACCAAAAATGGCCAGGGGACAGTCACAGGTTCCAATTTAACAGACCTGATAAAAGTATTCCTCTCTAAAATACTAGGACCACTAAGCCCACTGAGCCAAGATTATAGAGTTGGGAAGCAAAAATTAAGTAGGTTATTAGGTATAGTATGAGAAGGACCACTGCCACCTCTACCCCTAGCTCTCAAACCAATATATTCTGACCATTGGAGACATAATACTAGACATTGGCGCCTGGTTTAAGGTATATGCTGCTTCTTACAGAAAGTTTCCCAGACTCTCAATGTTGAGTGTCACTGAACTTTTAGTTCCATTGTTTTATACCAGCCATTTCTAGAAGATGGGACATAGGGTAAAACCAGTGATTCCATGGGCATGAGCTCATTGCTATTCCTTAGCTATAAAATAGTTTTCTTGCCCAGGGTTCCTTGCTTGTGTAGTGTTACAGGGCAATGAAAAAGGTGTTCTTAGAGTACACAAATAATGGTATTAAAGAAGTGTTGTAGACTGAGGGAGAAATCCATATCCAGAATAAGTTTATTTTTCTATAAAGGCAAATTGCTATATTCTCCATGAGAGAAAGGATCCAATGTGGACTTTGCAAACATATTGGCCACTCAGCAGTGGTGTTAATCAGATCAGCCTTGCTGAGAGAAAAAAATCATGTTGAGCCCATACATAGTTTCCATCCTTGACAATATGGACACTGTGTACAAGGAACCATTGAGCAAGTATTGGGGTTACTAGAGAAATAGGCTTTATGGCTCATAGTTTAGATATGTTTCCTATAAGCAATATAGGGTCAAAAATTTTTTTGTGTGTGAATTCTGTCTGATTATCCAATTATACTTATTATGCTATTTTATATATTTGTATTTTTTTCTAGAGGGAATTGAAGTTCTGTTATTCTTGTTGTTTATATTAAATTTTTGTTTATTGTCTTTCTATATAATTATCTGATAGTAATGAAGCTGCCCCCACACAGAGCCATAGTCCCCAAGACTACAACCTGGCTTATTCCTTTCTGCTCTCAGGGCATTCGTATATATCAACTGGCTAGGCTTAGTTCTAGCCATTAGACTATATCCTTCCCCACCACTCAACTCCCTGTAAATCTGTTATCTGAACCATCAAGTTGGCAACACTTTTTTTTTTTTGCCTTTTACTTTTTTTTTTTTAAACAATTTTATGTATTTATTTAGTTGAGAGAGAATGAGTGCACAAGCAGGGAGGAGGGGCAGAGGGAGAGGGAAAGAAAGAAATCCAAGCAGACCCCATGCTGAGTGCAAGTCCAGCTCAGTGCTCCATCTCACCACCCTGAGATCATGACCTGAGCTGAAATCAAGAGTCAGACACTCAACCAACTGAGCCACCCCTGTGCCCCTTTTTCAGCCTTTTATTAAGAGCTACTAACTCCAGTTTCCTGATTTCCCTGGGACCTTTTCATTTCCTATCATCCCACCGGATGCTTGTCTGTTATTACCTGCTTCCAGACCTGTGGCTCATGTCCTTTGAGTTTGTTTTATTTTGGTCCACAAAGATGTTCATCTTGATCCTGGCTAAGTTGTTTTGGTTATTGTTCCTTATATTTTACATACCTTTGCTATATATACGGGAGAAGAGTATGCCAATGAATAAACCCACTTTTAATTCTGAATGGATCTACCCACTATCTACTACTTAGTGGTTAAGGAATAAAGAGAATATTTAAATATTTGTACTTATTGAACTTAAGAGCTACTTTACTCTGTTTATATTCATTGGGTATTGCATATGCTCAATTCCTTGTGTTTAATTACTAATAAATTATTGTTAACAATAATAATAGTCCATTCACCTATTCTGGAAAATTTTACATTGTATCATAGGTAAGACTTCTTGGTACTTGTTATATGGGGGGAGATGAATTAGAGTAATGAACTTAAATAGGGATATAAGTAATACTCTGGATTTTTATGTAAAACCCATCTATAGGGGCGCCTGGGTAGCGCAGTCATTACGCGTCTGCCTTCGGCTCAGGGCGTGATCCCCGTGTTCCGGGATCGAGTCCCACATCAGGCTCCTCCGCTGGGAGCCTGCTTCTTCCTCTCCCACTCCCCCTGCTTGTGTTCCCTCTCTTGCTGGCTGTCTATCTCTGTGAAATAAATAAATAAATAACCTTAAAAAAAAAAAACATCTATAGTAACAGAGCACAGCAGAGATGTGACTAAATGGGAGCAGACATGACAAGGACTTTAGCATTTTAGTTGAATAAAAGTTCTGTATAAATTATTAATAAAGTCTGCTCAAAAGATTTCATTCAAATTAGGCATAATAATAGAAATGTAGTGATGAGAAAAAGGTTGTTGGATATTGCCTCTCTGCTCTCTATGGGTCATGCTAAACATGGACTATTACTTTCAGTCTCAGATGCCACACTGTAAAACGAATATATCTGGAGCTTATCTGGAGAAGAGAAATAAAAATGTTAAAAGTTGTGAAAACTATTATAGATAAGGAACATTTTAAGCAACGAACCATTGAAGGACTTCATAAGCGTCTTCAAATATTTCAAGGATAATAATATGAAAGGAAGATTAATCATAGTCCACGTGGTTCAAGAACTAAAATGGATAGCTCTATCTGTTTTCTAATTCTGTAAAATTAGAAAATATTGGGAATTTCCTAAATATTAGAATTTTGAAAATAAATTCAGCTATTTTATTGCAATGAGCTTCCAATCACTGGAGTTATTCACATAAATGCTGATGGATATTAAAGATTAATACCTTCATTGCATCAATATCTTTTCCTTTGAGGTTCTACCATTTATCAAGTTATACCTCACTAAACTCATACATTTTTGTAAACCCTTGTCAACTTCACTCCTGCATTATGTGCCAAATTCTTTCATGTGCTCTGCCTTTACAAATGTTATTCTATCCCATTTTTATCTCCATCACTATTTTTGCTTAGCTAACCTCTTTTGGTCTTTAAGTCTCAGCTCTAGTATCACTTCTTCCTGGAATAATTCTTGGGGTTTTCTGATTGTAAGTCTAACTCCCCAGTAGGTCATGAGCTCCTTTAAGTAAGACACTGTATACCCCCTGAGTATACCTGCCACTCTATATGGTGCTTGACACAGTGGATAAATGGGTACATGGATTAATTAGTTGATTAAGATTTGTAGTATCATTCTAGCCTAAACAGAGACAAGACTTGTGTGTTTGCATTTCTGCAAAAGAAGGCGTATAGAAAGTGATCAATGGCAAGACATATTAATTTGGATGAGCCAGAAAAACAACAAAAGGCCAACAGAAAAAAATTTAAATTGGAAAGCTATAGAAGCATTATTCGAAAAGGAGAGAGAAAATACGTGCTTGTAAAGAAATCATTTCACCTTTGTATATTGTTTACTATGGTTGATTCAACTCAAATGTTCTTTCACTAGAATAATTTTTCATGAAGATTCAATTTTACTTATGATGTAACAGGCTAGAACAATCTAGAGAAAAAATCATATTTAATTGATATATTTCTAAAATATTCCATTCACTGGCCTTACCTTCTTTTACAATGTGAAGGGCATCTGCATTCTATATTGGAAATACATGGGCAAAGTTGTCGTATGACCAAATAAATCACTACTGTGTTCTAGTTTGATAACTTTGGCCCTCTGTAATCCTATGGATATAAAAGTATATATGGGAAACACCATGATAATTGTTTTATGAAGGGAAACTAGTATATTCTCAAGTCTTATAGCCTTTTAAAAAGATAAAAAGGAGGAAAAACAGCCCTTATTAATTCATACTTGCAAAACAATTGCAGTCATTTTCCTGGGTGAAGACTAAATTATTGTACGTTATAGTGTGCACGTCTATGATAAGTAGATTACTACAGATCATTCCAAGAGGAGGTGGAGGGAAGATTGCACTAACATTAGCTTCTCTGGTATTTGCAGGCTGTAAATTTCTTTAAATGATAGATGTAAAGATGGAAGACAGATGGATAGAGGAAAAGACAGAATCAGATACTGGATGAGTTAGTACTGCAGCCTGTGCTTCAGCGCTGTCTTATTACCACAAGGCTAGCAAGCGTCAAAGTCCCCCCACACCCCCCACTCCCTCCCCCTGAAATGTACCGATTTATATGAAAATTAAGATTACAAATTAAAGCCTGGCTATCCTGGAGTTTTCCAGTTCATCAGCCATCCAATAAAAATGATGTCAAGCCTGTATGCATAATTCCCAGAAGATTACTTTGTCCTTACAGCTAAGCCCTGTCCCTGATATGAAAGATCTCTATCCACTTTTATTGAAATAAAGAACTAACATCATAATCCCAATATTGAGGTATAATCTTCATTATCTCCTGACCCTCTTGAGGTTCCCCCAATCTATATTACTTCAGATTTGTTTATTTATAATCCTTATGTATTTACCTTTATTGAGATAGGATTAAAAACTGGAGAGGGGAGGGAAGCGCCAAAAAATCCTTATGATCTCATGACTGAGTTTCAGTTCACCAACAATCAACTAATGTGTTAGACTGAGGGTTTTTTTTTTTTTTTTTGGTTTTTTGTTTGTTTGTTTTTTCCAGTGGTTCTTATAGTTGTATAGTCTAAGCTTGAAAAGGCATTAATTGGTCTCCTGAGTGTCCTCATTTCATTAAGTGAATTATTTCCAATCCAACCTGGTTTGTGAAATGATGGCAGCATCCTCTTTTCCTATTTATTAAAATAGGTGGGGGAGGGGTTAATGAAAAGATAAACACTGATAAAATCATCCAAAGTAACTTTTATCTCTTTTCTCAGGAAGTTTTGATTCATACCTATAGTTAATTACTGGTAAACCACAATCCCCCAACCTTTTTTCCCCCCCAAGAGCCTTAAATGGCCTCTGGCTATGCCTCGGGCTGTTAACTACCAAACTAGTCATTAATGCTGGTCAAGATGATTTCTTGGAGATCATTGCTCGTTTATTTTTTTTTAATAGACAAAACAGACTTTGTTCTGCACAAAGAATGAAATACTACTTTAGCCATTTTTTCCCTTTCAAAAGGATAAAGAAACACCTATGAAAAACACATTTGACTGTGGTATTTTAAAAACATTTCAAATATTAATTTTATTTCCAAAGTGTAAATTGGGTTTGCAATGTCCTGGTTTTCACTGATAATCGTGCTTTCTTACTTTAAATGAATTTTTGCTATTGCATTTGGAAAAATACATCTTGATTAAGAG